>NC_134471.1:73710765-74267512 GCF_964194025.1 Convolutriloba macropyga | reverse complement strand
CTGTGAAATTTTTTCAAATTTTTGTGAAATCAGTTAGCCTCTTCATTGTCTTAAATATTATGCATTCGTCAAAATGGAAACATATAATCTCTTAATTTCAACAGGGAATACCACTCTAGTTCTAGAAAATGTTGATTTTATAGCAAATTCTGAAAAATGATTATAATACATGAATAACCTTTATCTCAATTGGTTCAAATTCAAGTACTCCATTCATGTTTTTCAAAATCATCCAATACAAATTAACTCTTACTGAATGAAGCTAAAATTGTCCCCAGTAAATTAATGTTTGATTAACCAAATTTGTTATACCAACTACCACAAAACCTGTGTATCCAATGGTTTTTTTATGTTGTGTTGATTTTTAGAAAAACAATGATTTGAATTAAACATCATTGACGTGTGACATTCGCCTTTTATATACTATTGTAAAGTTCCTAACTGTAATTGACATGTAACATCTTATTATATAACGTAACAGAACGGTGCTTTATAAAATATGATATTCAATTTTACAAAAGTATTTTTAAGTAACACCTATTTTTTAATTTTCGTTATAAACTAGTTCTGTGAACTAAGAGTTATTTAAGGCCTAATACTCTAGTGTTTTTTAATGAAGTGACACCAATTTATGAAAAGTACTATTTTGATGTTGACACAATATATCCATCAACGATTCCTTTATAGTCACTAGCAAGAGAACTTTTAAAAACTTGTTAGATGCATAAAAAAAAACTTTCAAAGTGATTACTGATCATTCACCAGCTTTTTAAGGTGAGCTGAAAGGTAATAACAATGATAACCTCCAAGCAAAAAAAAGGCATTTTCACCAATTATAAAAACTTCCAAATAAAACACAGAACAGCTCACTAGATACCAATACAACAGGAGCAACATTAATTCATCCGAAATTTGAAATCATGTTGAAGCAAAGTGATAAGAAAAAAAATTGTAAAAAAATGGAATGTTAGAATGGTTTTAACAATATAGTTGAACATCTGGAAAATAGCCCAATCAGCTAATTAGTTACCCAATTAGACATTTAAACCAGTCGTTGGCTACATAGTTCAAAAGTTTAAATGGAACTAATCAAATTTTAGCTTATGGTATTTCTTAGAAAAATTAAGAAAAAAAGACATTAAAATTGTGAAAAATTTAATATGTACAAAGTTTTGTAGGAGTCACTAAACTTATATGCGGAATGTAACTTAATTTATATGACACGGATGCCGACAGTCTACAAACATATTTAAAATTTTACCACTACAAAACAAACGATAAAATTTGATGCAAGTCAGTAACGATGGCAGATGAACAGGAAGACGAATATGGAACAGAAACTAACTCGTCGCATCATATCAAATTCATTATGCCAGAAACAGCAAAAACATAACAGATTAAAGCAAGAGGTGCAACTACAAAATCACAAAAGTATCATTTAGATAACAATAACTATATGAATGCACTGTTCAACAAAAAATTTGAAGTTGTTAATCAATTGAGATTAACAGCATCATTTAAAAAGTATCATCATACTGTAGTAGGAAACAAAGTTTCACTATCATCTTTTAATGATTAACACAATTGAGGGCAGAATAACAAAACAGTTTAGCGCTTCTATTAATTAAAGTGAAGCTACAAAAATATACTACTGACACAGTGTCTTTAGTCTAAATCAAATTTAATTTTGCTAACCATCACAAATTCTAAATCATTAAGTTATTTTACATATGGTTTTTGCTTCAAAAAAACTATTGTTGACCAGTTGCTTATAATATCGATTTGACAATAGTAAATTCACAAACTTTGGTTTCAGCGGTAAATTAGCATGGAAACATATGAGCTAAAGTTAGAAAAGAAATCATGCAAAAGTCAGATTAAGAATCGTTGAAATATAGAAGCTTGAGCTTCAACACTCCGCGACAAGAGGAGGGCACGCTTTAAAATTAATACTAAAACTAACTACTCTGGTGATAAATTATAACTAATATAAAACACATTAAGTTTGTGACTTGTAATGTCTATTTTACTTGTTGATCTTCTCTTTCAATTGTAAGCTGCATTGTTTGATAGGCAACCCTGTGAGCTGCTGATTACTGGTTTTGAATGGATCGTTTTGATTATTGTGGTACGTGATGGTGTTCTGAGATGTAATTCGTTATGTAGCGGTGGCTTGGAATTTATAAGCTATTTGGACTTTTTTGACAAAAATGTACAATCCTCCCACGCAACGAGTGAAAAGTGTAATAAAATTATTGAAAGTTGAATGACTGGTTCCCAGGAGATGAATAAGTGAAGCATTTGTGTTCATTGTGTTGACGCTCATTGTGTTGATCAGTTCTTCTTCATCTATGACTCTTGAAAGTTGTAACGCTGGGCGAGTTAGTGTACCCGTTGCTGTGTGAAGGTCAAACGATCTTGGTATTCCGTCGGCTCCATAAAGACCTTTTGTTATCCGCCGAGGGGCCAAATATCTCTTGGCATAAATTGGTTCAGAATCCAGACGAAATTGCCCGCTTTGAGTTGTTTTCACTGCTATCTCCATTTTGCTCTGCCTATTAGGTCTGATGTGTACTATCTTTGAAGTCTTTTCCAGAAGTGGTCCAAAAGCGATTGCGTATAGTTGAAATCTTTCGTCCTGAAAACTTTCATTTTCGCTGTGAGAGAGGCTAAGGCTAGACGTGGTCGTCTAAGAATGAAGTGGTTGGGTGTCACGGCTTCTTCGTCGTTGTTATCAGAAGAAACGTAAGTTAGGGGGCGGGAGTTTAGGATGTCTTCCGTTTCGGTCACAATTGTTCGGAAAATTCATGTTTTCAGTTTCTTACTTCCTGAGATTATAAGAACAGTTCTCTTTGCTGTTTGAATTATACTTTCCCATATACCTCCGAAGTGTGGAGTAGGCGGTGGATTCATTTTCCAAATTATGTTTCGCAGCGATTACTGTTGAGCAGTATAGGAGTTGTCAATGCTGATATTATCCAAATTAAATAACTTTTTCGATACTGTAAAATTTGTTCCGTTGTCGGAGATTATTATCTCTGATAATCCTTTCCGTGATACAAAACGTCTAATTGCAAGCAAACGACTATCGATGTCTAGACTATGACAAACTTCCAAGTGCACTGCACGGGTTACTAAACACGTGAAAAGGCAGATGTACTGTTTTTTTTTCAAGCTTGCGAGCATTATCTTCAATATAAAAAGGTCCAAAACAATCTAATCCTACTTTTATGAATGAGTATTCTTTTCTGTGAAAGTGAAAGTGCGGAAGATCAGACATCATTGGTGTAGTATTCTGAGCTCTTTGTCGGCGGCATATGAAGCATGTCCGGTTGAGTCTTCATAGGAATCTTCGGAGACCAATGACTAAGATGGCCTGTTGCAGGTGCGCTCTGACAAACTCCGTTCCCATGTGTTGACAGCTGTCAGTGTAAGCATCTCGAACAATTAATTGAATGACATGGTCTTTGATGTCCAGTAATATGGGGTGCTTTTGATTCCAGGGTATTGGAGCATGTCTGAGCCTTCCTTTGGTTTGAACAACTTCATTTCCAACCAAAAATGGATTGAATTGAAGAACTGCAATTGTTGTTTCCAGTTTTTGTCAAATTTGATTTCTATTAACTGTTTTTCTAAAAGCGATTTGTGGTAAAATATTTATCAGGTAGTTTTGAGCTTCTGACTGTTTATTTTATCTCTTTTTCGCAAAATGTTTGTTGCTTTGTACACGGTTGTTGTCAATCTGAGCAATCGTTTCCAAGCTGAAAATTTTGTTGCTTCTTTGAATGGGTTCAAAGACTTATGTAATACTAATTTTGTCGTTGTTAAAATCTTTCTCTGATCAATGTTCCAGAGTTCAGGGTTCCCCAATTAGTTACCCAATTAGACATTTAAACCAGTCGTTGGCTACATAGTTCAAGTTTTAGCTTATGGTATTTCTTAGAAAATTTAAGAACAAGAGACATCAAAATTGTGAAAAATTTAATATGTACAAAGTTTTGTAGGAGCCACTAAACTTATATGCGGAATGTAACATAGTTTCTCTGACACGGATGCCGATAGTCTACAAACATATTTAAAATTTTACCACTACAAAACAAACGATAAAATTTGATGCAAATCAGTAACGATGGCAGATGAACAGGAAGATGAATATGGAACAGAAACTAACTCGTCGCATCATATCAAATTCATTATGCCAGAAACAGCAAAAACATAACAGATTAAAGCAAGAGGTGCAACTACAAAATCACAAAAGTATCATTTAGATAACAATAACTATATGAATGCACTGTTCAACAAAAAATTTGAAGTTGTTAATCAATTGAGATTAACAGCATCATTTAAAAAGTATCATCATACTGTAGTAGGAAACAAAGTTTCACTATCATCTTTTAATGATTAACACAATTGAGGGCAGAATAACAAAACAGTTTAGCGCTTCTATTAATTAAAGTGAAGCTACAAAAATATACTACTGACACAGTGTCTTTAGTCTAAATCAAATTTAATTTTGCTAACCATCACAAATTCTAAATCATTAAGTTATTTTACATATGGTTTTTGCTTCAAAAAAACTATTGTTGACCAGTTGCTTATAATATCGATTTGACAATAGTAAATTCACAAACTTTGGTTTCAGCGGTAAATTAGCATGGAAACATATGAGCTAAAGTTAGAAAAGAAATCATGCAAAAGTCAGATTAAGAATCGTTGAAATATAGAAGCTTGAGCTTCAACACTCCGCGACAAGAGGAGGGCACGCTTTAAAATTAATACTAAAACTAACTACTCTGGTGATAAATTATAACTAATATAAAACACATTAAGTTTGTGACTTGTAATGTCTATTTTACTTGTTGATCTTCTCTTTCAATTGTAAGCTGCATTGTTTGATAGGCAACCCTGTGAGCTGCTGATTACTGGTTTTGAATGGATCGTTTTGATTATTGTGGTACGTGATGGTGTTCTGAGATGTAATTCGTTATGTAGCGGTGGCTTGGAATTTATAAGCTATTTGGACTTTTTTGACAAAATGTACAATCCTCCCACGCAACGAGTGAAAAGTGTAATAAAATTATTGAAAGTTGAATGACTGGTTCCCAGGAGATGAATAAGTGAAGCATTTGTGTTCATTGTGTTGACGCTCATTGTGTTGATCAGTTCTTCTTCATCTATGACTCTTGAAAGTTGTAACGCTGGGCAAGTTATTGTACCCGTTGCTGTGTGAAGGTCAAATGATCTTGGTATTCCGTCGGCTCCATAATGACCTTTTGTTATCCGCCGAGGGGCCAAATACCTCTTGGCATAAATTGGTTCAGAATCCAGACGAAATTGCCCGCTTTGAGTTGTTTTCACTGCTATCTCCATTTTGCTCTGCCTATTAGGTCTGATGTGTACTATCTTTGAAGTCTTTTCCAGAAGTGGTCCAAAAGCGATTGCGTATAGTTGAAATCTTTCGTCCTGAAAATTTTCATTTTCGCTGTGAGAGAGGCTAAGGCTAGATGTGGTCGTCTAAGAATGAAGTTGTTGGGTGTCACGGCTTCTTCGTCGTTGTTATCAGAAGAAACGTAAGTTAGGGGGCGGGAGTTTAGGATGTCTTCCGTTTCGATCAGAATTGTTCGGAAAATTCATGTTTTCAGTTTCTTACTTCCTGAGATTATAAGAACAGTTCTCTTTGCTGTTTGAATTGTACTTTCCCATATAACTCCGAAGTGTGGAGTAGGCGGTGGATTCATTTTCCAAATTATATTTTGCAGCAATTACTGTTGAGCAATATAGGAGTTGTCAATGCTGATATTATCCAAATTAAATAACTTTTTCGATACTTTAAATTTTGTTCCGTTGTCGGAGACTATTATCTCTGATAATCCTTTCCGTGATACAAAACGTCTAATTGCAAGCAAACGACTATCGGTGTCTAGACTATGACAAACTTCCAAGTGCACTGCACGGGTTACTAAACACGTGAAAAGGCAGATGTACTGTTTTTTTCAAGCTTGCGAGCATTATCATCAATATAAAAAGGTCCAAAACAATCTAATCCTACATTTATGAATGAGTATTCTTTTCTGTTAAAATGAAAGTGCGGAAGATCAGACATCATTGGTGTAGTATTCTGAGCTCTTTGTCGGCGGCATATGAAACATGTCCGGCTGAGTCTTCTTAGGAATCTTCGGAGACCAATGACTAAGAAGGTCTGTTGCAGGTGCGCTCTGACAAACTCCGTTCCCATGTGTTGACAGCTGTCAGTGTAAGCGTCTCGAACAATTAATTGAGTGACATGGTCTTTGATGTCCAGTAATATGGGGTGCTTTCGATTCCAGGGTATTGGAGCATGTCTGAGCCTTCCTTTGGTTTGAACAATTTCATTTCCAACCAAAAATGGATTGAATTGAAGAAATGCATTTGTTGTTTCCAGTTTTTGTCAAATTTGATTTCTATTAACTGTTTTTCTAAAAGTGATTTGTGGTAAAATATTTATCAGCTAGTTTTGAGCTTCCTTCTGACTGTTTATTTTATCTCTTTTTCGCAAAATGTTTGTTGCTTTGTACACGGTTGTTGTCATTCTGAGCAATCGTTTCCAAGCTGAAAATTTTGTTGCTTCTTTGAATGGGTTCAAAGACTTATGTAATACTAATTTTGTCGTTGTTAAAATCTTTCTCTGATCAATGTTCCAGAGTTCAGGGTCTGGAAAAAAGAATTTGGTCCTTGTAGCCACTTCTCTTTGAGCTCTGATGGTTTCAAACCTCTGGTTCCGTGGTCCGCAGGGTTGAACTTTCCGGGTATATGTTTCCATTCCTCCGCTTTAGAATGTTCCAGTAACTTGTTGACATGGATTGCTACGAAATACTTTTGTCGTTTGTGTGACAATATCCATCCTAACGTTGCGGTCCTATCCGTAAAAAAGTGAATTGACGAGAAATTTAAAGTCATTTCTGCGGCTAAAAATCTAGCTAATTCGGCTCCCATTGTGGCTGCCTCTAATTCAAATTTAAGTGTACTTGTATGCTTCATGGGGGCTACTCTTGTTTTGCTAATGACATAATTCACAGTCATATTTCCTTCAGTTGTTGTAGATCTCAGGTTAATAATCGCTGAGGTTGCTATTTTGGATGCATCTGTGAATTCGTGAAGTTGTTGATTGGTAGTTGGTGCTGTTACGAGGCATCTTTTTGTTGTATTATCTGGCGTGCTGTTGAATTCGTAAATCCATATCTGTAGGTCAATATAAAATTCGGCTGATACTTCTTCGTCCCATTTCTGGCCTTTTTTAATTACTGCTTGAAGAAGGCGCCGAATACGTGTTGCTAATGGCGTTATCATCCCCAATGGGTCGAAAAGCGAAGCTGCTATTGACAAGAGTTGTCTTTGTTGTAGTCGTTCAATTTGATGTCCAAATTGGGTTTCTTAAATACGAAGGTGCCGTTTTGACATTCAACATCTGTCCCAAAATTTGTTGTGTCAACGCTTTATCTCCTTCAGCTTTGTCAGTGAAAGGAAAACTCGAACCGTTGCTGAATAATTTTGTTAAGTTGAATCCTTCGTTTTGTAGTGTTTCTTTGATGCATGTTGTCTGTTCGATAGCTTTGTATTTTGTCTTGAAACTCTGTAAGAAGTCGTCCATGCAAAAATTATTCATTATTGATTGACTGGCTTCAGGTGATAAGTGGTGATAAACGATGGCATGTTTTTGAATTACATAATTAACACAAGATGGCGAGCAAAGTGCACCAAATTTGAGTTGCTTGTATTTGTATATTATTTCAGCGTTGTTTTCGTACAATAGAAACCCTAATTCGTCCTGATCTTCGTTCGTACCGCTATCTGCATAAACATGGCTTCTATATCCCCGGTATCTGCTATGGCAAACATTCGAAAGCGTAGTAGGAGTCCAACTAAATTGCAGAGAAGATCCAGTCCACTTAGAAGCGCTTTATTCAATGAATGTCCTTTGTAATAAGAAGCTGCGTTTGTTGCACGACGTATCTTTTTCATCTGTCTGTGCGGTCCTGGATGATGAGGAAGATACCACAATTGATTGCATGTTTGCGAAGGTTTTCGCTCCGTCTCCTCAACGTAACCTTTTACAATGTGGTTCTGTATTAAGCTGTTGTAAGTGTGGGCTAGCTGTCTGTCTTCATTGAGGCGCTCTTTCAATGATCGTAGTTGGGCTTTTGCTAGACAGTAATTGTTAGGTAATTGTACATTTTGTTTCCAGGGTAGACCAATCTCATACCTCTCTCCGTTATGTTTTACTGTATCCTCGAAAATTTGTGGGGCTTTCTAGTCTTCTTGGTTTATTGTGTTAGGTACTGTTTTGGTTGTACTTGTTCTGTCACAGGTCCAAACTGTTTGGAGCATGTGTTTGTCCAATGTAGTGCCTTCTGACTTAAGCCTATTGAACAAGGTTATGTTACAATTGCATTGGTTCTTCTCTGTGATCCGTCTAAACTTGTTTGGGTCTGCTCCTGTTATTGTCCATCCTAATTAAATGAGCAAACCGTACGGTGTTCCCGGTGGTCCGATTGTGTACTTGAGTGGAACTGTTGCTGTAAAAGCATCAACTCCTATCAAAAAACCCATTCTATTGTCTCTGATTTGCGAAAAGTTGGTGCCGCTTAAATGACCGAAATCCATACAAACGCTCTTGAGCATCTGAATTGGCACCGTCGGCATTTAACAGTCTGTGGTAGAATTCGAAAACACTGGTAAGTTAATGATAGCTTTACTGCTGTTGATGCCAATCCCAAGAAAAATTTCTGTTGTTTCTATCGTGTGTTCTTGGTATAGGGATGCTAGGGGGATTGTAACAGATTTCATGTCCCGAATTCCTAAAGCTTCTGCAACTGCCTTGGTAACTTGCGTATTGTCACCTCCACTGTCAAGAAGAGCGTAAGATTCTGTGGAAACTGTCTCAGAAAACACAGTTAGCAGTATTGCTTGGAGCTGAACATGTGGGCGAATCCAACTGCTCGGCTGGTTATTACTGCAAGTGTAGTTCTGGTGTCGGTTATTGCTGCCTGAGAAACTTTGCAAAATCTGGTCCTTTGAGTGTTGATATTATTGATTAAAATGTCCTGAAGTTGGCTAATGTGGCTAAACATTGGATGTATTGGGCACTTGATGCGATTGCCCGTAATGGAATTTTCGATTATGTCTGTTGTAGCTGTTACTAGTGTTGTAGTTACCAATTGTGTTATTGTTGCTGTTTCTGTTGATGTTGCTGCTGTTGTTGTATCGGCATCTGCTGCGTTGTCAGTTGTAGCTACTATTACCATTTTGTCTAGTATGGTGATTGTAGTTGGAATTAGTGCTGCTCAAAAGAACTGTTGTTTGTTAAATTGAACTGGTTTCTGTTCAAATTATCTATATTGTATCGATATCCAAAGGTTGATTGAATTTGTTCTAGATTGCTTGGCTGTGTTGTGTTGAAACTGTTACGGTGTATTGTTGGGTGATTATGAGAAGAGTTCTCTTTGTTGTTTGAATTATACTTTCCCGCATGCCACCGAAGTGTGGATTAAGCGGTGGATTCATTTTCCAAATTATGTTTTGCAGCGATTACTGTTGAGCAATATAGGAGTTGTCAATGCTGATATTATCCAAATTAATTAACTTTTTCGATACTGTAAAATTTGTTCCGTTGTCGGAGACTATTATCTCTGATAATCTTTTCCATGATACAAAACGTCTAATTGCAAGCAAACGACTATGGTGTCTAGACTATGACAAACTTCCAAGTGCACTGCACGGGTTACAAAACAAATGAAAAGGCAGGTGTACTGTTTTTTTCAAGCTTGCGAGTATTATCCTCAATATAAAAAGATCCAAGACAATCTAATCCTACATTTATGACTGAGTATTCTTTTCTGTGAAAGTGAAAGTGCGGAAGATCAGACATCATTGGTGTAGTATTCTGAGCTCTTTGTCGGCGGCATATGAAGCATGTCCGGTTGAGTCTTCTTAGGAATCTTCGGAGACCAATGACTAAGATGGCCTGTTGCAGGTGCGCTCTGACAAACTCCGTTCCCATGTGTTGACAGCTGTTAGTGTAAGCGTCTCGAACAATTAACTGAGTGACATGGTCTTTGATGTCCAGTAATATGGGGTGCTTTTGATTCCAGGGTATTGGAGCATGTCTAAGCCTTCTTTAGGCTTGAACAATTCCAATTTCAACCAAAAATGGATTTAATTGAAGAACTGCATTTGTTGTTTCCAGTTTTTATGCAAATTGCTTTCTATTAACTGTTTTTCTAAAAGTGATTTTTGGTAAAATATTTATCAGGTAGTTTTGAGCTTCCTTCTGACTGTTTATTTTATCTTTTTTTCGCAAAATGTTTGTTGCTTTGTACACGGTTGTTGTCATTCTGAGCAATCGTTTCCAAGCTGAAAATTTTGTTGCTTCTTTGAATGGGTTCAAAGACTTATGTAATACTAATTTTGTCGTTGTTAAAATCTTTCTCTGATCAATGTTCCAGAGTTCAGGGTCTGGGAAAAAAATTTGGTCCTTGTAGCCACTTCTCTTTGAGCTCTGATGGTTTCAAACCTCTGGTTCCGTGGTCCGCAGGGTTGAACTATCCGGGTATATGTTTCCATTCCTCCGCTCTAGAATGTTCCAGTAACTTGCTGACATGGATTGCTACGAAATCCTTTTGTCGTTTGTGTGACAATATCCATCCTAACGTTGCAGTCCTATCCGTAAAAAAGTGAATTGACGAGAAATTTAAAGTCATTTCTGCGGCTAAAAATCAAGCTAATTCGGCTCCCATTGTGGCTGCCTCTAATTCAAATTTAAGTGTACTTGTATGCTTCATGGGGGCTACTCTTGTTTTGCTAATGACATAATTCACAGTCATATTTCCTTCAGTTGTTGTAGATCTCATGTTAATAATCGCTGAGGTTGCTATATTGGATGCATCTGTGAATTCGTGAAGTTGTTGATTGGTAGTTGGTGCTGTTACGAGGCATCTTTTTGTTGTATTATCTGGCGTGCTGTTGAATTCGTAAATCCATATCTGTAGGTCAATATAAAATTCGGCTGATACTTCTTCGTCCCATTTCTTGCCTTTTTTAACTACTGCTTGAAGAAGGCGCCGAATACGTGTTGCTAATGGCGTTATCATCCCCAATGGGTCGAAAAGCGAAGCTGCTATTGACAAGAGTTGTCTTTGTTGTAGTCGTTCAATTTGATGTCCAAATTGGGTTTCTTAAATACGAAGGTGCCGTTTTGACATTCAACATCTGTCCCAAAATTTGCTGTGTCAACGCTTTATCTCCTTCAGCTTTGTCAGTGAAAGGAAAACTCGAACCGTTGCTGAATAATTTTGTTAAGTTGAATCCTTCGTTTTGTAGTGTTTCTTTGATGCATGTTGTCTGTTCGATAGCTTTGTATTTTGTCTTGAAACTCTGTAAGAAGTCGTCCATGCAAAAAATATTCCTTATTGATTGACTGGCTTCAGGTGATAAGTGATGATTAACGATGGCATTTTTCTGAAGTACTTGAAAAGCACAAGATGGCGAGCAGGTTGCACCAAACATGAGTTGCCTGTATTTGTATATTATTTCAGCGTTGTTTTTGTACTTTAGAAACCCTAATGGGTCCTTATCTTCTGTCGTACCACTATCTGCATAAACATGGCTTCTATGTCCCTGGTAACTGCTATGGCAAACCTTCGAAAGCGTAGTAGGAGTCCAACTAAATTGCAGAGAAGATCCGGTCCTCTTAGAAGCGCTTTATTCAATGAAAGTCTTTTGTAAAAAGATGCTGCGTTTGTTACACGACGTATCTTTTTCTTCTGTCTGTGCGGTCTTGGATGATGAGGAAGATACCACAATTGATTGCATGTTTGCGAAGGTTTTCGCTCCGTCTCCTCAACGTAACCTTTTACAATGTGGTTCTGTATTAAGCTGTTGTAAGTGTTGGCTAGCTGTCTGTCTTCATTGAGGCGCTCTTTCAATGATCGTAGTTGGGCTTTTGCTAGACAGTAATTGTTAGGTAATTGTACATTTTGTTTCCAGGGTAGACCAATCTCATACCTCTCTCCGTTATGTTTTACTGTATCCTCGAAAATTTGTGGGGCTTTCTAGTCTTCTTGGTTTATTGTGTTAGGTACTGTTTTGGTTGTACTTGTTCTGTCACAGGTCCAAACTGTTTGGAGCATGTGTTTGTCCAATGTAGTGCCTTCTGACTTAAGCCTATTGAACAAGGTTATGTTACAATTGCATTGGTTCTTCTCTGTGATCCGTCTAAACTTGTTTGGGTCTGCTCTTGTTATTGTCCATCCTAATTAAATGAGCAAACCGTACGGTGTTCCCGGTGGTCCGATTGTGTACTTGAGTGGAACTGTTGCTGTAAAAGCATCAACTCCTATCAAAAAACCCATTCTATTGTCTCTGATTTGCGAAAAGTTGGTGCCGCTTAAATGACCGAAATCCATACAAACGCTCTTGAGCATCTGAATTGGCACCGTCGGCATTTAACAGTCTGTGGTAGAATTCGAAAAGACTGGTAAGTTAATGATAGCTTTACTGCTGTTGATGGCTCCAATCCCAAGAAAATATTCTGTTTTTTCTATCGTGTGTTCTTGGTATAGAGATGCTAGGGGGATTGTAACACATTTCATGTCCCGAATTCCTAAAGCTTCTGCAACTGCCTTGGTAATTTGCGTATTGTCACCTCCACTGTCAAGGAGAGCGTAAGATTCTGTGGAGACTGTCTCAGAAAACACCGGTATTGCTTGTTACCGGTATTGCTTGGAGCTGAACATGTGGGCGAATCCAACTGCTCGGCTGGTTATTACTGCAAGTGTAGTTCTGGTGTCGGTTATTGCTGCCTGAGAAAATTTGCAAATTCTGGTCCGTTGAGTGTTAATATTATTGATTAAAATATCCTGAAGTTGGCTAATGTGGCTAAACATTGGATGTATTGGGCACTTGATGTGATTTCCCGTAATGGAGGTTTCGATTAAGTCTGTTGTAGCTGTTACTATTATTGTAGTTACCAATTGTGTTACTGTTGCTGTTTCTGTTGATGCTGCTGCTGTTGTTGTATTGGCTTCTATTGCGTTGTCAGTTGTAACTACTATTACCATTTTGATTAGTACGGTGATTGTAGTTGGAATTAGTGCTGCTCAAAAGAACTGTTGTTTGTGAAATTGAAGTGGTTTCTGTTCAAGTTATCTCTATTGTATCGATATCCAAAGGTTGATTGAATTTGTTCTAGATTGCTTGGCTGTGTTGTGTTGAAATTGTTACGGTGTATTGTTGAGTGATGAAAATCGTTACAATTGTCTACCTGGCATCTGTATTTACTGTTGCATTGTCCTTTTGGATGTTCAAGTAGACAAGTAGGGCATAAGTGCAGTTGTCGCACTGGCTGCTGTCTTTCGTACACGTTTTTACTCAAAATTGTTGACATATTCCAAAATTGTGGCTTTGTGAACAAAGCGGGCAATTTTTTCTGGCGTTGATCCTTTGTTAAGATTTTCCACGTTGTTGTGTTCTCTCATCGAAATATTTTTTGTTATGATTGCATGGCATATCTTCGCACGCTTCGACATACTTGTCTTTCCAATCTTTGAAAAGAATCATGTTTGGATTAACAAGTTTCTTGCTTAGGCCAGGGTTCCAGTTTGTTAAGATATGCTGCACTAACAGTTTGTCGTCCTCCAAATCTTCTCTTGATTTCAGTTATTGCATCGTGGTAAAATTCTCCATTGTATGAGTGTCCAAAAACGCTTTCCTGTGCGCGATCTCTGAAAGCGGTTTGGAGATAGGTGATTTTCTGTGCGTCCAAAAAGGACACATTATCACGTATTGTTGGTTTGAAATAACAAAACCACTCGTGCCATTTGAGAGGGTCTCCATTGTATGTCTTCAATTATGTCTATGACAAGTTGATGTTTATGTGGTGGTTTCTCTGATTTGGTGTAATATAGAGGTTCGTTGGTTGAATTGGTTGTGTGCTTTGCAGGTAGTTGATGTTCGAAGTGAACTGTGGGTTGTCTGACATTGGAGCTGTCTTCGTATCTCTCCATACTGGTCTCTCTGATTTCTTTTAGTGCAAGAGACTGGTTGTGTAAAGACCGTGTTTGTATTTGCGTGTCAAATGTGTCTACTGATACTGTTAGAAGGCTGTAGGTTGTCTGTGTTAACATGGTGCTCTCATTGTAACGAGGTTAATTCCGATTCTCGGTTGAGAAAATGTTTTTATCCCTTGTTTGTTTTTGTTTAAATAAAGCAAGAGTTCGTGAATCTTGTAGGCAATTTCCCGTTGTGTTGTTTGCTGGCGAGTTGTGCTTCCCCAAAAATTGAAGTTCGGATGCATGGTTCTTTGAGGAAATTTTTGCATGCGAAGCGTTTCGTTGGTTTGTACTTTCATCGCTGTCACTGTCACTGTCGTCGCAGCTGTTCTGTGAGGGACAATTGATATTACTTTCTTGTCCTATGGGCGCTTTTGGTTTTTTGAGTTGTTTGTCTGGAAGCTGATGGCTTTTAAATGTTGCTGAGTGATTAAATATTGATGTTGTTTGGGGGTTCTGATTTTTTTCATTGGATTTCACAAACTGAAATGGTTCGAAAAATTGATGATGCACAAATTGTTTCAATGCGGTCGTAATTTTGATTGCTCTGGGTTTGCAGGGATAGTTCAGGTTGTCGTTCGTTTTCTTCGTTTGATTCTTTAGGCTCACTATTGGAGGTCTGTTCAACAACTGTTCGAGAAGACCTGTTGTAAACTGTTCCAGTTCCAATCTATTCGTTGATTACTAATTCCTGCGCTGTCGTTTGCTCTATTTTCTACAACCTGTCCAATGTTACGCTTGCAAGATCTATTGGACGCAACTGCATCTCTGAGGTTTTTTTCGCTGACTGTCAGGTGAGGAATTGTCGGTTTCATTTCAAAAATTCAATGATTGGTATCTATCAATGCTGAGTGCGATTTCATTTGAGACAGGACAACTTGTATTGTTTCATTCGGTCAATGTCGGGCAGGAGTCTTGTTGATGTGATATAGAGATTGCATTGAGCAGAATTATATCTGATGATGATTCTCTGGAGCTGTTAGAGGAACTATGTCTGTTGCGTAAATTGCATCTCCGTGTGATTTTGGACTGCATTTTTATTGTGCCTTGTGTATCTGTTATCTGTTTGATAAAATTTCGATGAAGTCGCATATGTTGATGTTTTTGGGATTGTCTCCTGAAACACCAACTGTGTTCATCTTTCATTTAGACAAACTTTTTATTATTTTTTTTCCATTTCAGCAATATCGCTGTGCGTTCACATTAGCGTTCGACCGTTAGTTGAAAGGGCAAACTCGGAGATATTATCCGAAGGCTTGTCCAAGTTTGCCTTAAGTTCCATTAGGGTGTCAAACGTGAGTTGAAGAACGCTCTTGAGCATCTGATTTGGCACCATCGGCATTTCACAGTCATTGGTAGAACTCGTAAACACTGGTAAGTTAACGATAGGTCTACTGCTGTTGATGGCTCCAATCCCAAGAAAAATTTCTGTTGTTTCTATCGTGTGTTCTTGGTATAGGGATGCTAGGGGGATTGTAACAGATTTCATGTCCCGAATTCCTAAAGCTTCTGCAACTGCCTTGGTAACTTGCGTATTGTCACCTCCACTGTCAAGAAGAGCGTAAGATTCTGTGGAAACTGTCTCAGAAAACACAGTTAGCAGTATTGCTTGGAGCTGAACATGTGGGCGAATCCAACTGCTCGGCTGGTTATTACTGCAAGTGTAGTTCTGGTGTCGGTTATTGCTGCCTGAGAAACTTTGCAAAATCTGGTCCGTTGAGTGTTGATATTATTGATTAAAATGTCCTGAAGTTGGCTAATGTGGCTAAACATTGGATGTATTGGGCACTTGATGCGATTGCCCGTAATGGAAGTTTCGATTATGTCTGTTGTAGCTGTTACTAGTGTTGTAGTTACCAATTGTGTTATTGTTGCTGTTTCTGTTGATGTTGCTGCTGTTGTTGTATCGGCATCTGCTGCGTTGTCAGTTGTAGCTACTATTACCATTTTGTCTAGTATGGTGATTGTAGTTGGAATTAGTGCTGCTCAAAAGAACTGTTGTTTGTTAAATTGAACTGGTTTCTGTTCAAACTATCTATATTGTATCGATATCCAAAGGTTGATTGAATTTGTCCTAGATTGCTTGGCTGTGTTGTGTTGAAATTGTTACGGTGTACTGTTGAGTGATGAAAATCGTTACAATTGTCTACCTGGCATCTGTATTTACTGTTGCATTGTCCTTTTGGATGTTCAAGTAGACAAGTAGGGCATAAGTGCAGTTGTCGCACTGGCTGCTGTCTTTCGTACACGTTTTTACTCAAAATTGTTGACATATTCCAAAATTGTGGCTTTGTGAACAAAGCGGGCAATTTTTTCTGGCGTTGATCCTTTGTTAAGATTTTCCACGTTGTTGTGTTCTCTCATCGAAATATTTTTTGTTATGATTGCATGGCATATCTTCGCACGCTTCGACATACTTGTCTTTCCAATCTTTGAAAAGAATCATGTTTGGATTAACAAGTTTCTTGCTTAGGCCAGGGTTCCAGTTTGTTAAGATATGCTGCACTAACAGTTTGTCGTCCTCCAAATCTTCTCTTGATTTCAGTTATTGCATCGTGGTAAAATTCTCCATTATATGAGTGTCCAAAAACGCTTTCCTGTGCGCGATCTCTGAAAGCGGTTTGGAGATAGGTGATTTTCTGTGCGTCCGAAAAGGACACATTATCACGTATTGTTGGTTTGAAATAACAAAACCACTCGTGCCATTTGAGAGGGTCTTCATTGTATGTCTTCAATTATGTCTTTGACAAGTTGATGTTTATGTGGTGGTTTCTCTGATTTGGTGTAAAATAGAGGTTAGTTGGTTGAATTGGTTGTGTGCTTTGCAGGTAGTTGATGTTCGAAGTGAACTGTGGGTTGTCTGACGTGGTGCTCTCATTGTAACGAGGTTGATTTCGATTCTCGGTTGAGAAATTGTTTTTATCCCTTGTTTGTTTTTGTTTAAATAAAGCAAGAGATCGTGAATCTTTTAGGCAATTTCCCGTTGTGTTGTTTGCTGGCGAGTTGTGCTTCCCCAAAAATTGAAGTTCGGATGCGTGGTTCTTTGAGGAAATCTTTGCATGCAAAGCGTTTCGTTGGTTTGCACCTTCATCGCTGTCACTGTCACTGTCGTCGCAGGTGTTCTGTGAGGGACAATTGATATTACTTTCTTGTGCTATGGGCGCTTTTGATTTTTTGAGTTGTTTGTCTGGAAGCTGATGGCTTTTAAATGTTGCTGAGTGATTAAATGTTGATGTTGTTTGGAGGTTCTGATTTTTTTCATTGGATTTCACAAACTGAAATGGATCGGTAAATTGATGATGCCAAGTTGTTTCATTGCGGTCGTAATTTTGATTGCTCTGGGTTCGCACGGATAGTTCAGGTTGTCTTTCGTTTCCTTCGTTTGATTCTTTAGGCTCACTATTGGAGGTCTGTTCAAAACTGTTCAAGAAGACCCTGTTGTAAACTGTTCCAGTTCCAATCTATTCGTTGATTACTAACTCCTTTGCTGTCGTTTGCTCTATTTTCTACAACCTGTCCAATGTTACCCTTGCAAGATCTATTCGACGCAACTGCATCTCTGAGGTTCTTTTCGCTGACTGTCAGGTGAAGAATTGACGGTTTCATTTCGAAAATTCATTGATTGATATCTATCAATGCTGAGTGCGATTTCATTTGAGACAGGACAACTTGTATTGCTTCATTCGGTCAATGTCGGGCATGAGTCTTGTTGATGAGATATAGAGATTGCATTGAGCAGAATTCTATTTTCATTGTGCCTTGTGTATCTGGTTGATATAATTTCAATGAAGTCGCATATGTTGATGTTTTTGGGATTGTCTCATGAAGCGCCAACTGTGTCCATCTTTGATTTAGACAAACTTTTTTATTATTTTTTTCCATTTCAGCAATATCGCTGTGCGTTCACATTAGCGTTCGACAAGTATGGTTTTCTCGTTAGTTGTAAGGGTAAACTCGGAGATATTATCCAAAGGCTTGTCCAAGTTTGCCTTAAGTTCCATTAGGGTGTCAAACGTGAGTTGAAGAATGTCATCCTCATCGGTCTGATCCTGTTCCTCAAGAAAGTTGACTGCTGAGCCCCACTCAACCTCACGTCTCATAATTTGTTGGATCAACGTCTCTTTCATTTTATTTGTTTTTGGAGCCCTTTGTTTCTGTCTAATTGCTGTTTGGAGTTGTTCAGGTTATTCTTGCTTAGTGACTAAGCAATTTGCAGTTTTGAACAGTTTCAGTTTCTAAGCAAATTTCAACAGCACTATCAAAGAGCGCCCCTGTATTGTTGCTGGCAAGAGTGTTCAGTGTTATTTGAGGTTGGCGAAAAGCTGCTCATTCTACTTCCGTAATCTGTTTTTTGCTTAGTATTCTCCAATCTGTATGCATCATAATGGGTGTAAGCTCTTTTAATGGTCAGCTTATATGCTGATAAAAGATTATTTTTTACTTATGTTTCGAAAGAAAACTCCTTTGTTATGATGATATGTTAAAAGAGCAAAAATTTTCTCGGACCCGAGTTTGCTTTTGTTGGTGTTGTGATATTAGTGACGGTACGTCCTGAAATTCTTTTATCCTAATCTTGGCTGGGTCTGTTGGACTTTGCAGATAGTCAAAGAACGTCAAATTTAATTTTTTTTGAGGAGAAATAAAGTCGATGTTTTTTTAAGCCTATTTGCACAATAAAACTTTTTCGATGATAACAAAGACTCGTGGACAAAGTCTTTTTGTTTATAAATATGATATTAGGTATATATATATATATATATATATATATATATATATATATATATATATATATATATATATATATATATATATATATATATATATATGTAAATAGGTTTATATAGATACAGGTTACTTCGGATTAGGACCCTTTTAATTTTGTTACTTTGTTCTTTGTTAGAAAGATAGAACTTAAAAAAAATTAGTTGCTGATGAACAATCCTTCTCTTGTCATAATCTGAAATTATTTTCCTTCTTTTTTGGAATGTATATTTGGTTATACTAAATGTGCATCTTTTCTGTTCTCCCTCTTTTTTTGTAATTTTTTTATAGTTTCTTCCTCTCTCTTTTCTCGTATTAGTTGATGGGTTGTAGTTGTAGTTCTATATTGTTCTAAAATAAAGAAAACTTTGAGCTTTGTGAATACAGAAATTCGGTATTGAAATGAATTTAAAGCTACTCTCTGTCTTGACGTCAATTTATTTTTTCAATGTCTACCATTTTAATTTTATCTCAGAAGTGTTAGTCGCAGTTCGTCGTTTCGGGGTCACCATTGTTGACCAACTTGCTTATAAGATCGATTTGACAATAATCAATTCACAAATTCTGGTTTCAGCGGTAAATTAGCATGGAAACAAATAAGCTAAAGTCAGAAATCAAATCATGCAAAACTCAAATTAAGAATCGTTGAAATATTGAAGCTTGAGCTTCAACAACTATCGCACTTTAAAAGGTTCTATACAATTTAATAATTTCCTAAGCTTGATCTTCACATTTGATAACTCTCTATCGCCTTGTAATAAAACGTGTTGCAAAAAAATTTTTTAATAAACGTCTCATTTCAAACT
Organism: Convolutriloba macropyga; assembly: GCF_964194025.1. NCBI lineage: Eukaryota > Metazoa > Xenacoelomorpha > Acoela > Convolutidae > Convolutriloba > Convolutriloba macropyga. Next base: position 74,247,861 of record NC_134471.1, on the reverse strand, counting down.
ATCTCATTTTATAAAGTAGCTTCCAGTAGATGATAAAGTGAGTGTATTTTCCAATTATAATTCTGAGTGTTTCAGGGAATAACACATTTGATTAACCGTTCTCTAATTTACTAGAAACAACACACTCACTTAGAATTAGTTAGTAGCACGTTACTTATACTTGATGATTTTGAAGTGGCGCTCAGAGATAAGACTATTGATACATTATATTCAAAAGTGGCTGTCGTATCGTAACTGATCTTAAGGTTGTGATTGATCTGATTGCTATCCATCGTCCGAACATAGATTTGGACATTATAAATTTGGCTTGATCAAATATTTTACTAGTAAGACTCACAGTTCTTTACAAGTTGCTACTCACTTGAAAAAAAACCAAAGACAATTATTCTAAAAAGTTAGAGAAAACAAACTTTTTAGATCAATATTTTGCTACATTGTGAATTTTATCACATGCATTTAACAACAAAAAACCAAGTTATTTTATTTAAGTTATATTATGTTTTGCATTAAGATTTGAAATCTTTAAAGACAATTAAGAAAAAAGTAAAACATACAAGCGTTTTTTGAGAATCTATTTATACGTATTCAAAAATTGCCACTATTAACATTTGCCTTTAAAAATCTAAACATTGAGAGTGAGTTTCTTAAAATCATGTGAGTGCTTTATAAACTTTATATTGACTACGTATGTTGGAGGTGAGCTTAAGGAATAACAAAATTGCGTAGGATGAAAACTATTTTTGTGTTCTATTTTTATCCGGATTATCCATCCCCCTAGCGAGAAAACTGTGTATAGCAAATCAGAAACAGCCGCGTATGCCACGTCTGCAGAAAAATTGTTAACAAACTGAACGAAAATAAGAACTCACAATCCCAATTTGTCTTGTCAGCCTAGCAACTCGAGCTAGCACTTAAACTCAGCAATAAATTTGTTGAAATAATATAATCTTAAGCAGTATATTTGTTACTGCGTCTTGCAAAAACCAAACACTTGAGCAGTATATTTGTTAAATTGATACTGTGTCTTGATAACAAAAATTTGTCTTGAGCAATGTTCTATCAAATATTGTGTCTTGTATCGAAAAGGTCTCGAACAGTGAATTCAATTTTCTGTGTTCTGATTTCCAATCTTCAACTTGTGAGTACTCTGCGAAAATCGCAACACACACATCAAGGATTAAGTTAGAAACAAATTTTTTATAACACTTCTCAGGCATATAATTTTGCCGTAGATTTGTTTCATCAAAACGATTGAACTGGTAAACATATAGAGATCCCGTATTGTGTGATCTGTGGACCCATTTCAATTGAGAAAAAAATCCAAAACTAAGTTAGTTAAATTAGCTAATGCAACGGTAAGTACAGCAGAGCGGATATACAGTTACAAAAGCAAACTGCATAAAAGAAGTATCCGGACAGATTTTGTGACCACTCAGAACGAACTGGGTGGTGTAAAACTTTCTTTGTGAAACACAAGGAGAGCAGCCGTTACAACGTACTTTTGTTTATTTGTTGCTTTACAATATTTTCATTCAACTTTTATCATCCTTTTACAGTAAAAAGACGTTACATGTTTTTTTTATCTATAGATGTAGTTATTGTTTTAACTGCAATTTTTTAAATTGTCCTTTTGGTATATAATGAATTTGAAAATTAAATTTTAAAAAAATATATTTTTACATACATAATAAAAGTGGAAAAAACTGCATGTTTTTTTACACGGCTCCTTTTTAATCTGACCTTTTGTTTGTATTTTTTGGGAATTATGCGCATATAGTTCATATTGTATTAACTAGAATGTCAATAGCACATTATCTACAAGTTTTTTTTCTATTATCTTAAAATTAACCATAAATCCCAATTCTGCTTCTGTTCTTATAGTTATCATTTGTCCATACCTAATATCTTTCAATGATATAGTCTCCGATTTTGCTCTTTTGAAATCAACTTTAAAATTACTGCAGTTACAAAGATATAATCTCTTAATTTCAACAGGGAATACCCCTTTAGTTTTTGGAAATGTTTATCTTATATCCAATGAAAGAATAATTGAATAATCTTTAAGTTCTTCAAAACGAATCAATACATATTAACTGTTACTGAATAAAGCTAGAATTGTCCCCAGTAAATTAAAGTTTGGTTAATCAAATGTGTTTTACCTACTACTATGAAACCTGTTTACCCAATAGTTGACCTTCGTCTTTTAAAAATTATTGTTATTTTTTATAAGTAGTTGACACGTATCATCTTTTTTATATAACGAGACAGAATAGTGCTTTCTAAAGCACGACATTTGATTCTATAAAAGAATTTTTACGTAACACTCATTTTTCTATATGTTTCTGAAAAATTGATCCTTTGCTGATTTTTTCAAAATCTGATTTTTATAAAATAATTTTCAGGTAACAAAAATATCTGCAGTGAACTAACAGTTAATTAAGGCTTAAGATGCTAGTTTTTCTCTATGAAGTGGTATTAATTTATAATATCAATATTACATTCATATAATCATCTTTTGTTTTTTGGTCTTTATGTGATGCCTTAGTTACACAAGTAAAGTTAATTGTGTTGGTTTGTTGTTGTTTCAAAATAATATTCGTTTCGTCCATCGGTTACATATTCACCTTCGAGCTAATTTTTCATTTTTCCTGGTTTGCTACCACCATGATCTTTTATATCTATATCTTGTAAACTTATGAATAGACTATCCATACCCATGTTATATAAACTAATTTTGACTCCGTATCTAGTAAATTTTAGTGTCTCATACGCAAATTCAAGTACATTAATTTTGCTCAGTTATATTATCACAAATAAATCAAACATAACTGAGTTTATCTTGTTTAACTTTGCTTCCAAAAATATGCACCACATAATTTGAAAAACCTTGGATTGAAAAAAATCCGAATTCTTTGAGTTTTAAAAAAACAGTGATTACGCCAAAACTAGCCTTGATATTGCCTTTTGTCCATTAGGAATTTTAATTGCTCCGAATATTATTGATATGGATAGGTTGACTTAAAATAGTCAATATATTAAAAAGTGGTGCTTTTTGCAAATTTGTTGAGTTAAATTAGCAAAAATAAACCGGGTAAATGTTAATTCAAGAACACTCAATGAAATAACCAGTAAAACTTACCTTCTTTGAAGTTAACAATAGTTGTGTCAGCAGTTTTTAGATTTGATGATTCGGTAAATTTAAAAACGACTTAAAAGGTTATTGCAATCTGTTTTTATAAGTAATGCCAACAATACTATTTCTTACAATTGTTTATATAATTTTTGGCAAAATTGGCAAAAAAATTGTGTAAGAATACGGAAAATTTGATCAATATTGACAAAGATCAGTCAAATGTTCAAAAACATTTAAATCTCGATAACACCGTGGCAAAAACTAAAATCAGAAGAATCTTTCATGTAATGTATTTTACGCTGGACGGGCGTTCAGCGTTCAGCGTAATGACGCGGTATTCTTTCACATTTCTTAGGCAATTTCGCCAAAAACTATGTTTAAAATTGTAAAAAATAGTAATGTTGGTTTTAGTCATAAAAAAGAACGAAAAAAACTTTTCGGTCGTTTTTAAATTTGCCGAGTCAACACCTCTAAAAACTGCCAACACAACCTTTTTTAACTTCAAGGAAGATAAATTTTACTGGTGAATTTTTTAAGTGATCTTGAATTAACATTTACCCGGTTTATTTTTGCTAATTTAACTCGATAGTTATGCAAAATGCATCACTTTTATTTGGATAAATCAACTTTGAAGTCAAATTATCCATATCAAATATTACTCGGAGCAAATAAGAGTTTCTAATGGACAAATTGCAATGTTAAGTCTAGTTTTGGCATAACCGCTGGTTTATGAAAGCTCAAAGAGTTCGGATTGTAGACAGTCCATCGTTTTTTAAACTCAATTTGCAACTTTTGCTTTTTTGTGCAATAATTACTGAAAAGAGAAAATCAAATCCAAACGTACTATGACATGTCCAATTGAATAATTAAGGATTTTCTAGGAAGCCTATTCAGTTTCCAGTTGAAATCTTATGGTCGTTTTGACATTTAAAATACATATTTTCAAAATAAATAATGGACTGTTGAGCTCTGCAAACTATTTCATTTTTAATGTTCAACTTGTTGCTAACAAGTTGCAACAGCTTTCTAAGGCAATACTTTTTTTTGCGGATTTACATAGAAAGTAATGGTTCTTCTAATTTAATACTACGAAGTTTCACAAAAAAATGATTATTGGACATTGTTCCGTTTTTGATGTTCGTTCTCTTGTCTTGTCATTATTGATAGATCAGAAATACTTTATTGGAGTTTAAAAAGACGGCAAAATTAAACACAATCGTTTTTCTGGGAAAAGATGAAGGTTTTAACAGCTTCTACACTGTCTTCGGGCAGATTTTAATCAATTTGATTGATTTTGTTTTTATTTGAAATTACTTTTGCAGTTGTAAGATAAAGTCTGTGGACAATTGCAGGTTTGGCGGCTTCCTGTGGATGAGTAAAGAAACGTATTTATAGATTTCAGCTGATAGTTAAAATTTTCTTACTTTTAAATCAAATGCTTGAAAAATATAAGACGTGTTTTTTGTTTGTGCTTTTCTTTTATTTTTTTGTCTAGATGCTACCTAGTCTTATTAACTACAGGTTGCAGATCAAATTATTGGTGTTCACAGAAGAAAAATTTGAACATATCGAATGCTTTTAGTGCATTGCTTGTTGCTTTAAACGCTTCGATACCAGTTCTTCGCAAAATAATAATTTTAATTTTCATTTTTGTCTTTATTTGTCGTTCTTGTTGCTAGCTAAAAATGTTCATGACTTTGGAGTCAAATGTTTGGCTCATTTGTTTTCAAAATTTCACCTTGATGTTCTTCTTTGTCACCTTGTTATCTAGACTCATTAACTACACGTTGCGTAATAAATCATTGGTGTTGAGGAAAAGCGCAATTGAACACTATTAAGATTTTTAGTGTATTGCTTATTGTTCTAACGGCTTCGAAACTTCGTTGTCGCAAAATCAATTAATTTTTTGGTTTTATCTGCTTCTTATATAATTCTTCTTGTAGACGTTTGGCATATTCTGAATAATGAGATCTCAATCTCAACGGCTTTTGGGAAGTAAAAGCATCTTTTTAATTACATCAGTTGACAGGTAAAGTTTTTGTCTTTGAGATTAATTGTTCTGTAAATAAAAACATTTTTTGGAAGCCGTATATAACTGTTAAAATTGATTTATGCAACGAATTAAATAGAGCCTTCTTTACTAATTCCTGAGTGAGCAAAACCTCGTCTGAAAAAATGATCAAGCTCAATTATCGTTTTCATTCATGCCGGAGGGCAGACACAATGGATCCCATATCAAAAAAACGGTACCGAATTTCTGTTATTTACCTCTATTTATGCTTTTACAAAACCAAGTTGATGTCACTAATCGATTCTTAATCACTTGCGAGTTACACCTACACTATATTTGAGAGGAAAAGTAATAAAATTAACATAGTTACATCTATTTCGCATATCTTTAAGCCAAATTAATATCTAACATAGTTAAAGTAAAATTGCTTCCTGTTACATTTTCCGATTAATTGATTCATCGCTCGCATTTTTGTCTTTATTCTCCCACAATACAGACCCTCTGACGCCCTTTCTACATAGAAAGACAATTTTTTCGTTGATTTTTATTTGGTTTGAATAATTTGTTGTTTTAATTATGTAAACAAGAAGTGATAAAAATTACCAGCATGCCTCGATACAAGAAAACTCGCTTTCATCTTTTTGTTCCTTATAGTGTTGTAATAAAATGTTCCCCTTCGGAAATGATTTCTTTGATTTTTGTGAATTAACAAATTAATCATGCTTTTTTTCTGAAAGATACTCGCATGTCAGTTTCAATTGAAGGAATCGGCTAAATTGCTCTAAATGAACCCCCCCCCCAAAAAAAAACAAGACCCCCCCACGCCCAAATGCACCCTGCAATTAAATTTTGACGCATATTCACTAATGGGAGGGGGGGGGCAGTTCAAAGTTTTCTTTCTTTATTTGACTATTTTCAGGGAAAATAGCAAACTGTCTTCTCTGATTTCAATGCATGCTTTCCTTTAGTAAATATTCATATATACAAATAAAATATTTAAAACACCGAGCTGCAATTTTTCCACAAAAATACGGATCCATTGTTACCATTTCAAACTTCTCGTCAACACTTCGGAGATATTTCGTTGCATTGGAAGTCTTGATTACAGAATAAGTCAGAATTGAGAAATATGGCAGGCTCTTTCCCACTATAAAAACATACCCGGCAGATTGCCGGAAAATAGCCGCCGTTGATTCCAATAAGCATGATTGGGATTGAACGAATAGAATATATTGAAAAAAAAAGATTTTTGTACAAAAATATTTTTTAAGTCCGATTTATTTTGATGGCATTTCGTAGTTGAACATAACGTACTTCTGTTTCTTAGAGAGAGGCTATAGGGACTACTATCAATACCAATAAGCATTAGAGATGGTAACTAAGACTTATAGGAACGACGTTCAAATAGCGGGCATCTAAAATTGGGCTTTATGGGTTTATCCCGTTTCTACTTCTGACTTCAATTTTTTATACTGACTCTGTTCATTTTGAATTGCTTTGCTGAGCAACTGAGGTTCAAATTCACTTTAAGCAAAATGAGAGAAGAGAGAAATAAGCCTAGAGAAGTCAAAAAGATTTCACGCAAAATGTCGAAAAAGCGGCAAAATGGTAAAGCGAAAAAAAGTTTGACGAAGTAAAAAAACATAGCAGGACAAGTCCTGACGTACAATTCAAAGAATTTTCATTGACTAAACAGAAAACTAGACCTAGAACGGACTATGAATGGATTGGAAAAACCATTTAGAAAAAAATCCGATCCAAAAAATCGAAAAAACAGTAAAAATCAAAGTGAAATTGCCGCATGTGAACAAAAAACCACTACCGATAAAGCGAATTTTTGTTCAAACACAGTATCCTCACTCTACTTTAAAATTAGAGCGAGAAAATTTGACGCCGCAAAACCACTCGCTTTTTCGCTCCATTTCCTGTTTTGGCGTGACCAAAATCACCACTCCACTTTGACTTCAAAAATCATGAAAATGTGTGAACAGATCTTAAAAAAAAAAAGACAGCGCCCCAATACAATTCAAATTCTTTGAATTGTAAAAAATACGAGCGCAATAATAGCCGGCTGAGAAGATGAGGGCGGCTATTAATAACCCCCACCCTCCCCCCAATGCAATTCCAAATTACCATAAAAAAGTTTCCCCTTCATTTGAAACCCTGGCTATATATATTGTTAAGGAACCAACCATAAAGTTCTGTCTCGATGCATTACAATGAAACTTTACAATGACCAAAACAGTTAAATAATAATAGTAATGTAGCAATGGCTTCATTAAAAAAAATGGAATCTTCTCCGCTTTATTTCCCCCACTACTTTATACGCCTCTCCCCCCCCCCGCTCCCTTCTCCCCACTTAAAAACCCCAGTCACAAAATATGGGGGCTCAAACGCAAAAGATTCCAATTCCTTAATCACACAGTCACCGCAGTAAAAAAAATATATGTCATTACACAACAAATTATTTTGTTAAATAGTAAACGCACCGGGGTTCTTTGCAAGTAATAGCAGCCGCTGGGCTAGCGATGTGTGTGTGTGTGTGTGTGTGTGTGTGTGTGTGTGTTTGGGGGGGGGGGGGGGGGGGGGGTAGGGGTGATCATTAACATAAAAGGTCCCGAAAATGTGTTTACAGTATCTTAATCAAATTCTGTTTACTTCATCTCTTTTAAGTTCAGTTTGCAATTGATTTTCGGATGACTTGGATATGTTGGACGATGGCAGCGTGGTGCTTGTGAGATGACTCCAAGGAGTCGACAATCGAAGCCAGGGCCGATCGCAATTCTTCGGATAGACTATGTCCAATCTCTGAAATGATCCGTTTCTACGAATAGAAGCAAAAGAAAAAGAATTTTAGTTTTTTTACAAAATGCTGATACTTTGTATGTTCATTTAGAGGAAATTATATTCGTTGTTTCTATTAGTTTGCCCTCAAATAACCTTCAATTAGAGTGACCTTCAATATACTCAGTTGACCTCATCAACAGCATAGAGTATCCTCTCACCCACTAAAATGAGGGCTGGGAAAATAAACCCAGGTAAAGATAATTCACAAAAATGAGGGCTGGGAAAATAAACCCAGGTAAAGATAATTCACAAAAACGAGCAAGTCATTTGTCGCGTCGCCGGAAATATTTCTACCACTCCATTGAACCACCGATGCTTGAACGTGACATTTTTTGTTAAAGTCCAAAAAATATAAATTGTTTTACTAATAACATTTCTAACTCTTTAATATTACTATACCTCAATCTTTAGGCAAAACACATTACAGCCCACCACGGAAATAAACCCCCGCATAGAATATCCTCCCACCTATTAAAGTGCAGCTCAGCAGAACAAACGCACAGGAACATAATTCACAAATACGCGTAAATCATCTGTTTAAACTGTTTGAACGTTTTCACATTCGAGTCGAACAGAGGAAAATACAAAAACTGTGAGCTACGCTACTTTTCTCAGAGCCAGTGACCAGCTCATCAGATAATTTACAAAAGCCATGACTTGGGTTGTTTCGGAAAATTGAGCACTGTATGATCAGCACAAGTTTGCTGTGGAGTTGCAAAAAGTTCCCAAATTGCCCTGCTACAGCAATCATTGAGGCTCAAACCTTTGCGTGGACATTGCTTTTTTGCGTAGAGGCTAAGGTATAAAAAAATAAATAGTTGAAAAGCTACGAGCGAAAGTATTTTTTGAACATTAACGAAAATAAACCAGTGGCTCAGTGGCAGAATTATCGCCCTGCACGCGATATTCCCGGTTTTGATGAAACTATCGTACATTTTTCACGTTTTTTTTTAAATCCAAGAAGAGAAGTTCCACCTCATTTCAACCTTGAACGGAATAAACTGACAATTTTTAATGGCATTAAGCTGCAGTAAGGTATCTCAACTTGCTTTAACAGTCTTCTAAGCGCTAAAAAAGATTTTGGCATTCTGGATATAAATTGTTTTCTTTAAAGTTATTGGTGTTTGACTAAATGGCTTTTTTGAGCTCAAACATAAGCATGATTGCGATTGAATGAAAAGATATTGAAAAACATACCCGGCAGATTGCCGGAAAATAGCCGCCGTTGATTCCAATAAGCATGATTGGGATTGAAAGAATAGAAGATATTGAAAAAAAAAAGATTTTTGTACAAAAAAATTTTTTAAGTCCGATTTATTTTGATGGCATTTCGTAGTTGAACATAACGTACTTCTGTTTCTTAGAGAGAGGCTACAGGGGCTACTATCAATACCAATAAGCATTAGAGATGGTAACTAAGACTTATAGGAACGACGTTCAAATATCGGGCATCTAAAATTGGGCTTTATGGGTTTATCCCGTTTCTACTTCTGACTTCAATTTTTTATACTGACTCTGTTCATTTTGAATTGCTTTGCTGAGCAACTGATGTTCAAAATCACTTTTAGCAGAATGAGAGAAGAGAGAAACTAGCCTAGAGAAGTCAAAAAGATATCACGCAAAACGTTGAAAAAGCGGCAAAATGAGGTAAAGCGAAACATTTTTTTATTCGACGAAGTAAAAAAAAAAATAGGAGCGCTATAATAGCCGGCTGAGAAGATGAGGGCGGCTATTAAAAAAAGATTTTTGTACAAAAACATTTCTTAAGTCCAATTTATTTTGATGGCATTTCGGAGTTGAACATACTTCTGTTTCTTAGAGAGAGGCTACAGGGGCTACTATCAATACCAAGAAGCATTAGAGATGGTAACTAAGACCTATAGGAACGATGTTCAAATAGCGGGCATCTAAAATTGGGCTTTATGGGTCTATCCCGTTTCTATTTGTGACTTCAATTTTTTATATTGACTCTGTTCATTTTGAATTGCTTTGCTGAGCAACTGATGTTGAAAATCACTTTTAGCAGAATGAGAGAAGAGAGAAACTAGCCTAGAGAGGTCAAAAAGATTTCACGCAAAATGTCGGAAAAGCGGCAAAATGGGTAAAGCGAAAAAAGTTCGACGAAGTAAAAAAATAGGAGCGCTATAATAGCCGGCTGAGAAGATGAGGGCGGCTATTAAACGTCAAAGAACTGCTCTCCAGCGACAGTTGGGGGCAATTTAATTAGACAGGGAGTAGCTTAGAAATGTTTTATGGGTGCAAAAATTCGACTCCACAGTGGGGACGATTTTATTTCAGAACAAGACCAATTTAGATCACTTAAAAATGAAAAACTATAGATCACGTAAAAAATCACTCAAGAATTCAAATAATTTTATAGAACCAAAGTACAAAAATGACCAAGAGAAAATTGTGCATTGAAAAAGACTAACACGTTTATCGAAATTGCTTCAAATTTCTATCGAGAGCAATTAAACAAAATTCAAATAAATTTCATTCGAATTGTATCTGGTTTTGTTCGACATATTCGTGCAATCATTCTGGGGTATATAATTCGCGGGTGCCGCCGTTATAATTAAAATCTGGAGTTTTGTTTTTGACTTCTTAGCCTTTTTCGTATTTTGACATAAAAACCCGACAAATGGCCAGCTTGCTGTTGTGGGGGTTTTACTTTTACTTCGAAAAAAATCATCAAAAATCACATTTTCGAGTTATCTTTCAATTCTTTCAAATTTTGATATTTCTTGCAATTTTTTATTTGTCTCCTCTTTTGCTTTCAATGACCCTTAAAAGGTCAGTTGCGACGGCTGGTTATATAGGTTTTGAATAAGGAATAATACCTCCTAAATTTGAAAACGGTTCGTTACTTTTCCATCTTCAATTTTTCTCGCTTTTTCTTTTCACTTTTAAATTTCTTTATTTTGAGGTGGGCTTTTTGTTTTCAATCTGATAGGAGGATCAGATATTTTTCGAGATTTTATTTTAGAAATTGTCCTGCTATGTTTTAAAAAGTGGGGGCACTAACAACTGATATGCCCAAAATGATGCCTTGTGCGAAATAGTTAATTTTACGATTTTTATGATAAAGCAAGACTGATACGAGATAACATGACTTAAACACTCTTCATGAGCTGCTGCTTTTAGGAGTCACCGACCTGTTTTGGTGAGAATTTGTCCTGTCAAGCTCAACATGGATACTCTCAAACTGTCAGTTGTTATCACCGCTGAAACAGTACAAATCCATCAGAAAATAGCCCGGCATCTGAAATTATTTTTTGAGCTAAATACATCAAACTCAAATTTTGAAGTTGCGTGTATTTAATTTTTTTTAAATAAAAAGGCACTATAAGAAACTATGAGAGTTCAACGGTTCAAATGATACTTGATCAAGATTGAGCCAGATATCTTCAGGTTGCAAATCATTTATACAATCCGTCAATTGAACACCCATGTGCATCATATTAACTCGCATCTTTAACTCACATGGACTAGCTGTAATTTTTTTATAGACTAGTATTTTTATAGCTGTAATTTTTTATAGACTTAATTTGTTATAGGCTAGCTAACATCTGTACAAAATCAAAATGTTGCCGATATCGATATACGATAAATGAAATCATTAAATTCAAACCACTAAATATATATTTTCGAGTCAAGAAATTTTCTAGGATTTTTTTAAAATGCGCTGATTTTTTCAAAAATTCAGCGCATTTTTGTACTGAAAAAAAGGAAATATGTAATTAAATTTGCAACAAATTGTCTGAAAATTACTCACCCGGATAAGCTGCCACCAATTTTTGCGTCAAGTTGATCCACAAACTCATATTATCTCCTTTCTCATCTTCGGAGGTCTGTGGAAGCCGAACCTTCATTAAAATCTGTTCCAAAGAATCGAGGGCAGTTTTCACACCTGTTTTGTCGCCGCATTTGTGAACGAAGTCTATGATCAGGTCAAAAATCTTCTCTGTAAGTGAAATATTGCACTGATAAGATTCGTGGTCGGGATAGGCAGCGGATAGAGATCGAATGAGCTCTTTCTGAACTTTGATCACAGGAACTATCGTAGAAGCAAAATCTGATGAATCGTCTTTAGCCCTTCGATCCTCTTTGGTGTTGTAATATTTCTAAAATCATACGACATAAGATTCCTTTTCGACTTTCTATTACTTTTTTTAAAAAAATTCATATATGACCTGATGATACCGCTCGTATGATATGTAATGGTTAAGTGACTCTGCTTGAAGTCACTGAGATCTTCTGGCGTTCATCGAGAACCGCGAAGCAGTTCAATATAATAAGTCAGAATTTCGAAGCGACTTCTGCAGAGTCACTTAACCATGCTTAAAACACAAAACGCGCACGTTTTAAAATGACGAAAGTCAACGGAAGTCAACTTCTGGCTAAGTAGCAACTTCTGGCATTCTGACTTCTGGCACTGCAGGCTTTCGGCATTTTAAAATGTGCACGTGAGTGTTTTAAATGATCATCTTTAATTTAATACTTTCCCTACCCGAATTACTTTCCATACTAATACTATCATAAAATTCAAGAAATCACGCGATCATGGTATGAAACCAATGCTTTCATTTCTGACCTCTGTGTGAGGTCATAGAATTCATAAATTGAATAAAGGCTAGAACTTAGCATTAAAGCCTGGAACTTAGAAAATCAAAGGTTGGAACTCAGATTATTTAAGGCTACAACATATAACAATAAAGGCTGGAACTGATGCTCCAAAAAGCCAATAGCCCACCTTCCCGGGATATCATCAGCAAGCATGACCGGCAGATTGCCGGCAGATTGACGCAATAGCTGCGAAATAGACCTAAGTCCTGTAGAGTACAGATGGCCACAAAAACGATAAAAAGAGCAACAAAAACAGAACTGATCTGATAGAGTGTCTGACGCTACACATAAAACCTATTTAAAAAACTGAAACATTCAAAAAAATTTCAAAAATATTCAAATTCAATATTTAATTTTGGCCCTGCTGCTTTAATATATACGGCCTTTATTGTACAGGATTCCTTTATTGACCTTAGAATGATTTAAAGTACTATTAAATGACCAATGTATTAAAGTTAAAAAATTCAGAGAGTGAAGTAAATCATTTGCGATCAAAATCATGTCTAACATTTCAGTAAAAAATCATAAGTTTCAGAACCAATGAGTTTAAGAAATGACACCAAGGCATAGGAGCAGAAAAACAGCATTAAAAGTGCGGCATAAACGCGTGAAAAAACCGCTTTCTCAAGGCTTGTGAAGTGAAAAAATGTAGAAGCAAAAAGCACCGCGAAATCATTCGCTAAACTTGCAGCTTTTCCGTCATAATAAAGAAACATACCCGGCAGATTAACGGACAATAGCCGCCGTTGATTCCAATAAGCATGATTGGGATTGAAAGAATAGAAGGTATTGAAAAAAAAATTATTGTACAAAAACAATTTTTATCCGATCCAAAAAATCGAAAAAACAGTAAAAATCAAAGTGAAATTGCCGCATGTGAACAAAAAACCACTACCGATAAAGCGAATTTTTGTTCAAACACAGTATCCTCACTCTACTTTAAAATTAGAGCGAGAAAATTTGACGCCGCAAAACCACTCGCTTTTTCGCTCCATTTCCTGTTTTGGCGTGACCAAAATCACCACTCCACTTTGACTTCAAAAATCATGAAAATATGTGAACAGATCTTAAAAAAAAAAAGACAGCGCCCCAATACAATTCAAATTCTTTGAATTGTAAAAAATACGAGCGCAATAATAGCCGGCTGAGAAGATGAGGGCGGCTATTAATAACCCCCACCCTCCCCCCAATGCAATTCCAAATTACCATAAAGAAGTTTCCCCTTCATTTGAAACCCTGGCTATATATATTGTTAAGGAACCAACCATAAAGTTCTGTCTCGATGCATTACAATGAAACTTTACAATGACCAAAACAGTTAAATAATAATAGTAATGTAGCAATGGCTTCATTAAAAAAAATGGAATCTTCTCCGCTTTATTTCCCCCACTACTTTATACGCCTCTCCCCCCCCCCCGCTCCCTTCTCCCCACTTAAAAACCCCAGTCACAAAATATGGGGGCTCAAACGCAAAAGATTCCAATTCCTTAATCACACAGTCACCGCAGTAAAAAAAATATATGTCATTACACAACAAATTATTTTGTTAAATAGTAAACGCACCGGGGTTCTTTGCAAGTAATAGCAGCCGCTGGGCTAGCGATGTGTGTGTGTGTGTGTGTGTGTTTGGGGGGGGTAGGGGTGATCATTAACATAAAAGGTCCCGAAAATGTGTTTACAGTATCTTAATCAAATTCTGTTTACTTCATCTCTTTTAAGTTCAGTTTGCAATTGATTTTCGGATGACTTGGATATGTTGGACGATGGCAGCGTGGTGCTTGTGAGATGACTCCAAGGAGTCGACAATCGAAGCCAGGGCCGATCGCAATTCTTCGGATAGACTATGTCCAATCTCTGAAATGATCCGTTTCTACGAATAGAAGCAAAAGAAAAAGAATTTTAGTTTTTTTACAAAATGCTGATACTTTGTATGTTCATTTAGAGGAAATTATATTCGTTGTTTCTATTAGTTTGCCCTCAAATAACCTTCAATTAGAGTGACCTTCAATATACTCAGTTGACCTCATCAAAAGCATAGAGTATCCTCTCACCCACTAAAATGAGGGCTGGGAAAATAAACCCAGGTAAAGATAATTCACAAAAATGAGGGCTGGGAAAATAAACCCAGGTAAAGATAATTCACAAAAACGAGCAAGTCATTTGTCGCGTCGCCGGAAATATTTCTACCACTCCATTGAACCACCGATGCTTGAACGTGACATTTTTTGTTAAAGTCCAAAAAATATAAATTGTTTTACTAATAACATTTCTAACTCTTTAATATTACTATACCTCAATCTTTAGGCAAAACACATTACAGCCCACCACGGAAATAAACCCCCGCATAGAATATCCTCCCACCTATTAAAGTGCAGCTCAGCAGAACAAACGCACAGGAACATAATTCACAAATACGCGTAAATCATCTGTTTAAACTGTTTGAACGTTTTCACATTCGAGTCGAACAGAGGAAAATACAAAAACTGTGAGCTACGCTACTTTTCTCAGAGCCAGTGACCAGCTCATCAGATAATTTACAAAAGCCATGACTTGGGTTGTTTCGGAAAATTGAGCACTGTATGATCAGCACAAGTTTGCTGTGGAGTTGCAAAAAGTTCCCAAATTGCCCTGCTACAGCAATCATTGAGGCTCAAACCTTTGCGTGGACATTGCTTTTTTGCGTAGAGGCTAAGGTATAAAAAAATAAATAGTTGAAAAGCTAC
Source organism: Convolutriloba macropyga (assembly GCF_964194025.1). Taxonomy (NCBI): domain Eukaryota; kingdom Metazoa; phylum Xenacoelomorpha; order Acoela; family Convolutidae; genus Convolutriloba; species Convolutriloba macropyga. Next base: position 74,232,521 of record NC_134471.1, on the reverse strand, counting down.
GAGCGAAAGTATTTTTTGAACATTAACGAAAATAAACCAGTGGCTCAGTGGCAGAATTATCGCCCTGCACGCGATATTCCCGGTTTTGATGAAACTATCGTACATTTTTCACGTTTTTTTTTTAAATCCAAGAAGAGAAGTTCCATCTCATTTCAACCTTGAACGGAATAAACTGACAATTTTTAATGGCATTAAGCTGCAGTAAGGTATCTCAACTTGCTTTAACAGTCTTCTAAGCGCTAAAAAAGATTTTGGCATTCTGGATATAAATTGTTTTCTTTAAAGTTATTGGTGTTTGACTAAATGGCTTTTTTGAGCTCAAACATAAGCATGATTGCGATTGAATGAAAAGATATTGAAAAACATACCCGGCAGATTGCCGGAAAATAGCCGCCGTTGATTCCAATAAGCATGATTGGGATTGAAAGAATAGAAGATATTGAAAAAAAAAAGATTTTTGTACAAAAAAATTTTTTAAGTCCGATTTATTTTGATGGCATTTCGTAGTTGAACATAACGTACTTCTGTTTCTTAGAGAGAGGCTACAGGGGCTACTATCAATACCAATAAGCATTAGAGATGGTAACTAAGACTTATAGGAACGACGTTCAAATATCGGGCATCTAAAATTGGGCTTTGTGGGTTTATCCCGTTTCTACTTCTGACTTCAATTTTTTATACTGACTCTGTTCATTTTGAATTGCTTTGCTGAGCAACTGATGTTCAAAATCACTTTTAGCAGAATGAGAGAAGAGAGAAACTAGCCTAGAGAAGTCAAAAAGATATCACGCAAAACGTTGAAAAAGCGGCAAAATGAGGTAAAGCGAAACATTTTTTTATTCGACGAAGTAAAAAAAAAATAGGAGCGCTATAATAGCCGGCTGAGAAGATGAGGGCGGCTATTAAAAAAAGATTTTTGTACAAAAACATTTCTTAAGTCCAATTTATTTTGATGGCATTTCGGAGTTGAACATACTTCTGTTTCTTAGAGAGAGGCTACAGGGGCTACTATCAATACCAAGAAGCATTAGAGATGGTAACTAAGACCTATAGGAACGATGTTCAAATAGCGGGCATCTAAAATTGGGCTTTATGGGTCTATCCCGTTTCTATTTGTGACTTCAATTTTTTATATTGACTCTGTTCATTTTGAATTGCTTTGCTGAGCAACTGATGTTGAAAATCACCTTTAGCAGAATGAGAGAAGAGAGAAACTAGCCTAGAGAGGTCAAAAAGATTTCACGCAAAATGTCGGAAAAGCGGCAAAATGGGTAAAGCGAAAAAAGTTCGACGAAGTAAAAAAATAGGAGCGCTATAATAGCCGGCTGAGAAGATGAGGGCGGCTATTAAACATCAAAGAACTGCTCTCCAGCGACAGTTGGGGGCAATTTAATTAGACAGGGAGTAGCTTAGAAATGTTTTATGGGTGCAAAAATTCGACTCCACAGTGGGGACGATTTTATTTCAGAACAAGACCAATTTAGATCACTTAAAAATGAAAAACTATAGATCACGTAAAAAATCACTCAAGAATTCAAATAATTTTATAGAACCAAAGTACAAAAATGACCAAGAGAAAATTGTGCATTGAAAAAGACTAACACGTTTATCGAAATTGCTTCAAATTTCTATCGAGAGCAATTAAACAAAATTCAAATAAATTTCATTCGAATTGTATCTGGTTTTGTTCGACATATTCGTGCAATCATTCTGGGGTATATAATTCGCGGGTGCCGCCGTTATAATTAAAATCTGGAGTTTTGTTTTTGACTTCTTAGCCTTTTTCGTATTTTGACATAAAAACCCGACAAATGGCCAGCTTGCTGTTGTGGGGGTTTTACTTTTACTTCGAAAAAAATCATCAAAAATCACATTTTCGAGTTATCTTTCAATTCTTTCAAATTTTGATATTTCTTGCAATTTTTTATTTGTCTCCTCTTTTGCTTTCAATGACCCTTAAAAGGTCAGTTGCGACGGCTGGTTATATAGGTTTTGAATAAGGAATAATACCTCCTAAATTTGAAAACGGTTCGTTACTTTTCCATCTTCAATTTTTCTCGCTTTTTCTTTTCACTTTTAAATTTCTTTATTTTGAGGTGGGCTTTTTGTTTTCAATCTGATAGGAGGATCAGATATTTTTCGAGATTTTATTTTAGAAATTGTCCTGCTATGTTTTAAAAAGTGGGGGCACTAACAACTGATATGCCCAAAATGATGCCTTGTGCGAAATAGTTAATTTTACGATTTTTATGATAAAGCAAGACTGATACGAGATAACATGACTTAAACACTCTTCATGAGCTGCTGCTTTTAGGAGTCACCGACCTGTTTTGGTGAGAATTTGTCCTGTCAAGCTCAACATGGATACTCTCAAACTGTCAGTTGTTATCACCGCTGAAACAGTACAAATCCATCAGAAAATAGCCCGGCATCTGAAATTATTTTTTGAGCTAAATACATCAAACTCAAATTTTGAAGTTGCGTGTATTTAATTTTTTTTAAATAAAAAGGCACTATAAGAAACTATGAAAGTTCAACGGTTCAAATGATACTTGATCAAGATTGAGCCAGATATCTTCAGGTTGCAAATCATTTATACAATCCGTCAATTGAACACCCATGTGCATCATATTAACTCGCATCTTTAACTCACATGGACTAGCTGTAATTTTTTTATAGACTAGTATTTTTATAGCTGTAATTTTTTATAGACTTAATTTGTTATAGGCTAGCTAACATCTGTACAAAATCAAAATGTTGCCGATATCGATATACGATAAATGAAATCATTAAATTCAAACCACTAAATATATATTTTCGAGTCAAAAAATTTTCTAGGATTTTTTTAAAATGCGCTGATTTTTTCAAAAATTCAGCGCATTTTTGTACTGAAAAAAAGGAAATATGTAATTAAATTTGCAACAAATTGTCTGAAAATTACTCACCCGGATAAGCTGCCACCAATTTTTGCGTCAAGTTGATCCACAAACTCATATTATCTCCTTTCTCATCTTCGGAGGTCTGTGGAAGCCGAACCTTCATTAAAATCTGTTCCAAAGAATCGAGGGCAGTTTTCACACCTGTTTTGTCGCCGCATTTGTGAACGAAGTCTATGATCAGGTCAAAAATCTTCTCTGTAAGTGAAATATTGCACTGATAAGATTCGTGGTCGGGATAGGCAGCGGATAGAGATCGAATGAGCTCTTTCTGAACTTTGATCACAGGAACTATCGTAGAAGCAAAATCTGATGAATCGTCTTTAGCCCTTCGATCCTCTTTGGTGTTGTAATATTTCTAAAATCATACGACATAAGATTCCTTTTCGACTTTCTATTACTTTTTTTAAAAAATTCATATATGACCTGATGATACCGCTCGTATGATATGTAATGGTTAAGTGACTCTGCTTGAAGTCACTGAGAACTTCTGGCGTTCATCGAGAACCGCGAAGCAGTTCAATATAATAAGTCAGAATTTCGAAGTGACTTCTGCAGAGTCACTTAACCATGCTTAAAACACAAAACGCGCACGTTTTAAAATGACGAAAGTCAACGGAAGTCAACTTCTGGCTAAGTAGCAACTTCTGGCATTCTGACTTCTGGCACTGCAGGCTTTCGGCATTTTAAAATGTGCACGTGAGTGTTTTAAATGATCATCTTTAATTTAATACTTTCCCTACCCGAATTACTTTCCATACTAATACTATCATAAAATTCAAGAAATCACGCGATCATGGTATGAAACCAATGCTTTCATTTCTGACCTCTGTGTGAGGTCATAGAATTCATAAATTGAATAAAGGCTAGAACTTAGCATTAAAGCCTGGAACTTAGAAAATCAAAGGTTGGAACTCAGATTATTTAAGGCTACAACATATAACAATAAAGGCTGGAACTGATGCTCCAAAAAGCCAATAGCCCACCTTCCCGGGATATCATCAGCAAGCATGACCGGCAGATTGCCGGCAGATTGACGGAATAGCTGCGAAATAGACCTAAGTCCTGTAGAGTACAGATGGCCACAAAAACGATAAAAAGAGCAACAAAAACAGAACTGATCTGATAGAGTGTCTGACGCTACACATAAAACCTATTTAAAAAACTGAAACATTCAAAAAAATTTCAAAAATATTCAAATTCAATATTTAATTTTGGCCCTGCTGCTTTAATATATACGGCCTTTATTGTACAGGATTCCTTTATTGACCTTAGAATGATTTAAAGTACTATTAAATGACCAATGTATTAAAGTTAAAAAATTCAGAGAGTGAAGTAAATCATTTGCGATCAAAATCATGTCTAACAGTTCAGTAAAAAATCATAAGTTTCAGAACCAATGAGTTTAAGAAATGACACCAAGGCATAGGAGCAGAAAAACAGCATTAAAAGTGCGGCATAAACGCGTGAAAAAACCGCTTTCTCAAGGCTTGTGAAGTGAAAAAATGTAGAAGCAAAAAGCACCGCGAAATCATTCGCTAAACTTGCAGCTTTTCCGTCATAATAAAGAAACATACCCGGCAGATTAACGGACAATAGCCGCCGTTGATTCCAATAAGCATGATTGGGATTGAAAGAATAGAAGGTATTGAAAAAAAAATTATTGTACAAAAACAATTTTTAAGTCCGATTTATTTTGATGGCATTTCGTAGTTGAACATAACGTACTTCTGTTTCTTAGAGAGGGGCTACAGGGGCTACTATCAAAACCAATAAGCATTAGAGATGGTAACTAATGGGAACGACGTTCAAATAGCGGGCATCTAAAATTGGGCTTTATGGGTTTATCCCGTTTCTGCTTCCTACTTCAATTTTTTTATACTGACTCTGTTCACTTTGAATTGCATTGCTGAGCAACTGATGTTCAAAATCACTTTTAGCAGAATGAGAGAAGAGAAAAACTAGCCTAGAGAAGTCAAAAAGATATCACACAAAATGTTGAAAAAGCGGCAAAATGAGGTAAAGCGAAACATTTTTTTATTCGACGAAGTAAAAAAAACATAGCAGGACAAGTCCTGAAATACAATTCAAAGAATTGAATGAAAAACTTAGAAGTACTCTACCTGACCAGCAGATCACGTGAACAATGCCAGCGAAAACAGGAACAAAATCATCTCCAAAAAACTGAGAAATTAAAACAATAAAAAAACTGAACAAAATATACTCATTGCTAAAACTCTAGAAGCTTTTACCCCTAAGGCAAAATTTGATCTCTTTAAGTATACCTATTTCAAAAATATGTTCAAAACCAATTTTTGTTTCTGAAATCGGCCCAGTATTATATCTGCAATAACTGAATGAAATTCATTGGCCCTTGAAGATCGGTTAACTCGAAAATGACCGAAAAATTCAAAAAAAAAAGAAATCAATCGCAAATTTTAATGAAATGTTACGGAAAATCGTGATATAAAAACCTTCCGAATCGTTTCTGTGTATCTAGAGGCTATTAGACGCCATCCCGCAACCCAATTCCAAGCCTTCAAAAAATCATGGGTTCAAAGACCGATTGGCAATAATTTTTTGAAAAAATTTCAAATTTCAATAAATAGAAATTCTTTCAAATAAAATATAGAAAACCTTTCACTTGCCCCCTAGCAACTTTTTAAAAACGAACTATCGAACCTTGGATGAGGTTAGTTGGCTACTGAGGTGAGAAAAACTGACTAAAAGACAAATGTTTTGGAAAAGCTTAAAAAAATTGCAAATCTTATCAAGAAATTTCTAACATTTGAAAGGTTAAATTGTTGAAAACAAATCCAATGAAACTGACAACCATGCAGTAATTTACATCAGACCGTGGAATAGGTTTTTTGGTGCTTGAGATTGGAAAAGCTTAAAAAAATTGCAAATTTTATCAAGAAATTTCTAACATTCGAAAGGTTAAATTGTTGAAAACAAATCCATTGAAACTGACAACCATGCAGTAACTTACATCAGACCGTGGAATAGGTTTTGTGGTGCTTGAGAATGGACAAATACGAAAAACTGACAAAAACATTAGAAAACCTTGAAAAGAATTGCAAATTTTATCAAAAATGTGCTAAAATTTGAGACATTATAATGTTGAAAACCAATCCGTTGTTACTAGAAACTATGCAGTGCCCTATTATCAAACCTCGAAGGAGATTCCTTGCCCCTGAAGGTGGAAAAACTCAAAAAATGACAAAAATTTTCAAAAAACTTGAAAAAAAAATGCAAAAATTAGCATCATTTTGCGTGTTTGTGTTTGTAGTACCAAAACATATAGCACATAAAATAGTCATAGAAAATAATTTGTCTCGAAAAAAGCCTTCGTCAACTTTTAAAAACTTCAACCTAGGACTAATCAAACAAAAAACTAAAAAAATCACAAAACATGATCAATTGCAGCATTTTGAGCCCAAAAACTCCTAAAAACGACCTTTTAACCTTCTATTAAGGCCATCCCAGCAGCTGTACCACTATAAGCACTTTAATGACTACTAAAGCCCTCTTTGGGCCTCTAATGAAACTTAATGCCCGCTGGGCTTTACCTGTTTATCCCGTTTTGAAAGATCAAAGTCATTGAAAAACGTGTGAACACATCTTAAAAAGAAACACAGCGCCCCAATACAATTCAAATTCTTTGAATTGTAAAAAAAAATAGGAGCGCTATAATAGCCGGCTCAGAAGATGAGGGCGGCTATTAAAAACTTCATTTTTTGACAATTATCAAAAGCCTAATAACCTGATGTCAAAAGTTTAGATGGTTGGTCCGATTACAGAGATAAGGTCAAGACTGTTTCTAACTGATAGGATTATAAGCTAAACATTGCCGGCAGATTGCGCTCCGTAAGAATTCATATTTTTGAATCACAAGAAAAGAGGTTGGCTTAAAAATAGCCGTTTCAGCTGCTGGCGGAGGCTATAAGACAGAATGCCACTAAAATTGGATTTGGTGATCTCTGGTGCTGATTGAGAAAGAATTAAATTACAGAGCTTCGTTTTTTTTACTCATTATTGTTGTACAATGACATCTCTTTTATAGTTGTTTTCATTGTATCCTTACACCGTCAATCGCCGTTAATATAAACTGGTAAAGGAGAAATTATACCAACCTCAAGTTTAGTATCTGTAAGTGCAACAATCTGGGTGAGATTTTGTTCAGACATGTTGAGGTGGAATGTGAGGGTGGAAGCACAGGCGGAACATGACATGTCGTATTGTCTGTCATTTGCTCTAGTCCACTGCTGGAACACTGTATCCCACATCTGCAACAAACAAGCATACTCTTAGTCATTTAATACAATATCATTTGTTAAATGCTCCCCTCCTCTGGGTATCATCTATAGTTGATATTTTGATACACCTTTATGTTTGGCCCGGGTTGACATAATTAAGCAGTAATGAAAATTACACATTCCTTCTATTGCGTCTCAGAAAATAAATAATAGCCAGGTTATTTTAATTTATAATAGATTTAATATTTTTGGATTATGTTGAGAACCATTGAGAAAATACCACGAACATACAACGAGAATATTAGGCTATATGAGCAATTGCTCACAAACACTTCAAAAAAGTGCAGAAACACTTCTTCACCCAGTATAATGAAAAGTCCTAATGGAGGGGGGGCATATATAGTTCTGTGACGTATGTCTGCGACCTATGTAATGACCCGAGCACCTTTTACAAAATCTCTAAAAATCTATCAAAAATATTTTGTTGCTTAAAGGGGTTTTAGCCTTCCAATCATTAGTTGTCTGCCATACGCCGCCTAACTCTATATTTATCCCACAAAATGAAAATCGTAAATCGTACTACCTTGGCAACCCATCAATTTCTATTTTAAGCTGTTACCGAAATCAAGCTCCGACAAAAGAAGCAACGTTGTTAGGTGGAGGCTTGAACAATGGTTCAGCGCAAAATATAGAAGAACTCCAAAAAATTGAAGATGTAAAGAAAAAACTTCGAACCTGTTCTTTAGACACCCCCGAATCCTCATTCTCGATTGTTTCCAAGATCAACTTCTTTGAAGACTCGCAAAGGTCTCCAATCGCCCCAATAACCAACTCCTTGCCCCTCCAAAATCTGTTCCCGCTCGCGCTTGTTAAAAGCATGACCAACAGCTTGTTCACAACTTCTGGTTTCACTAAGTTTGCATTCTGTGTGTCTGTTGATGAAAAAAGGGACTTGGAAATCGCTGAGATAGTCGAAGCTGCCTGAGCTTTTCTGTCCCATGATTGAGAATCGAAAAGTTGTTCACAAAGGCTGATGATTTCAGACAGGTACAGTTTAAGGCCGGTTAGGGTTCCTGAAATTAAAATTGTTAGAAGCGAAAGTTGTCGTTGTGTTAACTGGAATAAACCCCTGGTTTCAGCCTCAATTCCATGCAATCTTATGATTTCCCCAGCGAAACGGGAAAGGATAAATATTGCAAAACATACAAGATCTTGAGATTCTTGACAAATAAACTTGGAAGACAATAACAAATTCTTGTTAAGCTAAATTTTCACTATAAATCTTCATATATCGTAACAATATCTTGGTAAATTGAAAATGTTTTTCGAAAGGTTTTTTGAAAAGTTTTTAGATCTTGGTTAGTCTTCCAGTCTTCTTCAATCATAAAGCAAATTAAATCTACAATGCTCAACCCTCCAATTCTAATCACCTAAAAAGATTTTTAAAAATTTTGCTAATTAGGCTAATTTCTTAACAAAGATGCACAGACCAAGCGAGTTCATACATATGACGATTTTTAACAAAGAGTTATCAAGATCTTATCACGACTTTTAAATTTTCGTTTCACCGGGTCGTCTTGGAATAGGTAGCCTTCAGATCAATAAAAATGTAATACAATATCTCATCATACACTAGTCAATACTTACCCGTGACAGCTGTGTTCCAAACGGACCCATACAACTCTTTAACCTCCTCCAACACTCCCTTTTCGGCTGAGTGACCACCATTGCCATTTTCGGCCTCTTGGCACTTGGTCTCTCTCCCCACAAACGAGAGGGGTGCTATCAACAGAAGGTGTTGCTGAGCTGTGTCCGGACAGATCCGGCACATATCCGAGAGGGCTTTGGCGCAGGTAAGCTGTGACGACAGCTCTTAACAATAGAACTTTTTACACAACTGAGATAGGGGAACCACTTTGTTATTTCATTAATCAGTTCATTGCAGTCTGTCAGTCAGTTTGGTTATAGGAAACGAATTTCAACAATTGATCTTGGAGTCTGCAAAACAAATAAAATTAGAACTCAACATGAGAAAAACGGTTACAGGTGCGTTTATAAATCTTTCAAAGGATTTTGACTCAATGAGTTACAAAATACTTTTACGGACACTCGAAAATAGAGGTGTTAACGAACACGCTACCAATTTAAAAAAAAGAATTATTTGAGAAAAGAACGCAAATAGTTGTGGTAAATGGAATTCAATCAGACTGGCTAACTTTTGAAAGAGGAGTTCCACAAGATACTATTTTAGGTCCTCTGTTATTTAATAATTACGTGCACGATTTAGCGTAGATTGTACGGTCGTCTAGTACGCAAACAACACTTTTCTTTTTACATCAAACATTGATGAAATTTTGTAAAAATCAAAACCTGGACATTACATCTCAACAATTATCGATTTTCTTACAAAGTCCCAGTTGATGGAGAACAAACACATGACAGAGAATACACTATTCAGCACCAAAAAGAGGTTGACAATTACCGTTTCGAATGTCGTCAACGAAAAAATATCATAATCAATTAGAGTGAAATATCTTGGATCAGTTATTGATAGCATACAAAAGTTAGATAAAAAGGTGAAAAAGTATGTCTATATCAAAGAATGGCTTGGGGAAAAAATAGTTTTCAGTACACTAAGCATTCCAACTGAAAAAAGTAACGTAAATTACTCAACTATACATTTGATCGGGTTGCAAAAACATTAATAGCAAATTTGGAAAAAAAATTAAATTGAGGAATAAAAATCTGTTTCAATAGTAGAAAGCACGATCGATCCACTGCTCTCAAAATTCGTAACAAAACTTTACCCTTTTTTTCTCGTAAAGTATCAGTGCGCAACATTTTCGTTCGGCTTACTCAGCAACTATCCTCCAGTATAAAAAATAACCTTCTCTCTACACTTCCAATAAAACATGACAGGTCAACAAAAATTAAGTGTGATATAAGAAAGAACAATAAGTTTTCAGTTGATTCCATTGTTGCACAAGCCATCCAAATTTATAATAATTTGCCTTCTAATAACAGAATTCAAACAACATTGAGAACGGATTGAAAAAGTATTGAGACATTTTCGGGAAGAATTTTTGAAGAACCAAAAGTGACTAATATGCAAGATGTCATTAATTTTAGTTATTCTTTACATTGTAGATCTTCATGCTACACATAAAAATTTGTGCAAAATATTTTTGAGCTTGCTTCCATAAAAGTAATGACGAACTCTTTAAAATGATTAAATTTAATACTTTTTTAATTTAAAAAATGATATGTTTTTAAATGAACATTGCTCTTTACCATTTGCAATTTATTCAAATTTGCATTAGAGGAAATTAACAAGGCTTTTAGAAAACAATGATACCTTGAAAATGAAAATTTTTGTACTTCAAATGCTCGTAACAAATACGGACAGTGAGAACATGTAGCTCGAAATTGTATTTTAAATAAAGGTCAAAAAGAACGTCACGTGGGATTTTCGAAATAAAGATGTAGTTGCTGAATCAGTGCAAAAAAACAATATATTGCATTTTGATCAACTGTCGTTGCCATAGCAGGAGTTGATTAATTAGAATTACCTCACGTTTGTTATCGCCATCCAGGAGTTACTAAACTCCGATGCAAATCCGAGCTGTTCAAAAACTTCGAGGTGTCGATAAGAAACCTCATCAACTCTCGTTATCATAACAGTCTCATAACTTATGCCATCCTGTAGCCGACTAGATTTTTTCTCAACACATTTTTGAGCCACTGCCAATATAGCGACAATGGCTAGCAAAAAGAGTGCCGAAAAAGTACACTAAGCAACGCAGAGTCGTTAGTCATGCAACTTATTGTACCGCAACAAAAATTATCCCACGGCTGTTGTCGCGTTGTCAGGAGTAATCAACAACTCGGCTCCATCTTGGAGTTGGATAACCTCGGGATGGCGTAACAACTATAATTATTTAAATATCCAAGTCTCCCTCATTGCGATTACAAAGGTTGCATAACTTATGCCACAAATCACAATTCTACGTAGTGAATTACCTAAATTCAAAGTAAATTTTTGTCGACCAAAAATGGTCATTCATTTTGATTTTCATACCACTCGACAAGTTATAACCAAACGTTGCTTAGGTCTAAATTTGGCCAAACTGATGCGACGAATAGCAAAAAATTTCTGTAACTTGAACCTTATGGTGAACGCTATGCTAAAGAATTCACGTGAGACTCGCTTAACCACTGCTTAGAGAAAGCTGGCAACACTTTAAATTGATTTTCCGGATCTATTATGTTTTGCCACCCCCCCCCCCCCCGGTGTTTTTACGCCCCCAGTTACAAATTATATGTTGTTATATAGCACGTTACCATGTGAAAAAATAGCACGTGCGCCTGAGGGGTCTAAAAAGATATAAGCCCACTAAGCTGGGGGGAGGGGGGCAAAACAGAACAGATCCGATTTTTCTCGTAATCAGGTTTATCAGTTTTTCGATGTCAATCTATTATACCTATTAAACGTTGCGTCAATCGATATTAAATCAGCAGAAACAGTCAATATTTTGCTGGCTAAATTAACTTGACATATCGCGATTTGCAACGTCGACACGAAATAACTCAATATTTCAATAAAAGTTTCCAGAACCTTCTGTACGACAATGCTTCTTCACGTTACAGATCATAGCCACAAGTGCTAATGACATAACTGGATAAATTCAGTGTTTTATGCCCCCAATTACAAAGTATTTGTTGTTACAGAACACATTACTATGTAGAAAAAGCATGTGCACCTGGGGGTTGGGGTAAAAAGTTATACGGCCACTATGCCACGTTGCAAAACCTAATAGATCCCACTATCTTACCAGATATCTCAGTATCAACTGGCAGAACTTTATCAAACCTTCCCAGTAGGCAGAAATTTGTTAGGAGCTCACAAACTCTTATTTTTTTTTCAACTTTTTGAAGCAAATGCTAGTGAAGTCAGATATGAACCTACGTGTAGTTATATTATATTTAGAGATGCAGTTTTTTTATATTGTGAAGAATCGGCTAACTTCGTTCTTTGACATTCGCATATTTGGTGAACTAGCGTTCAGTGTTATGTCTAAATCACAAGTAGCCAGGATACCTGTTTAGTGGAACAGAGCTGTGAAAAAAATCCAGACGCGTTTTCAAAACTGGTGTATTTTGTAGGGCATTGGATCTTTAGACTATGTGACTGCTTGAGGACACTAAGAACAACGGGAGTTTATCGGGAACCGCGTAACAGTTTAAGATTGAGATCTTACAAGTTAAGTCACCTTTCTTAAAACACGCAACATGAAGGTTTTTAAAAGGACGAAAGTTTATGGAGGTCAATTATTCGCTGACTAAATAGGAGGTTTTGGCATTTTCACTTCTGGCAGCGCATACATTCGGCCTTTTACACCGTGCACGTGCACGTACGTCTTTTAACTTTACATGTTGTAGCTTTTTTGATTTTCCGTTTTTAAGCATTGAAACGATTTTAAAAAGGAAGCTCAATAATGTGGGCTTTCGTATCAAATTTCAACCCGACAAGCTAAATATTCTGATCTATTCATATTCGTGTCTACTAGGCGGGCGAAGTCAATATTTAAACATTTATTGTTGGTTGACAAATATTTAACATTATTTGTCAAACAACAAAATTTCAACCCTCATACCCCAGCACGCTCTATTTTTTTACACAGCAGCGTACCATATAACAGCACATAATTTGTAAGTAGGAGTAATAAAAACACAGGGGGATAGAAAAGATCCCAGAAGTTAATGTTGGGCTTTAAAATGTGTCCTACCGTGGTTATCGAGGAACCATGACTGGAGTTTGAGGAGGAACTTGTTGGCCACCGATGACTTGGCAACCTTGAGTACATTTGGGATGGCACTGCTGTAAGTGGACCTCACAACACTGCTCTTGTCTGTCAACTTACTCGTCATCTTCTTCACCAGCTTCCCTAGGAAACATTTCACACGTCCATTTAATGCAACATCGCCACCTAATGTCGAAACAAGGAGTTTTAAAAGACAAAACGTTTCGTCAAGCTACTCTTGTTGTAAGAGTACTTTTGCTGTTGATGACCTCAATAGCAAAAATTTATAGCTTAGATCGGCAAAGTATTAGAACTCGAAACCTTGGACCAAGGATATACACTGAGGCCATATTTAATCTGTAAAAAATGGGAAAAAAATGGAAAAATGATCGAAACTCTGTGAGTTAAAATCTGAACTTTTTTCATGTTAAAGTCTTTAAAAGCAAATCAAACTTGGCAAAAACATTGGGTAATTATACAGAAAAAAATAGCCTAGATACTTCGACTTTGAATATTCTGAAAAAAAAGATTAATCTAGCGGAAAAAATGCAAAATCTATAAAACTTTAGTCCCAAGCTATAAAATTGTCCATTCAATCGGAAACATTTGACTCGGTAACATTCTTGGCGAAGAAATAAATTACCAGATCAGATGAGACCAACAATTTCCACTCCCAAATTAATACCCTCAAGCGATCCCATACTTTATTTTAACCGCCTATAACTTAACCTCCTTTCAGTTATCACTATATTATGCAATATCACCTTATTTTAACCCTTACATTAATTAAAACCAATTAAAATCAATAAGTCTGAATAAAGAATATTGAGCACTTTTTGATCCCCACTTTATTGCAGGTAAATGAAACTAAATTGTGCGGTCAAATATAAGGCAACAAGTTCATCTCATTCATTTCTTTGCTCGCTGAACGGTTCAAGTTTTAAATTTAATTTTTTCATGAAAATTTTTTTGGCGGTAATCTGGCAAGGTAAGCGTCTGGATCTTGCATCTTGCACGATATACGTTATTTTTAAGAATCTTGCAACCTTTTACAAGATAAACTTTAAAGACAAGAATCTTGCAAAATCATGCAAGATAACTGTTGGAGTTGATTTGGAGTGGCGACTCAAATAGGGTTGAAATGACTGAAGTGCATTTAAAAATAGGGCTGCTTCACAACTCGTTTATTTCATGCCATTCTAAATCTCATTGCTAAGAGCTGCTAAATAAGTGAACAAAATAAAGTAAAGTTGCTTTTGTTCTTTTTGGTATGCTACTCATTTATTAGCCTTTTTGGGCAAAAAAAGGTAACTGTTCGTAAAAACTTTTCCACAAGTTTTCATAGGATCTAATTGACGAGAGCGGGATTCGAACCCACGCATCCGAAGATACTAGGGCCTAAACCTAGGGCCTTCGGCCGCTCGGAAATCTTGCTTTGGTTTGGTACGGCAGCTTTTGTTCAGTAAACGAGTAATCGCATAAAAATAGGGCTGATTAGATTTTAACCTTGCTGTTCTGTAAATCGAAATGTAGCATTTTTTTGCGACATTTTTGTCACTGACTAACCGGACCCAGAGGGGTTGTTTGGAAACTTGGGCCATGTTTGATTGATAAGTTACGGCGCTGTAAGTTTTCATCCTCAAAATTGTTTGTTTCTCCTTCCTGTGGAAACTTTTTGTTCTGCTACGCTTTAACATAGTCTTATTATTTGATGAAAGTGCAACTAGGCACTTAAAACCGATGCTAGGATGACAGGTTTACTTTCCAGTGAACAGCTTTCTACTATTCGCATTTTTATGGTGGTCACCATGCATGGGGAAGAAATTGGTCATCGCGAGTAGCTGAGAGGGGACACTTCTAGCTTCTATATTGATATTGAAAGCAATTTCAAGCAGTGGTGAACTTGTTTTTTAATCTCTGTTTTCTCTGTTGATTGTGGTGGAATGGGCAATCATCATGTGGAGTTAAAGAAAGGCTAATAAATGAGTAGCATACCAAAAAGAACAAAAGCAACCATTAATTTTGCAATATTAAAGCTCTGCTAATCTTAGCTTTGCAGCAATACGAAAATTAAAAAAGGTGTCTAAGAAACTGTCAACTTTGTATAAAATATCGTTAAATTTTTCTGCGTTGAAATTTTCTCTTGAAATTTATACAGAGGTGAGAAATTTGTTTGTTATTTTGTCACCAATTGGTTCACTAAAAAACTAAATTGTCCCCATCCACGACAATGTCAAGAACCCAAAAGGGGTATGGATCAAGTGGACTTGGGTCGCTGGCCAGCCGGAAGATCCAAACCCAGTTATCGGCCAGATGAAGTGGAGCAACAAAAACTTTTGCCCTATTTTAAACAGCTGGGTGCAATTTTATCAAAACTTAAGACCAGCGTAAGCGAGCAAAAATTTACCACATAAAAGAGAAACATAAAACCTTTTCGTTGCCCAAAATAGCTAATAAATGAGTAGCATACCAAAAAGAATGCAAGCAACCATTAATTTTGCAATATTGAAGCTCTGCTAATCTTACTTTTTGAGGAACCGGTAATTAAGTGGCAAAAATGTCTGAAGTATTGTTACGATACGACTCACAAAACAGCAGAGTTGAATGCTAATCCGCCTTATTTTCATGCCAATATTTGTTTACTGTACGAAAAAATCCAGTATGGTAGAAAAGATGCTGTTCAAAAATAAGACAGGATGGCCGAGCGGTCAAACGCACAAGTTTTAAGGGCCTAGTATCATCGGATGCTTGGGTTCGAATCCCACACTTGTCAACTAGCCTTTTTCAATTACATTTGGAAAGGTTCTCACGAAACTATCAATTTTGTATAAAATGTCGCTAAAATTTTTCTTAATTGAAATTGTCTTGTAGTTTACAGGTGGGGAAAATTTTTTTCGGTATTCTGTTACAAAATGGTTTGTTGAACAAACAAAAATAATTGCCCACCCGCACGAGGTCCGCAAACTAAAACAGTGTGCACCCAGTTAAACTAGCTCGAAGCCAGACTGAAAAATCAAAAGCGAGGTGTGGGCCATATTGAGCAGCACGAACAAAAATTTCAGCTAATGCACTTTCATCACACTTTAGGACAATCTCAAAGCGTAATAAATCAAAAAAAATTACAGGAACGAGAAAAAAAGATAAGGGACGAAAATCAACAGAGCTGCTAAGTATCAATCAAGCATTGCTCAACTTCTGGAACAACCTGTACATTTAAGGAAACGGTAAATCAGTGGCCAAAAATGTCTCAAATAATGTTACGATACGACTCAAAGAAAAGCAAAGTTGAATGCTAATCCTCCTTAATTTTATGTCATTATTCATTTACCGGACAAAAACATACAGTAAGGTAGAGTACTTGCTGTAAAAAATAAATGCAAGATGGACGAGCGGTCTATTGCGCTAGGTTTAGGACCTAGTATCCTCGTATGCAAGGGATCGAATCCCACTCTTGTCAACTAGATTTTACTAAATAATTTTGGCAAGGTTTTCACGAAACTTTCTATTTTACATAAAAAGTCGCCAAAAATTTTCATAGTTTAAACTATGTCTTGTAGTTTTGCACAGGGGGAGGAATCTTTGTGGCATTTTGTTACAAAATATTTTGTTGAACAAGTAATATTTGCCCACCCCCGACGAGCTCTGGGACCTAAAACGGTAAGCACCCAGTTAAACTGGCTCGATGCCAGACTGAAAAATCAGAACCCATGTATGGGCTACCTTGAGCAGCACGACCAAAAATTTTAGCTGAATGCACGTTTATCACATTCTAGAAAAATCTTAAAGCATAACAAATCTTAAAGCATAAAGAAAAATTCAAAAAAATGAGAAAAAAGAGATGATGGATGAAAACTTACAGAGCTGCTAATTATCAATCAAGCATTGCTCAGCGTTTGGAACAACCCGTACCAGTTTGGGTTTCAGACGACAAGATATCAGCACACCAAAAACATCTACATCCAAAGGTACTTTTGAAGAACCGGCAAATCAGTGGCAAAAAATGTCTCAAAAAATGTTACGATACGACTCACAAAATAGCAAAGTTGAATGCTAATCCGCCTTATTTTCATGTCTTTATTTGTTTACCGGACGAAAACATCCAGTATGGTAGAGTAGTTGCTGTCCTAAATCAAGGCAAGATGGCCGAGCGGTCTAAGGCGCTAGGTTTAGGCCCTAGTATCTTCGGATGCGTGGGTTCGAATCCCACTCTTGTCAACTAGATTTTATTAAATAATTTTGGAAAGGTTTTCACGAAACATTCTATTTCGTATAAAAAGTCGCTAAAAGTTTTCTTAGTTGAAACACTGTTGTGTAGTTTACACGTGGGGAGAAATTTTTGAGGCAATTCGCTACAACATAGTTTGTTGAACAAGTAATATTTGCCCAGCCCGGACGAGATCCGGGACCTAAAACCGTACGCACCTAGTTAAATTGGCTCGGAGCCAGACTGAAAAATCAAAGTCCAGGTATGGGCCACATTGAGCAGCACGAAAAAAATTTTTAGCTGATTGCATTTTCATCACATTCTAGGAAAATCTCAAAGCGTAATAAATCAAAAAATTTTCACAAAAATGAGAAAAAAGAGTTGATGGATGAAAACTTACAGAGCTGATAATTATCAATCAAGCATTGCTCAACTCTTGGAACAACCCGTACCATTCTGGGTTTCAGACGACAAGATATCAGCTCACCAAAAACATGTACATCCAAAGGTACTTTTGATGAACCGGTAATTCAGTGGCAAAAAATGTCTTGAGTATTTTTACGATACGACTCACACAATAGCAAAGTTGAATGCTAATCAGCCTTATTTTCATATCATTATTCGTTTACCGGACGAAAACATTGTAGAGTAGTTGCTCTCCTGAGTCAAGGAAACATGGGCGAGAGCTCAAAGGCGCTAGGCTCAGGCCCCAGTATCTTCGGAAGCGTGGGTTTGAATCCCACTCTTGTCAACTAGATTTTATTAAATAATTTTGGAACGCTTTTCACGAAACTTTCTATTTTGTATAAAAAGTCGCAAAAATTTCTCTTAGTTGAAACAAAGTCGTGTAGTTCACACATGGGGAGGAATTTTTTGACTTTTTGCCACAAAAGAGTATGTTGAACAAATAATATTTGTTCAACCACGGACGAGATCAGGGACCTAAAACGGTACGCACCTAGTTAAATTTGCTCGGAGCCAGACTGAAAAATCGAAACCCAAGTATTGGCAACATTGAGCAGCACGAACAGAAAATTCAACTGATTGCACTTTCATCACACTTTACGACAAACTCAAAGCGTAATAAAACAAAAAATTTCCACAAATACAAGAAAAAATAGATGATGGATGAAAACTTACAGAGTTGCTAATTACCAATCAAGCAATGCTCAACTTTTGGAACCCGTACATTTCTGGGTTTCAGACGACAAGATATCAACACACCAAAAACATCTACATCCAAAGTTATTTTTGAAGAAACGGCAAATCAGTGGCAAAAAATGTCTCAAATATTGTTACGATAGGACTCAAATAAAAGCAAAGTTGAATGCCTAAACGCCTTATTTTTGTATCATTATTCGTTTACCGAGCGAAAGCATCCAGTATGGTAGAGTAGTTGCTGTCCGAAATCAAGGCAAGATGGGCGAGCGGTCTAAGGCGCTATGTTTAGGCATTAGCATATTCGCATGTGGGTTCGAAGGCCACTATTGTCAAATAGATTTTATTAAACAATTTTGAAAAAATTTTCACGAAACTTCCTATTTTGTATAAAAAGTCATTAAGATTTTTCGTGCCGTGTAGTTTTGCACACGGAGAGGAATTTTTGTGGCATTTTGTTACAAAATAGTTTGTTGAGCAAGTAATATTTGCCCACCTCGGACGAGATCCGGGACCTAAAACGGTAGGCACTTAGTTAAATTGGCTCGGGCCAGACTGAAAAAAAACCCAGGTATTCGCCACATTTAATAGCACGAACAAAAATTTCAGCTGATTGCACTTTCATCACATTTTAGGACAATCTCAAAGCGTGATAAATCAAAACATTTTCACAGAAACGAGAAAAAATAGATGATGGATGAAAACTTACAGAGTTGCTAATTATCAATCAAGCATTGCTCAACTTTTGGAACAACCCGTCCCTTTCTGGGTTTCAGACAAAAAGATATCAACACACCAAAAACATCTACATCCAAAGGTACTGTTGAGGAACCGGCAAATCAGTGGCAAAAAATGTCTCAAATAATGGCACGATACCACTCAAAGAAAAGCAAAGTTGAATGCTAATCCGCCTTAACTTCATATCATTATCCGTTTACCCGACGAAAACATCCAGTATGGTAGAGTAGTTGCTGTCCGAAATCGAGGCAAGATGGTCGAGCGGTCTAAGGCCCTAGGTTTAGGCCCTAGTATCTTCGGATGCGTGGGTTCGAAGCCCACTCTTGTCAACTATATTTCATTAATTAATTTTGGGAAGGTTTTCACGAAACATTCTATTTTGTATAAAAAGTCGCTAAAAGTTATCTTAGTTGAAACAGTGTTGTGTAGTTCACGCGAGGGGAGGAATTTTTTTGGCATTCTGCTACAAAAGAGTATGTTGGACAAGTAATATTTGCCCACCCGGACGAGATCCGGGGCCTAAAACGGTAAACAGCTAGTTAAATTGGCTCGGAGCCAGACTGAGAAATCAAAACCCAGGTATGGGCCACATTGAGCAGCACGAACAAAAACTTCAGCTGATTGCTTTCTCATCACACTTTAGGACAATCTCAAAGCGTAATAGATAAAAGAAATTCAAAAAAACGAGAAAAAGTAGATGGATGAAAACTTACAGAGTTGCTAATTAACTTACAGAGTTGCTAATTAACAATCAAGCATTGCTCAACTTTTGGAATAACGCGAAAATTTTTGGGTTTCATGCGACAAGATATCAACACACCAAAAACATCTACATCCAAAGATACTTTTAAGGAACCGGCAAATCAGTGGCGAAAATGGCTCAAATAATGTTACGATACGACTCACAGAAAAGCAAAGTTGAATGCTAATCTGCCTTATTTTTATATCATTATTCGTTTACCGGACGAAAACATCCAGTATGGTAGAGTAGTTGCTGTCCGAAATCAAGGCAAGATGGGCAAGCAGTCTAAGGCGCTAGATTTAGGACCAAGTATCTTCAGATGCGTGGGTTCGAATCCCACTCTTGTCAATTAGATTTTATTAAATAATTTTGGATAGGTTTTCACGAAACTTTCTATTTTGCATAAAAAGTCGCTACAAATTTTCATAGTTGAAACAATGTCGTGTAGTTTACACAACGGGAGGAATTTTTTGACATTTTGCCACAAAAGAGTATGTTGAGCAAGTAATATTTGCCCACCTCGGACGATATCCGGGATCTATAACGGTAGGCACCTAGTTAATTTGGCTCGGAGTCAGACTGAAAAATCAAAACCCAGGTATGGGCCAAATTGAGCAGCACGAACAAAAATTTCAGCTGATTGCATTTTCATCACAATTAGGGACAACCTCAAAGCGTGATAAATCAAAAAATTTTCGCTGAAACGAGAAAAAATAGATGATGGATGAAAACTTACAGATTTGCAAATTATCAATCAAGCATTGCTCAACTTTTGGAACAACCCGTATCTTTCTGGGTTTCAGACGACAAGATATCAACACACCAAAAACGTCTACATCCAAAGGTACTTTTGAAGAACCGGCAAATCAGTGGAAAAAAATGTCTCAAATATTGTTACGATAGGACTCAAATAAAAGCAAAGTTGAATGCCTAAACGCCTTATTTTTGTATCATTATTCGTTAACCGAGCGAAAGCATCCAGTATGGTAGAGTAGTTGCTGTCCGAAATCAAGGCAAGATGGGCGAGCGGTCTAAGGCGCTAGGTTTAGGCCCTAGTATCATCGCATGCGTGGGATGGAATCCCACTCTTGTCAACTAGATTTTATTAAATAATTTTGGCAAGGTTTTCACGAAACTTTCTATTTTGTATGAAATGTCGCCATAATTTTTTATAGTTGAAACTATGTCGTGTAGTTTTGCACACGGGGAGGAATCTTTGTGGCATTTTGCTACCAAATAGTTTGTTGAACAAGTAATATTTTCCCACCTCGGACGAAGTCCGGGACCTGAAACGGTACGCACCAGTTAAACTGGCTCGGTGCCAGACTGAAAAATCAAAACCCAGGTATGGACCACCTTGAGCAGCAAGAACAAAAATTTTAGCTGAATGCACTTTTATCACATTTTAGGAAAATCTTAAAGCGTAATAAATAAAAAAAAATCCACATAAATGAGAAAAAGAGATGATGGATGAAAACTTACATAGCTGCTAATTATCAATCAAGCATTGCTCAGCTTTTGGAACAACCCGTATCTTTCTGGGTTTCAGACGACAAGATATCAGCACACCAAAAACATCTACAACCAAAGATACTTTTGAGGAACCGGTAATTCAGTGGCAAAAAATGTCTTGAGTATTTTTACGATACGACTAACACAATAGCAAAATGAATGCTAATCCGCCTTATGTTCATATCATTATTCGTTTACCGGACGAAAACATCCAGTATGGTAGAGTAGTTGCTGTCCGAAATCAAGGCAAGATGGGCGAGCGGTCTAAGGCGCTAGATTTAGGACCAAGTATCTTCAGATGCGTGGGTTCGAATCCCACTGCTGTCAAAGAGATTTTATTAAAGCGTAATAAGTCAAAAAAAAAATTCACAGGAACGAAAAAAAAGATAATGGACGAAAATTAACAGAGCTGCTAATTATCAATCAAGCATTGCTCAACTTTTGGAACAACCTGTACCTTTCCGGAATTCAGACGACAAGATATAAACACACGAAAAACACCGACATCCAAAGATACTTTTAAGGAGCCCGTAAATCAGTGGCAAAAAAAGTCTCAAAAACTGTTGCGATACGACTCACATAGAAGCAAAGTTGAATGCTAATCCGCCTTATTTCCACGCCATTGTTCGTTTACCGGACAAAAACATCCGGTAAGGTAGAATTGTTGCTGTACAAAATCAAGGCAATATGGGCGCGCCGTCTAAGGCGCTAGGTTTAGGCCCTAGTATCATCGCATGCGTGGGATGGAATCCAACTCTTGTCAACTAGATATTATTAAATAAATTTGGCAAGGTTTTCACGAAACTTTCTATTTTGTATAAAAAGTCGCTAAAATGTTTCTTAGTTGAAACGATGTTGTGTAGTTTACACAAGGGGAGGAATTTTTGTGGCATTTTGCAACAAAATATTTTGTTGAACAAGTAATATTTGCCCACCTCGGACGATATCCGGGACCTAAAACGGTAGGCACTTAGTTAAATCGGCTCGGAGCCAGACTGAAAAATCAAAACTCAGGTATGAGACACATTAAGTAGCACAAACAAAAATTTCAGTTGATTGCACTCTCACCACATTTTAGGACAATCTCAAAGCGTGATAAATCAGAACATTTTCAAAGAAACGAGAAAAAATAGATGATGGATGAAAACTTAAAGAGTTGCTAATTATCAATCAAGCATTGCTCAGCTTTTGCAACAACCCGTATCTTTCTGGGTTGCAGACGACAAGATATCAACACACCAAAAACACCTACAACCAAAGATACTTTTAGGGAACCGGTAATTCAGTGGCAAAAAATGTCTTGAGTATTTTTACGATACGACTCACACAATAGCAAAGTTGAATGCTAATCCGCATTATTTTCATATCAATACTCGTTTACCGGATAAAAACATTGTAGAGTAGTTGCTCTCCTCTAGTCAAGGCAAGATGGGCGAGAGGTCAAAGGCGTTAGGCTTAGGCCCCAGTATCATCGGAAGCGTGGGTTTGAATCCCACTCTTGTCAACCAGATTTTATTAAATATTTTTGGAAAGCTTTTCACGAAACTTTCTATTTTGTATAAAAAGTCGCAAAAATTTTTCTTAGTTGAAACAAAGTCGTGTAGTTCACACATGCGGAGGATTTTTTTTTGACATTTTGCCACAAAAGAGTATGTTGAGCAAGTAATATTTGCCCACCCGGACAAGATGCAGGACCTAAAACGATAGGCAGCTAGTTAAATTGGCTCGGAGCCAGACTGAGAAATCAAAACCCAGGTATGGGCCACATTGAGCAGCACGAACAAAAATTTCAGCTGATCGCACTTTCATCACATTTAAGGACAATCTCAAAGCGTGATAAATCAAAAAATTTTCGCAGAAACGAGAAAAAATAGATGATGGATGAAAACTTACAGAGTTGCTAATTAACAATCAAGCATTGCTCAACTTTTAGAACAACGCGAAACTTTTTGGGTTTCAGACGACAAGATATCAACATACCAAAAACGTCTACATCCAAAGGTTTTTTTGAGGAACCGGCAAATCAGTGGCAAAAAGTGTCTCAAATAATGGCACGATACGACTCACAGAAAAGCAAGTTGAATACTAATCCGCCTTAATTTCATATCACTATTCGTTTACCGGACGAAAACAGCCAGTATGGTAGAGTAGTTGCTGTCCGAACTCAAGGCAAGATGGGCGAGCGGTCTAAGGCAATAGATTTAGGCCCAAGAATCTTCAGATGCGTGGGTTCGAATACCACTCTTGTCAAATATATTTTAATAAAAAATTTTGAAACGCTTTTCACGAAACTTTCTATTTTGCATAAAAAGTCACTAAAAATTGTCTTAGTTGAAACAATGTCGTTCGTGTAGTTTACACAAGGGGAGGATTTTTTTGACATTTTGCCACAAAACAGTATGTTAAGCAAGTAACACTTGCCCAACTCGGACGAGATCCAGGACCTAAAACGGTAGGCACCTAGTTAATTTGGCTCGGAGCCAGACTGAAAAATCAAAACCCAGGAATGGGCCACATTGAGCAGCACGAAAAATTTCAGCTGATTGCACTTTCATCACATTTAAGGACAATCTCAAAGCATGATAAATCAAAAAATTTTCGAAGAAACGAGAAAAAATAGATGATGGATGAAAACTTACAGAGTTGCTAATTATCAATCAAGCATTGCTCAACTTTTGGAACAACCCGTACCATTTTGGGTTTCAGACGAAAAGATATCAGCACAACAAAAACATCTAAATCCAAATCTACTTTTGAAGAACCGGTAATTCAGTGGCAAAAAATGTCTTAAGTATTGTTACGATACGACTCAAAAAATAGCAAAATGAATGCTAATCCGCCTTATGTTCATATCATTATTCGTTTACCGGACGAAAACATCCTCTATGGTAGAGTAGTTGCTGTCCTAAATCAAGGCAAGAAGGCTGAGCTGTCTAAGGCGCTAGGTTTAGGCTCTAGAAGGATCAGATGCGTGAGTTCAAATCCCACTATTGACAACTATTTTATTAAATAATTTGGAAATGATTTCACGAAACTTTCTATTTTGTATAAAGAGTAGCTAAAATTTTTTTTAGTTGAAACAGCGTCGGTCGTGCACTTAACACATGGGGAGAAATTTTGTGGCCTCTTGCTACAAAATAGTTTGCTTAACAAGTAATATTTAGCCACCCTGGACGAGATACGGGACCTAAAACGGTACGCACCTAGATAAATTGGGTCAGAGCCAGACTGAAAACTCAAAACCCAGGTATGGGCTACATTGAGCAGCACGAAAATTTTTTTTAGCTGATTGCACTTTCATCACGTTCTAGGACAAACTCAAAGCACCATAAATAAAAAAATTTCATAAAATTGAGAAAGAGACGATGAACGAAAAGTTACAGAGTTGCTAATTCTCAATCAAGCATTGCTCAACTTTTGGAACAACCCGTACCTTTCTGGGTTTCAGACGACAAGATATCAACACACCAAAAGCGTCAAGAACCGTCAAATCAGTGGCAAAAAATGTCTCAAATAATGTGACGATACGACTCACAGAAACGCAAAGTTGAATACTAATCCGCCTTATTTTCATGTCATTTTTCGTTTACCGGACAAAAACATCCAGTATGGTAGAGTAGTTGCTGTCCTAAACCAAGGCAAGAGGGCCGAGCGGTCTAAGGCGCTAGTTTTCGGCCGTAGTATCTTCGGATGCGTGGGTTCGAATCCCATTCTTGTCAACTAGATTTTATTAAATAATTTTGGCAAGGTTTTCACGAAACTTTCTATTTTGTATAAAAAGTCGCTAAAAGTTTTCTTAGTTGAAACAGTGTTGTGTAGTTTACACGTGGGGAGAAATTTTTGTGGGATTTTGCCACAAAATTGTTTGTTGAACAAGTAATATTTGCCCACCCCGGACGCGATCCGGGACATAAAACGATACGCAACAAGTTAAATTGGCTCGGCGCCAGAGTGAAAAATCAAATCCCAGGTATGGGCCAGATTGAGCAGCACGAACAAAAATTTCAGGAATTTTTTTGACATTTTGCCACAAAAGATTATGTTGAACAAGTAATATTTGCCCACCTCGGACGATATCCGGGACCTAAAACGGTAGGCACTTAGTTAAATCGGCTCGGAGCCAGACTGAAAAATCAAAACCCAGGTATGAGACACATTAAGTAGCACAAACAAAAATTTCAGTTAATTGCACTTTCATCACATTTTAGGAAAATCTCAAAGCGTGATAAATCAGAACATTTTCAAAGAAACGAGAAAAAATAGATGATGGATGAAAACTTAAAGAGTTGCTAATTATCAATCAAGCATTGCTCAGCTTTTGCAACAACCCGTATCTTTCTGGGTTGCAGACGACAAGATATCAACACACCAAAAACACCTACAACCAAAGATACTTTTGGGGAACCGGTAATTCAGTGGCAAAAAATGTCTTGAGTATTTTTACGATACGACTCACACAATAGCAAAGTTGAATGCTAATCCGCATTATTTTCATATCAATACTCGTTTACCGGATAAAAACATTGTAGAGTAGTTGCTCTCCTAAGTCAAGGCAAGATGGGCGAGAGGTCAAAGGCGTTAGGCTTAGGCCCCAGTATCATCGGAAGCGTGGGTTTGAATCCCACTCTTGTCAACCAGATTTTATTAAATATTTTTGGAAAGCTTTTCACGAAACTTTCTATTTTGTATAAAAAGTCGCAAAAATTTTTCTTAGTTGAAACAAAGTCGTGTAGTTCACACATGGGGAGGAATTTTTTTGACATTTTGCCACAAAAGAGTATGTTGAGCAAGTAATATTTGCCCACCCGGACAAGATGCAGGACCTAAAACGATAGGCAGCTAGTTAAATTGGCTCGGAGCCAGACTGAGAAATCAAAACCCAGGTATGGGCCACATTGAGCAGCACGAACAAAAATTTCAGCTGATCGCACTTTCATCACATTTAAGGACAATCTCAAAGCGTGATAAATCAAAAAAATTTCGCAGAAACGAGAAAGAATAGATGATGGATGAAAACTTACAGAGTTGCTAATTAACAATCAAGCATTGCTCAACTTTTGGAACAACGCAAAACTTTTTGGGTTTCAGACGACAAGATATCAACATACCAAAAACGTCTACATCCAAAGGTTTTTTTGAAGAACCGGCAAATCAGTGGCAAAAAGTGTCTCAAATAATGGCACGATACGACTCACAGAAAAGCAAATTGAATACTAATCCGCCTTAATTTCATATCATTATTCGTTTACCGGACGAAAACAGCCAGGATGGTAGAGTAGTTGCTGTCCGAACTCAAGGCAAGATGGGCGAGCGGTCTAAGGCGTTAGATTTAGGCCCAAGAATCTTCAGATGCGTGGGTTCGAATACCACTCTTGTCAAATATATTTTAATAAAAAATTTTGGAACGGTTTTCACGAAACTTTCTATTTTGCATAAAAAGTCACTAAAAATTGTCTTAGTTGAAACAATGTCGTTCGTGTAGTTTACACAAGGGGAGGATTTTTTTGACATTTTGCCACAAAACAGTATGTTAAGCAAGTAACACTTGCCCACCTCGGACGAGATCCAGGACCTAAAACGGTAGGCACCTAGTTAATTTGGCTCGGAGCCAGACTGAAAAATCAAAACCCAGGTATGGGCCATATTGAGCAGCACGAAAAATTTCAGCTGATTGCACTTTCATCACATTTAAGGACAATCTCAAAGCATGATAAATCAAAAAATTTTCGAAGAAACGAGAAAAAATAGATGATGGATGAAAACTTACAGAGTTGCTAATTATCAATCAAGCATTGCTCAACTTTTGGAACAACCCGTACCATTTTGGGTTTCAGACGACAAGATATCAGCACACCAAAAACATCTACATCCAAAGGTACTTTTGAAGAACCGGCAAATCAGTGGCAAAGATTGTCTCAAATAATGTTACAATAAGACTCACAAAATAGCAAAGTTGAATGCTAATCCGCCTTATTTTCATGTCATTATTTGTTTACCGGACGAAAACATCCAGTATGGTAGAGTAGTTGCTGTCCTAAAGCAAGGCAAGATGGCCGAGCGGTCTAAGGCGCTAGGTTTAGGCCCTAGAATCTTCTGAAGCGTGGGTTCGAATCCCAATCTTGTCAACTAGATTTTATTAAGTAATTTTGGAAAGGTTTTCACGAAACATTCTATTTTGTATAGAAAGTCGCTAAAAGTTTTTTAGTTGAAACAGTGTTATGTAGTTTACACGTGGGAAGAAATTTTTGTGGCATTTTGCTACAACATAGTTTGTTGAACAAGTAATACTTGCCCCACCCGGACGAGATACGGGACCTCAAACGGTACGCACCTAGATAAATTGGGTCAGAGCCAGACTGAAAACTCAAAACCCAGGTATGGGCTACATTGAGCAGCACGAAAATTTTTTTTAGCTGATTGCACCTTCATCACGTTCTAGGACAAACTCGAAAAAGAGACGATGAACGAAAACTTACAGCGTTGCTAATTCTCAATCAAGCATTGCTCAACTTTTGGAACAACCCGTACCTTTCTGGGTTTCAGACGACAAGATATGAACACACCAAAAGCGTCCAGAGCCGTCAAATCAGTGGCAAAAAATGTCTCAAATAATGTGACCAGAACCGTCAAATCAGTGGCAAAAATTGTCTCAAATAATGTGACGATACGACTCACAGAAACGCAAAGTTGAATACTAATCCGCCTTATTTTCATGTCATTATTCGTTTACCGGACAAAAACATCCAGTATGGTAGAGTAGTTGCTGTCCTAAACCAAGGCAAGAGGGCCGAGCGGTCTAAGGCGCTAGTTTTAGGCCCTAGTATCTTCGGATGCGTGGGTTCGAATCCCATTCTTGTCAACTATATTTTATTAAATAATTTTGGCAAGGTTTTCACAAAACTTTCTATTTTGTATAAAAAGTCGCCAAAAGTTTTCTTAGTTGAAACAGTGTTGTGTAGTTTACACGTGGGGAGAAATTTTTGTGGCATTTTGCTACAAAAATGTTTGTTGAACAAGAAATATTTGCCCACCCCTGACGCGATCCGGGACATAAAACGATACGCACAAAGTTAAATTGGCTCAGCGCTAGACTGAAAAATCAAATCCCAGGTATGGGCCAGATTGAGCAGCACGAACAAAAATTTCAGCTGATTGCACTTTCATAACATTTAAGGACAATCTCAAAGCGTGCCTAATCAAAAAATTTTCGCAGAAACGAGAAAAAATAGATGATGGATGAAAACTTACAGATTTGCACATTATCAATCAGGCATTGCTCAACTTTTGGAACAACCCGTAACTTTCTGGGTTTCAGACGACAAGATATCAACACACCAAAAACATCTACAGTCAAAGGTACTTTTCAAGAACCGGTAAATCAGTGGCAAAAAATGTCTTAAGTATTGTTACGATACGACTCACAAAATAGCAAAATGAATGCTAATCTGCCTTATTTTCATGTCATTATTCGTTTACCGGACAAAAACATCCAGTATGGTAGAGTAGTTGCTGAACTAAATAAAGGCAAGATGGCCGAGCGGTCTAAGGCGCTAGGTTTAGGCCCTAGTATCTTCGGATGCGTGGGTTCGAATCCCATTCTTGTCAACTATATTTTATTAAATAATTTTGGCAAGGTTTTCACAAAACTTTCTATTTTGTATAAAAAGTCGCCAAAAGTTTTCTTAGTTGAAACAGTGTTGTGTAGTTTACACGTGGGGAGAAATTTTTGTGGCATTTTGCTACAAAAATGTTTGTTGAACAAGAAATATTTGCCCACCCCTGACGCGATCCGGGACATAAAACGATACGCACAAAGTTAAATTGGCTCAGCGCTAGACTGAAAAATCAAATCCCAGGTATGGGCCACATAGAGCAGCACGAACAAAAATTTCAGCTGATTGCACTTTCATCACATTTAAGGACAATCTCAAAGCGTGCTAAATCAAAAAATTTTCGCAGAAACGAGAAAAAATAGATGATGGATGAAAACTTACAGAGTTGCAAATTATCAATCAGGCATTGCTCAACTTTTGGAACAACCCGTAACCTTCTGGGTTTCAGACGACAAGATATCAAAACACCAAAAACATCTACAGTCAAAGGTACTTTTGAAGAACCGGTAAATCAGTGGCAAAAAAATTTCTCAAGTATTGTTACGATACGACTCACACAATAGCAAAGTCGAATGCTAATCTGCCTTATTTTCATGTCATTATTCGTTTACCGGACAAAAACATCCAGTATGGTAGAGTAGTTGCTGTCCTAAACCAAGGCAAGAAGGCCGAGCGGTCTAAGGCGCTAAGTTTAAGCCCTAGAATCTTCGGATGCGTGAGTTCGAATCCCACTATTGTCAACAGGATTTTATTAAATAATTTGGAAAAGATTTCAAAAAACTTTCTATTTTGTATAAAAAGCCGCTAAAGTTTTTCTTAGTTGAAACAGTGTCGTGTAGTTTACACATGGGGAGGAATTTTTGTGGCATTTTGCTACAAAAAAGTTTGTTGAACAAGTAATATTTGCCCAACCCGGACGAGATCCGGGACCTAAAACCGTACGCACCTAGTTAAATTGGCTCGGAGCCAGATTGAAAAATCAAAACCCAGGTATGGGTCACATTGAGCAGCACAAAAAAATTTTAGCTGATTGCATTTTCATCACATTCTAGGAAAATCTCAGTGCATAATAAATCAAAAAAAAATCACAAAAATGAGAAAAAGAGATGATGGATGAAAACTTACAGAGCTGATAATTATCAATCAAGCATTGCTCAACTTTTGGAACAACCAGTACCATTTTGGGTTTCAGACGACAAGATATCAGCACAACAAAAACATCTACATCCAAAGGTACTTTTGAACAACCGGTAGTTCAGTGGCCAAAAAATGTCTGAATTATTGTTACGATACGACTCACAAAATAGCAAAATTGAATGCCTTACTTCAAGTCTTATTTCAATAGCAATCCGCCTTATTTTCATGTCGATATTTGTTTACCGGACGATAACATCCAGTATGGTAGAGTAGTTGCTGTCCTAAATCAAGGCAAGATGGCCGAGCCGTCTAAGGAGCTAGGTTTAGGCCCTAGTATCTTCGGATGCGTGGGTTCGAATCCCACTCTTGTCAACTAGATTTTATTTAAAAATTTTGGCAAGGTTTTCACGAAACATTCTATTTTGTATAAAAAGTCGCTAAAAGTTTTCTTAGTTGAAACAATGTTGTGTAGTTTACACGTGGGGAGGAATTTTTGTGCCATTTTGCTACAACATAGTTTGTAGAACACGTAATATTGGCCCAACCCGGACGAGATCCGGGACCTAAAACCGCACGCACCTAGTTAAATTGGCTCGGAGCCAGACTGAAAAATCAAAAACCAGGTATGGGCCACATTGACGAGCACGAAATTTTTTTTAGCTGATTGCATTTTCATCACATTCTAGGAAAATCTCAAAGCGTAATAAATAAAAAAATTTTCACAAAAATAAGAAAAAAGAGATGATGGATGAAAACTTACAGAGCTGCTAATTATCAATCAAGCATTGCTCAACTTTTGGAACAACCCGTACCATTCTGGGTTTCAGACGAAGGGATATCAACAAACCAAAAACATCTACATCCAAAGGTACTTTTGAAGAACCGGCAAATCAAAGGCAAAAAATGTCTCAAATAATGTTACGTTACGACTCACAAAATAGCAAAGTTGAATGCTAATCCGCCTTATTTTCATGTCATTATTTGTTTACCGGACGAAAACATCCAGTATGGTAGAGTAGTTGCTGACCTAAATCGAGGCAAGATGGCCGAGCGTTCTAAAGCGCTAGGTTTAGGCCCTAGTATCTTCGGATGCATGTGTTCGAATCCCACTCTTGTCAGCTCGATTTTTTTTAAAAGATTTTGGAAAGGTTTTCACGAATCATTCTATTTCGTATAAAAAATCGCTAAAAGTTTTCATAGTTGAAACAATCTTGTGTAGTTTACACGTGGAGAGGAATTTTTGTGGCAATTTGCTGCAACATAATTTGTTGAACAAGTAATATTTGCCCACCTCGGACGAGATCCGGGAACTAAAACCGTACGCACCTAGTTGAATTGGCTCGAAGCCAGACTGAAACATCAAAACCCAGGTATGGGCCACATTGAGCAGCACAAAAAAATTTTAGCTGATTGCATTTTCATCACATTCTAGAAAAATCTCAAAGCGTAATAAATCAAAAAAATTTCACAAAAATGAGAAAAAAGAGATGATGGATGAAAACTTACAGAGCTGATAATTATCAATCAAATATTGCTCAACTTTTGGAACAACCCGTACCATTTTGGGTTTCAGACGACAAGATATCAGCACAACAAAAACATCTAAATCCAAATGTACTTTTGAAGAACCGATAAATCAAAGGCAAAAAATGTCTCATGTATTGTTACGATACGCCTCACATAATAGCAAAGTTGAATGCCAATCCGCCTTGTTTTCATGTCGATATTTGTTTAGCGGACGAAAACATCAAGTATGGTAGAGTTGTTGCTGTCCTAAATCGAGGCAAGATGGCCGAGAGGTCTAAGGCGCTAGGTTTAAGCCCGAGTATCTTTGGATGCGTGGGTTCAAATCCCACTCCTGTCGACAAGATTTTATTAAATAATTTTGGAAAGGTTTTCACGAAACATTCTATTTTGTATAAAAAGTCGCTAAAAGTTTTCTTAGTTGAAACAGTGTTGTGTACTTTACACGTGGGGAGAAATTTTTGTGGCGTTTTGCTACAACATAGTTTGTTGGACGAGTAATACTTGCCCCATCCGGACAAGATCCGGGACCTAAAACCGTACGCACCTAGTTAAATTGGCTCGGAGCCAGACTGAAAAATCAAAACCCAGGTATGGGCAACATTGAGCAGCACGAAAAAATTTTTTAGCTGATTGCATTTTTATCACATTCTAGAAATATCTCAAAGCGTAATAAATCAAAAAATTTTCATTAAAATGAGAAAAAACAGATGATGGATGAAAACTTACAGAGCTGCTAATTATCAATCAAGCATTGCTCAACTTTTGGAACAACCCGTACCATTTTGGGTTTCAGACGACAAGATATCAGCGCAACAAAAACATCTAAATCCAGATGTACTTTTGAAGAACCGATAAATCAGTGGCAAAAAATGTCTCATGTATTGTTACGATACGACTCACAAAATAGCAAAGTTGAATGCCAATCCGCCTTGTTTTCATGTCGATATTTGTTTACCGGACAAAAACATCCAGTATGGTAGAGTTGTTGCTGTCCTAAATCGAGGCAAGATGGACGAGCGGTCTAAGGCGCTAGGTTTAGGCCCGAGTAGCTTCGGATGCGTGGGTTCAAATCCTACGCCTGGCAACTAGATTTTACTAAATAATTTTGGAAATGTTTTCACGAAACATTCTATTTTGTATAAAAAGTCGCCAAAAGTTTTCTTAGTTGAAACAGTGTTGTGTAGTTTACACGTGGGGAGAAATTTTTGTGGCGTTTTGCTACAACATAGTTTGTTGAACAAGTAATACTTGCCCCACCCGGACGAGATCCGGGACCTAAAACCATACGCACCTAGTTAAATTGGCTCGGAGCCAGACTGAAAAATCAAAACCCAGGTATGGGCCACATTGAGCAGCACTAAATTTTTTTTAGCTCATTGCATTTTCATCACATTCTAGGAATATCTCAAAGCGTAATAAATCAAAAAAATTTAAAATTGAGAAAAAAGAGATGTTGGATGAAAACTTACAGAGCTGCTAATTATCAATCAAGCATTGCTCAACTTTTGGAACAACCCGTACCATTCTGGGTTTCAGACGACAAGATATCAGCACACCAAAAACATCTACATCCAAAGGCACTTTTGAAAAACCGGCAAATCAGTGGCAAAAAATGTCTCAAATAATGTTACGATATGACTCACAAAATAGCAAAGTTGAATGCTAATCCGCCTTATTTTCATGTCATTATTTGTTTACCGGACGAAAACATCCATTATGGTATAGTAGTTGCTGTCCTAAATCAAGGCAAGAAGGTCGAGCGGTCTAAGGCGCTAGGTTTAGGCCCTAGTATCTTCGGATGCGTGGATTCGAATCCCACTCTTGTCAACTAGATTTTATTAAATAATTTTGGGAAGGTTTTCACGAAACATTCTATTTTGTATAAAAAGTCGCTAAAAGTTTTAGTTGAAACAGTGTTGTGTAGTTTACACGTGGGGAGAAAATTTTGTGGCATTTTGCTACAACATAGTTTGTTGAACAAGTAATATTTGCCCCACCCGGATGAGATCCGGGACCTAAAACCGTACGCACCTAGTTAAATTGGCTCAATGCCAGACTGAAAAATCAAAACCCAGGTATGGGCCACATTGAGCAGCACGAAAAAATTTTTTAGCTGATTGCATTTTCATCACATTCTAGGAATATCTCAAAGCGTATTAAATCAAAAAAATTTCACAAAAATGAGAAAAAAGAGATGATGGATGAAAACTTACAGAGCTGATAATTATCAATCAAGCATTGCTCAACTTTTGGAACAACCCGTACCATTCTGGGTTTCCGACGACAAGATATCAGCACACCAAAAACATCTACATCCAAAGGTACTTTTGAAAAACCGGCAAATCAGTGGCAAAAAATGTCTCAAATAATGTTACGATACGACTCAAAAAATAGCAAAGTTGAATGCTAATCCGCCTTATCTTCATGTCATTATTCGTGTACCGGACGAAAACATCCAGTATGGTATAGTAGTTGCTGTCCTAAATCAAAGCAAGATGGTCGAGAGGTCTAAGGCGCTAGGTTTAGGCCCTACTAACTTCGGAAGCGTGCGTTCGAATCCCACTCTTGTCAACTAGGTTTTATTGAATAATTTTGGGAAGGTTTTCACGAAACATTCTATTTTGTATAAAAAGTCGCTAAAAGTTATCTTAGTTGAAACAGTGTTGTGTAGTTTACACGTGGGAAGAAAATTTTGTGGCATTTTGCTACAACATAGTTTGTTGAACAAGTATTACTTGCCCCATCCGGACGAGATCCGGGACCTAAAACCGTACGCACCTAGTTGAATTGGTTCAGAGCCAGACTGAAAAATCAAAACCCAGGTATGGGCCACATTGAGCAGCACAAAAAAAATTTAGCTGATTGCATTTTCATCACATTCTAGGAAAATCTCAAAGCGTAATAAATCAAAAAAATTTCACAAAAATGAGAAAAAAAGAGATGATGGATGAAAACTTACTGAGCTGCTAATTATCAATCAATCATTGATCAACTTGTGAAACAACCCGTATCATTCTGGGTTTCAGACGACAAGATATGAGCACACCAAAAACATCTACATGTAAAGGTACTTTTGAAGAACCGGCAAATCAGTGGCAAAAAAGGTCTCAAATAATGTTACGATACGACTCACAAAATAGCAAAGTTGAATGCTAATCCGCCTTATTTTCATGTCATTATTTGTTTACCGGACGAAAACATCCAGTATGGTAGAGTAGTTGTGGTCATAAATCAAGGCAAGATGGCCCAGCGGTCGAAGGCGCTAGTTTTAGGCCCTAGTATCTTCGGATGCGTGGGTTCGAATCCCACTCTTGTCAACTAGATTTTATTAAATAATTTTGGAAAGGTTCTCACGAAACATTCTATTTTGTATAAAAAGTCGCTAAAAGTTTTCTTAGTTGAAACAGTGTTGTGTAGTTTACACGTTGGGAGAAATTTTTGTGGCATTTTGCTACAACATAGATTGTTGAACAAGTAATACTTGCCCCACCCGGACGAGATCCGGGACCTAAAACCGTACGCACCTAGTTAAATTGGCTCGGAGCCAGACTGAAAATCAAAACCCAGGTATGGGCCACATTGAGCAGCACAAAAAATTTCAGCTGATTGCATTTTCATCACATTCTAGGAAAATCTCAAAGCGTAATAAATCAAAAAAACTTCACAAAAATGAGAAAAAAGAGATAATGGATGAAAACTTACAGAGCTGATAATTATCAATCAAGCATTGCTCAACTTTTGGAACAACCCGTACCATTTTGGGTTTCAGACGACAAGATATCAGCACAACAAAAACATCTACATCCAAAGGTACTTTTGAAGAACCGGCAATTCAGTGGCAAAGAATGTCTCAAATAATGTTACGATAAGACTCACAAAATAGCAAAGTTGAATGCTAATCCGCCTTATTTTCATGTCATTATTTGTTTACCGGACGAAAACATCCAGTATGGTAGAGTAGTTGCTGTCCTAAAACAAGGCAAGATGCCCGAGCGGTCTAAGGCGCTAGGTTTAGGGCCCAGTATCTTCGGATGCGTGGGTTTGAATCACACTCTTGTCAACTAGATTTTATTAAATAATTTTGGAAAGGCTTTCACGAAACATTCTATTTTGTATAAAAAGTCGGTAAAAGTTTTCTTAGTTGAAACAATATTGTGTAGTTTACACGTGGGGAGGAATTTTTGTGGCATTTTGCTACAACATAGTTTGTTGAACAAGTAATATTTGCCCAACCCGGACGAGATCCGGGACCTAAAACCGTACGCACCTAGTTAAATTGACGCGGAGCCAGACTGAAAAATCAAAACCCAGGTATGGGCCACATTGAGCAGCACGAAAAAAATTTTCAGCTGATTGCATTTTCATCACATTTTAGGAAAATCTCAAAGCGTAATAAATCAAAAAATTTTCACAAAAATGAGAAAAAGAGATGATGGATGAAAACTTACAGAGCTGATAATTATCAATCAAATATTGCTCAACTTTTGGAACAACCCGTACCATTTTGGGTTTCAGACCACAAGATATCAGCACAACAAAAACATCTAAATCCAAATGTACTTTTGAAGAACCGATAAATCAGTGGCAAAAAATGTCTCAAATAATGGTACGATACGACTCACAAAATAGCAAAGTTGAATGCTAATCCGCCTTATCTTCATGTCATTATTCGTTTACCGGACGAAAACATCCAGTATGGTATAGTAGTTGCTGTCCTAAATCAAGGCAAGATGGTCGAGCGGTCTAAGGCGCTAGGTTTAGGCCCTAGTATCTTCGGATGCGTGGGTTCGAAGCCCACTCTTGTCAACTAGATTTCATTAAATAATTTTGGGAAGGTTTTCACGAAACATTCTATTTTGTATAAGTCGCTAAAAGTTATCTTATTTGAAACAGTGTTGTGTAGTTTACACGTGGGGAGAAAATTTTGTGGCATTTTGCTATAACATAGTTTCTTGAACAAGTAATACTTGCCCCACCCGGACGAGATCCGGGACCTAAAACCGTACGCACCTAGTTGAATTGGCTCGGAGCCAGACTGAAAAATCAAAACCCAGGTATGGGCCACATTGAGCAGCACAAAAAAATTTTAGCTGATTGCATTTTCATCATATTCTAGGAAATTCTCAAAGCGTAATAAATCAAAAGAATTTGACAAAAATGAGAAAAAAAGAGATGATGGATGAAAACTTACTGAGCTGCTAATTATCAATCAATCATTGATCAACTTTTGGAACAAACCGTATCATTCTGGGTTTCAGACGACAAGATATCAGCACACCAAAAACATCTACATCCAAAGGTACTTTTGAAGAACCGGCAAATCAGTGGCGAAAAATGTCTCAAATAATGTTACGATACGACTCACAAAATAGCAAAGTTGAATGCTAATCCGCCTTATTTTCATGTCATTATTTGTTTACCGGACGAAAAAATCCAGTATGGTAGAGTAGTTGTGGTCCTAAATCAAGGCAAGATGGCCCAGCGGTCTAAGTCGCTAGGTTTAGGCCCTAGAATTTTCGGATGCGTGGGTTCGAATCCCACTCTTGTCAACTAGACTTTATTAAATAATTTTGGAAAGGTTCTCACGAAACATTCTATTTTGTATAAAAAGTCGCTAGAAGTTTTCTTAGTTGAAACAGTGTTGTGTAGTTTACACGTGGCGAGAAATTTTTGTGGCATTTTGCTACAACATAGATTGTTGAACAAGTAATACTTGCCCCACGGGACGAGATCCGCGACCTGAAACCGTACGCACCTAGTTAAATTGGCTCGGAGCCAGACTGAAGAATCAAAACTCAGGTATGGGCCAAATTAAGCAGCACGAACAAAAATTTTTAGCTGATTGCATTTTCATCACATTCTAGTAAATCTCAAAGAGAAATAAATCAAAAAATTTTCACAAAAATGAGAAAAAAGAGATAATGGGTGAAAACTTACTGAGCTGCTAATTATCAATCAAGCATTGCTCAACTTTTGGAACAACCCGTACCCTTCTGGGTTTCAGACGACAAGATATCAGCACACCAAAAACATCTACATCCAAAGGTACTTTTGAAGAACCGGCAAAACAGTGGCAAAAAATGTCTCAAATAATGTTACGATACGACTCACAAAATAGCAAAGTTGAATGCTAATCCACCGTATTTTCATGTCATTATTTGTTTACCGGACGAAAACATCCAGTATGGTATAGTAGTTGGTGTCCAAAATCAAGGCAAGATGGCCGAGCGGTCTAAGTCGCTAGGTTTAGGACCTAGAATTTTCGGATGCGTGGGTTCGAATCCCACTCTTGTCAACTAGACTTTATTAAATAATTTTGGAAAGGTTTTCACGAAACATTTTATTTTGTATAAAAAGTCGCTAAAAGTTTTCTTAGTTGAAACAATAATGTGTAGTTTACAAGTGGGGAGAAATTTTGTGGCATTTTGCTACAACATAGTTTGTTGAACAATTAATACTTGCCCCACCCGGACGAGATCGGGGACCTAAAACCGTACGCACCTAGTTAAATTGGCTCGGATCCAGACTGAAAAATCAAACCCCAGGTATGGGCCACATTGAGCAGCACAAAAAAATTTCAGCTGATTGCATTTTCATCACATTCTAGGAAAGTCTCAAAGCGTAATAAATCAAAAAAATTTCACATAAATGAGAAAAAAGAGATGATGGATGAAAACTTACAGAGCTGATAATTATCAATCAAGCATTGCTCAACTTTTGGAACAACCCGTACCATTTTGGGTTTCAGACGACAAGATATCAGCACAAAAAAAACATCTACATCCAAAGGTACTTTTGAAGAACCGGCAAATCAGTGGCAAAGAATGTCTCAAATAATGTTACGATAAGACTCACAAAATAGCAAAGTTGAATGCTAATCCGCCTTATTTTCATGTCATTATTTGTTTACCGGACGAAAACATCCAGTATGGTAGAGTAGTTGCTGTCCTAAAGCAAGGCAAGATGGCCGAGCGGTCTAAGGCGCTAGGTTTAGGCCCTAGTATCTTCGGATGGGTAGGTTTGAATCCCACTCTTGTCAACTAGATTTTATTAAATAATTTTGGAAAGGCTTTCACGAAACATTCTATTTTGTATAAAAAAACGCTAAAAGTTTTCTTAGTTGAAACAATGTTGTGTAGTTTACACGTGGGGAGAAAATTTTGTGGCATTTTGCTACAACATAGTTTGTTGAACAAGTAATATTTGCCCAACCCGGACGAGATCCGGGACCTAAAACCGTACGCACCTAGTTATATTGGCGCGGAGCCAGACTGAAAAATCAAAACCCAGGTATGGGCCACATTGAGCAGCACGAAAAAAAATTTCAGCTGATTGCATTTTCATCACATTCTAGGAAAATCTCAAAGCGTAAAAAATCAAAAAATTTTCACAAAAATGAGAAAAAGAGATGATGGATGGAAACTTACAGAGCTGCTAATTATCAATCAAGCATTGCTCAACTTTTGGAACAACCCGTACCATTTTGGGTTTCAGACGACAAGATATCAGCACAAAAAAAAACATCTACATCCAAAGGTACTTTTGAAGAACCGGCAAATCAGTGGCAAAGATTGTCTCAAATAATGTTACGATAAGACTCACAAAATAGCAAAGTTGAATGCTAATCCGCCTTATTTTCATGTCATTATTTGTTTACCGGACGAAAACATCCAGTATGGTAGAGTAGTTGCTGTCCTAAAGCAAGGCAAGATGGCCGAGCGGTCTAAGGCGCTAGGTTTAGGCCCTAGTATCTTCGGATGGGTAGGTTTGAATCCCACTCTTGTCAACTAGATTTTATTAAATAATTTTGGAAAGGTTTTCACGAAACTTTCTATTTTGTATAGAAAGTCGCTAAAAGTTTTCTTAGTTGAAACAGTGTTGTGTAGATTACACGTGGGGAGAAATTTTTGTGGCATTTTGCTACAACATAGTTTGTTGAACAAGTAATACTTGCCCCACCCTGACGAGACCCGGGACCTAAAACCGTACGCACCTAGTTATATTGGCGCGGAGCCAGACTGAAAAATCAAAACCCAGGTATGGGCCACATTGAGCAGCACGAAAAAAAATTTCAGCTGATTGCATTTTCATCACATTCTAGGAAAATCTCAAAGCGTAAAAAATCAAAAAAATTTCACAAAAATGAGAAAAAGAGATGATGGATGAAAACTTACAGAGCTGCTAATTATCAATCAAGCATTGCTCAACTTTTGGAACAACCCGTACCATTTTGGGTTTCAGACGACAAGATATCAGCACAACAAAAACATCTACATCCAAAGGTACTTTTGAAGAACCGGCAAATCAGTGGCAAAGAATGTCTCAAATAATGTTACGAAAAGACTCACAAAATAGCAAAGTTGAATGCTAATCCGCCTTATTTTTGTGTCATTATTTGTTTACCGGACGAAAACATCCAGTATGGTAGAGTAGTTGCTGTCCTAACGTAATTCAAGATCGCCGAGCGGTCTAAGGCGCTAGGTTTAGGCCCTAGTATCTTCGGATGCGTGGGTTCGAATCCCACTCTTGTCAACTAGATTTTATTAAACAATTTTGGAGAGGTTTTCACGAAACTTTCTATTTTGTATAGAAAGTCGCTAAAAGTTTTCTTAGGTGAAACAGTGTTGTGTAGTTTACACGTGGGGAGAAATTTTTGTGGAATTTTGCTACAACATAGTTTGTTGAACAAGTAATACTTGCCCCACCCTGACGAGACCCGGGACCTAAAACCGTACGCACCTAATTAAATTGGCTCGGAGCCAGACCGAAAAATCAAAACCCAGGTATGGGCCACATTGAGCAGCACGAAAATTTTTTTTAGCTGATCGCATTTTCACCCATTCTAGGAAAATCTCAAAGCGTAATAAATCAAAAAATTTTCACAAAAATGAGAAAAAAGAGATGATGGATGAAAACTTACAGAGCTGCTAATTATCAATCAAGCATTGCTCAACTTTTGGAGCAACCCGCACCATTCTGGGTTTCAGACGACAAGATATCAGCACACCAAAAACATCTACATCCAAAGGTACTTTTGAAGAACCGGCAAATCAGTGGCAAAAAATGTCTCAAATAATGTTACGATACGACTCACAAAATAGCAAAGTTGAATGCTAATCCGCCTTATTTTTATGTCATTATTTGTTTACCGGACGAAAACATCCAGTATGGTAGAGTAGTTGCTGTCCTAAAGCAAGGCAAGATGGCCGAGCGGTCTAAGGCGCTAGGTTTAGGCCCTAGTATCTTCGGATGCGTGGGTTCGAATCCCACTCTTGTCAAATAGATTTTATTAAAAGATTTTGGAAAGGTTTTCAAGAATCATTCTATTTTGTATAAAAAGTCGCCAAAAGTTTTCTAGGTTGAAATAATCTTGTGTAGTTTACAAGTGGGGAGGAATTTTTGTGGCATTTCGCTACAACATAATTTGTTGAACAAGTAAAATTTGCCCACCTCGGACGAGATCCGGGACCTAAAACCGTACGCACCTAGTTAAATTGGCTCGGAGCCAGACTGAAAAATCAAAACCCAGGTATGGTTCACATTGAGCAACACAAAAAAAAAATTTAGCTGATTGCATTTTCATCACATTCTAGGAAAATCTCAAAGCGTAATAAATCAAAAAGTTTTTACAAAAATGAGATAAAAAGAGTTGATGGATGAAAACTTACAGAGCTGCTAATTATCAATCAAGCATTGCTCAACTTTTGGAACAACCCGTATCATTCTGGGTTTCAGACGACAAGATATCAGCACACCAAAAACATCTACATCCAAAGGTACTTTTGAAGAACCGGCAAATCAGTGGCAAAAAACGTCTCAAATAATGTTACGTTACGACTCACAGAATAACAAAGTTGAATGCTAATCCGCCTTATTTTCATGTCATTATTTGTTTACCGGACGAAAACATCCAGTATGGTAGAGTAGTTGCTATCCTAAAGCAAGGCAAGATAGCCGAGCGGTCCAAGGCGCTAGGTTTAGGCCCTAGTAGCTTCGGATGCGTGGGTTCGAATCCCACTCTTGTCAACTAGATATTATTAAATAATTTTGGAAAGGTTTTCACGAAACATTCTATTTTGTATAAAAAGTCGCTAAAAGTTTTCTTAGTTGAAACAGTGTTGTGTAGTTTACACGTGGGGAGAAATCTTTGTGGCATTTTGCTACAACATAGTTTGTTGAACAAGTAATACTTGCCCCACCTGGACGAGATCCGGGACCTAAAACCGTACGCACCTAGTTAAATTGGCTCGGAGCCAGACTGAAAAATCGAAACCCAAGTATGGGCCACATTGAGCAGCACGAAAAAATTTTTTAGCTGATTGCATTTTCATCACATTCTAGGAAAAAAATCAAAGCGTAATAAATCAAAAAATTTTCATAAAAATGAGAAAAAAAGGGATGATGGATGAAAACTTACAGAGCTGCTAATTATCAATCAAGCATTGCTCATTTTTTGGAGCAACCCGTACCATTCTGGGTTTCAGATGACAAGATATCAGCACAACAAAAACATCTAAATCCAAATGTACTTTTGAAGAACCGATAAATCAGTGGCAAAAAATGTCTCAAATAATGTTACGATACGACTCACAAAATAGCAAAGTTGAATGCTAATCCGCCTTATTTTCATGTCATTATTTGTTCACCGGACGAAAACATCCAGTATGGTAGAGTAGTTGCAGTCCTAAAGCAAGGCAAGATGGCCGAGCGGTCTAAGGCGTTAGGTTTAGGCCCTAGAATCTTCTGAAGCGTGGGTTCGAATCCCACTCTTGTCAACTAGATTTTATTAAGTAATTTTGCAAAGGTTTTCACGAAACATTCTATTTTGTATAAAAAGTCGCTAAAAGTTTTCTTAGTTGAAACAGCGTTGTGTAGTTTACACGTGGGGAGAAATTTTTGAGGCAATTCGCTACAACATAGTTTGTTGAACAAGTAATATTTGCCCACCTCGGACGAGATCCGGGACCTAAAACCGTACGCACCTAGGTAAATTGGCTCGGAGCCAGACTGAAAAATCAAAACCCAGGTATGGTTCACATTGAGCAGCACAAAAAAATTTTTAGCTGATTGCATTTTCATCACATTCTAGGAAAATCTCAAAGCGTAATAAATCAAAAAATTTTTAGAAAAATGAGAAAAAAGATGATGGATGAAAACTTACAGAGCTGCTAATTATCAATCAAGCATTGCTCAACTTTTGGAACAACCCGTATCATTCTGGGTTTCAGACGACAAGATATCAGCACACCAAAAACATCTACATCCAAAGGTACTTT
Organism: Convolutriloba macropyga; assembly: GCF_964194025.1. Taxonomy (NCBI): domain Eukaryota; kingdom Metazoa; phylum Xenacoelomorpha; order Acoela; family Convolutidae; genus Convolutriloba; species Convolutriloba macropyga. The sequence goes on along the minus strand of NC_134471.1, from coordinate 74,189,618 downwards.
TGAAGAACCGGCAAATCAGTGGCAAAAAACGTCTCCAATAATGTTACGATACGACTCACAAAATAGCAAAGTTGAATGCTAATCCGCCTTATTTTCATGTCATTATTTGTTTACCGGACGAAAACATCCAGTATGGTAGAGTAGTTGCTGTCCTACAGCAAGGCAAGAGGGCCGAGCGGTCTAAGGCGCTAGGTTTAGGCCCTTGTAGCTTGGGATGCGTGGGTTCGAATCCCACTCTTGTCAACTAGATTTTATTAAATAATTTTGAAAAAGTTTTCACGAAACATTCTATTTTGTATAAAAAGTCGCTAAAAGTTTTCTTAGTTGAAACAGTGTTGTGTAGTTTACACGTGGGGAGAAATGTTTGTGGCATTTTGCTACAACATATTTTGTTGAACAAGTAATACTTGCCCCACCTGGACGAGATCCGGGACCTAAAACCGTACGCACCTAGTTAAATTGGCTCGGAGCCAGACTGAAAAATCAAAACCCAGGTATGGGCCACATTGAGCAGCACGAAAAAATTTTTTAGCTGATTGCATTTTCATCACATTCTAGGAAAATCTCAAAGCGTAATGAATCGAAAAATTTTCACAAAAATGAGATAAAAGGGATGATGGATGAAAACTTACAGAGCTGCTAATTATCAATCAAGCATTGCTCAACTTTTGGAGCAACCCGTACCATTCTGGGTTTACGATTCTGACAAGATATCAGCACACCAAAAACATCTACATCCAAAGGTACTTTTGAAGAACCGGCAAATCAGTGGCAAAAAATGTCTCAAATAATGTTACGATACGACTACCAAAATAGCAAAGTTGAATGCTAATCCGCCTTATTTTCATGTCATTATTTGTTTACCGGACGAAAACATCCAGTATGGTAGAGTAGTTGCTGTCCTAAAGCAAGGCAAGATGGCCGAGCGGTCTAAGGCGCTAAGTTTAGGCCCTAGTATCTTCGGATTCGTGGGTTCGAATCCCACTCTTGTCAACTAGATTTTATTAAAAGATTTTGGAAAGGTTTTCAAGAATCATTCTACTTTGTATAAAAAGTCGCTAAAAGTTTTCTAGGTTGAAACAATCTTGTGTAGTTTACAAGTGGGGAGGAATTTTCGTGGCATTTCGCTACAACATAATTTGTTGAACAAGTAATATTTGCCCACCTCGGACGAGACCCGGGACCTAAAACCGTACGCAACTAGTTAAATTGGCTCGGAGCCAGACTGAAAAATCAAAACCCAGGTATGGTTCACATTGAGCAGCACAAAAAAAATTTTAGCTGATTGCATTTTCATCACATTCTAGGAAAATCTCAAAAAGTATTAAATCAAAAAATTTTTACAAAAATGAGAAAAAAGAGATGATGGATGAAAACTTACAGAGCTGCTAATTATCAATCAAGCATTGCTCAACTTTTGGAACAACCCCCCGTATCATTCTGGGTTTCAGACGACAAGATATCAGCACACCAAAAACATCTACATCCAAAAGTACTTTTGAAGAACCGGCAAATCAGTGGCAAAAACGTCTCAAATAATGTTACGATACGACTCACGAAATAGCAAAGTTGAATGCTAATCCGCCTTATTTTCATGTCATTATTTGTTTACCGGACGAAAACATCCAGTATGGTAGAGTAGTTGCTGTCCTAAATCAAGGCAAGACGGCCGAGCGGTCTAAGGCGCTAGGTTTAGGGCCTAGTATCTTCGGATGCGTGGGTTCGAATCCCACTCTTGTCAACTAGATTTTATTAAAAAATTTTGGAAAGGTTTTCACGAAACATTCTATTTCGTATAAAAAGTCGCTAAAAGTTTTCTTAGTTGAAACAGTGTTGTGTAGTTTACACGTGGGGAGAAATTTTTGTGGCATTTCGCTACAACATAGTTTGTTGAACAAGTAATATTTGCCCAGCCCGGACGAGATCCGGGACCTAAAACCGTACGCACCTAGTTAAATTGGCTCGGAGCCAGACTGAAAAATCAAAGTCCAGGTATGGGCCACATTGAGCAGCACGAAAAAAATTTTTAGCTGATTGCATTTTCATCACATTCTAGGAAAATCTCAAAGCGTAATAAATCAAAAAATTTTCTCAAAAATGAGAAAAAAGAGATGATGGATGAAAACTTACAGAGCTGCTAATTATCAATCAAGCATTGCTCAACTTTTGGAACAACCCGTACCATTTTGGATTTCAGACGACAAGATATCAGCACAAAAAAAACATCTACATCCAAAGGTACTTTTGAAGAACCGGCAAATCAGTGGCAAAGATTGTCTCAAATAATGTTACAATAAGACTCACAAAATAGCAAAGTTGAATGCTAATCCGCCTTATTTTCATGTCATTATTTGTTTACCGGACGAAAACATCCAGTATGGTAGAGTAGTTGCTGTCCTAAAGCAAGGCAAGATGGCCGAGCGGTCTAAGGCGCTAGGTTTAGGCCCTAGTATCTTCGGATGGGTAGGTTTGAATCCCACTCTTGTCAACTAGATTTTATTAAATAATTTTGGAAAGGCTTTCACGAAAGATTCTATTTTGTATAAAAAGTCGCTAAAAGTTTTTTTTAGTTGGAACAATGTTGTGTAGTTTACACGTGGGGAGGAATTTTTGTGGCATTTTGCTACAACATAGTTTGTTGAACAAGTAATATTTGCCCAACCCGGACGAGATCCGCGACCTAAAACCGTACGCACCTAGTTATATTGACGCGGAGCCAGACTGAAAAATCAAAACCCAGGTATGGGCCACATTGAGCAGCACGAAAAAAATTTCAACTGATTGCATTTTCATCACATTCTAGGAAAATCTCAAAGCGTGAAAAATCAAAAAAATTTCACAAAAATGAGAAAAAGAGATGATGGATGAAAACTTACAGAGCTGCTAATTATCAATCAAGCATTGCTCAACTTTTGGAACAACCCGTACCATTTTGGGTTTCAGACGACAAGATATCAGCACAACAAAAACATCTACATCCAAAGGTACTTTTGAAGAACCGGCAAATCAGTGGCAAAGAATGTCTCAAATAATGTTACGAAAAGACTCACAAAATAGCAAAGTTGAATGCTAATCCGCCTTATTTTTGTGTCATTATTTGTTTACCGGACAAAAAAATCCAGTATGGTAGAGTAGTTGCTGTCCTAAACCAAGGCAAGAAGGCCGAGCGGTCTAAGGCGCTAGGTTTAGGCCCTAGTATCTTCGGATGGGTAGGTTTGAATCCCACTCATGTCAACTAGATTTTATTAAATAATTTTGGAAAGGCTTTCACGAAACATTCTATTTTGTATAAAAAGTCGCTAAAAGTTTTCTTAGTTGAAACAGTGTTGTGTAGTTTACACGTGGGGAGAAAAGTTTGTGGCATTTTGCTACAACATAGTTCGTTGAACAAGTAATACTTGCCCCACCTGGACGAGATCCGGGACCTAAAACCGTACGCACCTAGTTAAATTGGCTCGGAGCCAGACTGAAAAATCAAAGTCCAGGTATGGGCCACATTGAGCAGCACGAAAAAAATTTTTAGCTGATTGCATTTTCATCACATTCTAGGAAAATCTCAAAGCGTAATAAATCAAAAAATTTTCTCAAAAATGAGAAAAAAGAGATGATGGATGAAAACTTACAGAGCTGCTAATTATCAATCAAGCATTGCTCAACTTTTGGAACAACCCGTACCATTTTGGATTTCAGACGACAAGATATCAGCACAAAAAAAACATCTACATCCAAAGGTACTTTTGAAGAACCGGCAAATCAGTGGCAAAGATTGTCTCAAATAATGTTACAATAAGACTCACAAAATAGCAAAGTTGAATGCTAATCCGCCTTATTTTCATGTCATTATTTGTTTACCGGACGAAAACATCCAGTATGGTAGAGTAGTTGCTGTCCTAAAGCAAGGCAAGATGGCCGAGCGGTCTAAGGCGATAGGTTTAGGCCCTAGTATCTTCGGATGGGTAGGTTTGAATCCCACTCTTGTCAACTAGATTTTATTAAATAATTTTGGAAAGGCTTTCACGAAAGATTCTATTTTGTATAAAAAGTCGCTAAAAGTTTTTTTAGTTGGAACAATGTTGTGTAGTTTACACGTGGGGAGGAATTTTTGTGGCATTTTGCTACAACATAGTTTGTTGAACAAGTAATATTTGCCCAACCCGGACGAGATCCGCGACCTAAAACCGTACGCACCTAGTTATATTGACGCGGAGCCAGACTGAAAAATCAAAACCCAGGTATGGGCCACATTGAGCAGCACGAAAAAAAAATTTCAACTGATTGCATTTTCATCACATTCTAGGAAAATCTCAAAGCGTAAAAAATCAAAAAAAATTCACAAAAATGAGAAAAAGAGATGATGGATGAAAACTTACAGAGCTGCTAATTATCAATCAAGCATTGCTCAACTTTTGGAACAACCCGTACCATTTTGGGTTTCAGACGACAAGATATCAGCACAACAAAAACATCTACATCCAAAGGTACTTTTGAAGAACCGGCAAATCAGTGGCAAAGAATGTCTCAAATAATGTTACGAAAAGACTCACAAAATAGCAAAGTTGAATGCTAATCCGCCTTATTTTTGTGTCATTATTTGTTTACCGGACAAAAAAATCCAGTATGGTAGAGTAGTTGCTGTCCTAAACCAAGGCAAGAAGGCCGAGCGGTCTAAGGCGCTAGGTTTAGGCCCTAGTATCTTCGCATGCGTGGGTTTGAATCCCACTCTTGTCAACTAGATTTTATTAAATAATTTTGGAAAGGCTTTCACGAAATATTCTATTTTGTATAAAAAGTCGCTAAAAGTTTTACTAGTTGAAACAATGTTGTGTAGTTTACACGTGGGGAGGAAATTTTGTGGCATTTTGCTACAACATAGTTTGTTGAACAAGTAATATTTGCCCAACCCAGACGAGATCCGGGACCTAAAACCGTACGCACCTAGTTAAATTGGCGCGGAACCAGACTGAAAAATCAAAACCCAGGTATGGGCCACATTGAGCAGCACGAAAAAAAATTTCAGCTGATTGCATTTTCATCACATTCTAGGAAAATCTCAAAGCGTAATCAATCAAAAAATTTTCAAAAAAATGAGAAAAAGAGATGATGGATGAAAACTTACACAGCTGATAATTATCAATCAAGCATTGCTCAACTTTTGGAACAACCCGTACCATTCTGGGTTTCCGACGACAAGATATCAGCACACCAAAAACATCTACATCCAAAGGTACTTTTGATGAACCGGCAAATCAGTGGCAAAAATGTCTCAAATAATGTTACGATACGACTCACAAAATAGGAAAGTTGAATGCTAATCCGCCTTATTTTCATGTCATTATTTGTTTACCGGACGAAAACATCCAGTATGGTAGAGTAGTTGCTGTCCTAACGTAATTCAAGATGGCCGAGCGGTCTAAGGCGCTAGGTTTAGGCCCTAGTATCTTCGGATGCGTGGTTTTGAATCCCACTCTTGTCAACTAGATTTTATTAAATAATTTTGGAAAGGTTTTCACGAAACTTTCTATTTTGTATAGAAAGTCGCTAAAATTTTTCTTAGTTGAAACAGTGTTGTGTAGTTTACACGTGGGGAGAAATTTTTGTGGCATTTTGCTACAACATAGTTTGTTGAACAAGTAATACTTGCCCCACCCTGACGAGACCCGGGACCTAAAACCGTACGCACCTAGTTAAATTGGCTCGGAGCCAGACCGAAAAATCAAAACCCAGGTATGGGCCACATTGAGCAGCACGAAAAATTTTTTTAGCTGATCGCATTTTCACCCATTCTAGGAAAATCTCAAAGCGTAATAAATCAAAAAATTTTCACAAAAATGAGAAAAAAGAGATGATGGATGAAAACTTACAGAGCTGCTAATTATCAATCAAGCATTGCTCAACTTTTGGAGCAACCCGCACCATTCTGGGTTTCAGACGACAAGATATCAGCACACCAAAAACATCTACATCCAAAGGTACTTTTGAAGAACCGGCAAATCAGTGGCAAAAAATGTCTCAAATAATGTTACGATACGACTCACAAAATAGCAAAGTTGAATGCTAATCCGCCTTATTTTCATGTCATTATTTGTTTACCGGACGAAAACATCCAGTATGGTAGAGTAGTTGCTGTCCTAAACCAAGGCAAGAAGGCCGAGCGGTCTAAGGCGCTAGGTTTAGGCCCTAGTATCTTCGCATGCGTGGGTTTGAATCCCACTCTTGTCAACTAGATTTTATTAAATAATTTTGGAAAGGCTTTCACGAAATATTCTATTTTGTATAAAAAGTCGCTAAAAGTTTTACTAGTTGAAACAATGTTGTGTAGTTTACACGTGGGGAGGAAATTTTGTGGCATTTTGCTACAACATAGTTTGTTGAACAAGTAATATTTGCCCAACCCAGACGAGATCCGGGACCTAAAACCGTACGCACCTAGTTATATTGACGCGGAGCCAGACTGAAAAATCAAAACCCAGGTATGGGCCACATTGAGCAGCACGAAAAAAAAATTTCAACTGATTGCATTTTCATCACATTCTAGGAAAATCTCAAAGCGTAAAAAATCAAAAAAAATTCACAAAAATGAGAAAAAGAGATGATGGATGAAAACTTACAGAGCTGCTAATTATCAATCAAGCATTGCTCAACTTTTGGAACAACCCGTACCATTTTGGGTTTCAGACGACAAGATATCAGCACAACAAAAACATCTACATCCAAAGGTACTTTTGAAGAACCGGCAAATCAGTGGCAAAGAATGTCTCAAATAATGTTACGAAAAGACTCACAAAATAGCAAAGTTGAATGCTAATCCGCCTTATTTTTGTGTCATTATTTGTTTACCGGACAAAAAAATCCAGTATGGTAGAGTAGTTGCTGTCCTAAACCAAGGCAAGAAGGCCGAGCGGTCTAAGGCGCTAGGTTTAGGCCCTAGTATCTTCGCATGCGTGGGTTTGAATCCCACTCTTGTCAACTAGATTTTATTAAATAATTTTGGAAAGGCTTTCACGAAATATTCTATTTTGTATAAAAAGTCGCTAAAAGTTTTACTAGTTGAAACAATGTTGTGTAGTTTACACGTGGGGAGGAAATTTTGTGGCATTTTGCTACAACATAGTTTGTTGAACAAGTAATATTTGCCCAACCCAGACGAGATCCGGGACCTAAAACCGTACGCACCTAGTTAAATTGGCGCGGAACCAGACTGAAAAATCAAAACCCAGGTATGGGCCACATTGAGCAGCACGAAAAAAAATTTCAGCTGATTGCATTTTCATCACATTCTAGGAAAATCTCAAAGCGTAATCAATCAAAAAATTTTCAAAAAAATGAGAAAAAGAGATGATGGATGAAAACTTACACAGCTGATAATTATCAATCAAGCATTGCTCAACTTTTGGAACAACCCGTACCATTCTGGGTTTCCGACGACAAGATATCAGCACACCAAAAACATCTACATCCAAAGGTACTTTTGATGAACCGGCAAATCAGTGGCAAAAATGTCTCAAATAATGTTACGATACGACTCACAAAATAGGAAAGTTGAATGCTAATCCGCCTTATTTTCATGTCATTATTTGTTTACCGGACGAAAACATCCAGTATGGTAGAGTAGTTGCTGTCCTAACGTAATTCAAGATGGCCGAGCGGTCTAAGGCGCTAGGTTTAGGCCCTAGTATCTTCGGATGCGTGGTTTTGAATCCCACTCTTGTCAACTAGATTTTATTAAATAATTTTGGAAAGGTTTTCACGAAACTTTCTATTTTGTATAGAAAGTCGCTAAAATTTTTCTTAGTTGAAACAGTGTTGTGTAGTTTACACGTGGGGAGAAATTTTTGTGGCATTTTGCTACAACATAGTTTGTTGAACAAGTAATACTTGCCCCACCCTGACGAGACCCGGGACCTAAAACCGTACGCACCTAGTTAAATTGGCTCGGAGCCAGACCGAAAAATCAAAACCCAGGTATGGGCCACATTGAGCAGCACGAAAAATTTTTTTAGCTGATCGCATTTTCACCCATTCTAGGAAAATCTCAAAGCGTAATAAATCAAAAAATTTTCACAAAAATGAGAAAAAAGAGATGATGGATGAAAACTTACAGAGCTGCTAATTATCAATCAAGCATTGCTCAACTTTTGGAGCAACCCGCACCATTCTGGGTTTCAGACGACAAGATATCAGCACACCAAAAACATCTACATCCAAAGGTACTTTTGAAGAACCGGCAAATCAGTGGCAAAAAATGTCTCAAATAATGTTACGATACGACTCACAAAATAGCAAAGTTGAATGCTAATCCGCCTTATTTTCATGTCATTATTTGTTTACCGGACGAAAACATCCAGTATGGTAGAGTAGTTGCTGTCCTAAACCAAGGCAAGAAGGCCGAGCGGTCTAAGGCGCTAGGTTTAGGCCCTAGTATCTTCGCATGCGTGGGTTTGAATCCCACTCTTGTCAACTAGATTTTATTAAATAATTTTGGAAAGGCTTTCACGAAATATTCTATTTTGTATAAAAAGTCGCTAAAAGTTTTACTAGTTGAAACAATGTTGTGTAGTTTACACGTGGGGAGGAAATTTTGTGGCATTTTGCTACAACATAGTTTGTTGAACAAGTAATATTTGCCCAACCCAGACGAGATCCGGGACCTAAAACCGTACGCACCTAGTTAAATTGGCGCGGAACCAGACTGAAAAATCAAAACCCAGGTATGGGCCACATTGAGCAGCACGAAAAAAAATTTCAGCTGATTGCATTTTCATCACATTCTAGGAAAATCTCAAAGCGTAATCAATCAAAAAATTTTCAAAAAAATGAGAAAAAGAGATGATGGATGAAAACTTACACAGCTGATAATTATCAATCAAGCATTGCTCAACTTTTGGAACAACCCGTACCATTCTGGGTTTCCGACGACAAGATATCAGCACACCAAAAACATCTACATCCAAAGGTACTTTTGATGAACCGGCAAATCAGTGGCAAAAATGTCTCAAATAATGTTACGATACGACTCACAAAATAGGAAAGTTGAATGCTAATCCGCCTTATTTTCATGTCATTATTTGTTTACCGGACGAAAACATCCAGTATGGTAGAGTAGTTGCTGTCCTAACGTAATTCAAGATGGCCGAGCGGTCTAAGGCGCTAGGTTTAGGCCCTAGTATCTTCGGATGCGTGGTTTTGAATCCCACTCTTGTCAACTAGATTTTATTAAATAATTTTGGAAAGGTTTTCACGAAACTTTCTATTTTGTATAGAAAGTCGCTAAAATTTTTCTTAGTTGAAACAGTGTTGTGTAGTTTACACGTGGGGAGAAATTTTTGTGGCATTTTGCTACAACATAGTTTGTTGAACAAGTAATACTTGCCCCACCCTGACGAGACCCGGGACCTAAAACCGTACGCACCTAGTTAAATTGGCTCGGAGCCAGACCGAAAAATCAAAACCCAGGTATGGGCCACATTGAGCAGCACGAAAAATTTTTTTAGCTGATCGCATTTTCACCCATTCTAGGAAAATCTCAAAGCGTAATAAATCAAAAAATTTTCACAAAAATGAGAAAAAAGAGATGATGGATGAAAACTTACAGAGCTGCTAATTATCAATCAAGCATTGCTCAACTTTTGGAGCAACCCGCACCATTCTGGGTTTCAGACGACAAGATATCAGCACACCAAAAACATCTACATCCAAAGGTACTTTTGAAGAACCGGCAAATCAGTGGCAAAAAATGTCTCAAATAATGTTACGATACGACTCACAAAATAGCAAAGTTGAATGCTAATCCGCCTTATTTTCATGTCATTATTTGTTTACCGGACGAAAACATCCAGTATGGTAGAGTAGTTGCTGTCCTAAAGCAAGGCAAGATGGCCGAGCGGTCTAAGGCGCTAGGTTTAGGCCCTAGTATCTTCGGATGCGTGGGTTCGAATCCCACTCTTGTCAAATAGATTTTATTAAAAGATTTTGGAAAGGTTTTCAAGAATCATTCTATTTTGTATAAAAAGTCACTAAAAGTTTTCTAGGTTGAAACAATCTTGTGTAGTTTACAAGTGGGGAGGAATTTTTGTGGCATTTCGCTAGAACATAATTTGTTGAACAAGTAATATTTGCCCACCTCGGACGAGATCCGGGACCTAAAACCGTACGCACCTAGTTAAATTGGCTCGGAGCCAGACTGAAAAATCAAAACCCAGGTATGGTTCACATTGAGCAACACAAAAAAAATTTTTAGCTGATTGCATTTTTATCACATTCTAGGAAAATCTCAAAGCGTAATAAATCAAAAAGTTTTTACAAAAATGAGATAAAAAGAGTTGATGGATGAAAACTTACAGAGCTGCTAATTATCAATCAAGCATTGCTCAACTTTTGGAACAACCCGTACCATTCTGGGTTTCCGACGACAAGATATCAGCACACCAAAAACATCTACATCCAAAGGTACTTTTGAAGAACCGGCAAATCAGTGGCAAAAAACGTCTCAAATAATGTTACGTTACGGCTCACAAAATAGCAAAGTTGAATGCTAATCCGCCTTATTTTCATGTCATTATTTGTTTACCGGACAAAAACATCCAGTATGGTAGAGTAGTTGCTATCCTAAAGCAAGGCAAGATAGCCGAGCGGTCTAAGGCTCTAGGTTTAGGCCCTAGTAGCTTCGTATGCGTGGGTTCGAATCCCACTCTTGTCAACTAGATATTATTAAATAATTTTGGAAAGGTTTTCACGAAACATTCTATTTTGTATAAAAAGTCGCTAAAAGTTTTCTTAGTTGAAACAGTGTTGTGTAGTTTACACGTGGGGAGAAATGTTTGTGGCATTTTGCTACAACATAGTTTGTTGAACAAGTAATACTTGCCCCACCTGGACGAGATCCGGGACCTAAAACCGTACGCACCTAGTTAAATTGGCTCGGAGCCAGACTGAAAAATCGAAACCCAAGTATGGGCCACATTGAGCAGCACGAAAAAATTTTTTAGCTGATTGCATTTTCATCACATTCTAGGAAAAAAATCAAAGCGTAATAAATCAAAAAATTTTCATAAAAATGAGAAAAAAAGGGATGATGGATGAAAACTTACAGAGCTGCTAATTATCAATCAAGCATTGCTCAACTTTTGGAGCAACCCGTACCATTCTGGGTTTTAGATGACAAGATATCAGCACACCAAAAACATCTACATCCAAAGGTACTTTTGAAGAACCGGGCAAATCAAAAGCAAAAAATGTCTTAAATAATGTTACGATACGACTCACAAAATAGCAAAGTTGAATGCTAATCCGCCTTATTTTCATGTCATTATTTGTTTACCGGACGAAAACATCCAGGATGGTAGAGTAGTTGCTGTCCTAAGGCAAGGCAAGATGGCCGAGCGGTCTAAGGCGCTAGGTTTAGGCCCTAGTATCTTCGGATGCGTGGGTTCGAATCCCACTCTTGTCAAATAGATTTTATTAAAAGATTTTGGAAAGGTTTTCAAGAATCATTCTATTTTGTATAAAAAGTCACTAAAAGTTTTCTAGGTTGAAACAATCTTGTGTAGTTTACAAGTGGGGAGGAATTTTTGTGGCATTTCGCTAGAACATAATTTGTTGAACAAGTAATATTTGCCCACCTCGGACGAGATCCGGGACCTAAAACCGTACGCACCTAGTTAAATTGGCTCGGAGCCAGACTGAAAAATCAAAACCCAGGTATGGTTCACATTGAGCAACACAAAAAAAATTTTTAGCTGATTGCATTTTTATCACATTCTAGGAAAATCTCAAAGCGTAATAAATCAAAAAGTTTTTACAAAAATGAGATAAAAAGAGTTGATGGATGAAAACTTACAGAGCTGCTAATTATCAATCAAGCATTGCTCAACTTTTGGAACAACCCGTACCATTCTGGGTTTCCGACGACAAGATATCAGCACACCAAAAACATCTACATCCAAAGGTACTTTTGAAGAACCGGCAAATCAGTGGCAAAAAACGTCTCAAATAATGTTACGTTACGGCTCACAAAATAGCAAAGTTGAATGCTAATCCGCCTTATTTTCATGTCATTATTTGTTTACCGGACAAAAACATCCAGTATGGTAGAGTAGTTGCTATCCTAAAGCAAGGCAAGATAGCCGAGCGGTCTAAGGCTCTAGGTTTAGGCCCTAGTAGCTTCGTATGCGTGGGTTCGAATCCCACTCTTGTCAACTAGATATTATTAAATAATTTTGGAAAGGTTTTCACGAAACATTCTATTTTGTATAAAAAGTCGCTAAAAGTTTTCTTAGTTGAAACAGTGTTGTGTAGTTTACACGTGGGGAGAAATGTTTGTGGCATTTTGCTACAACATAGTTTGTTGAACAAGTAATACTTGCCCCACCTGGACGAGATCCGGGACCTAAAACCGTACGCACCTAGTTAAATTGGCTCGGAGCCAGACTGAAAAATCGAAACCCAAGTATGGGCCACATTGAGCAGCACGAAAAAATTTTTTAGCTGATTGCATTTTCATCACATTCTAGGAAAAAAATCAAAGCGTAATAAATCAAAAAATTTTCATAAAAATGAGAAAAAAAGGGATGATGGATGAAAACTTACAGAGCTGCTAATTATCAATCAAGCATTGCTCAACTTTTGGAGCAACCCGTACCATTCTGGGTTTTAGATGACAAGATATCAGCACACCAAAAACATCTACATCCAAAGGTACTTTTGAAGAACCGGCAAATCAGTGGCAAAAAATGTCTTAAATAATGTTACGATACGACTCACAAATAGCAAAGTTGAATGCTAATCCGCCTTATTTTCATGTCATTATTTGTATACCGGACGAAAACATCCAGTATGGTAGAGTAGTTGCTGTCCTAAAGCAAGGCAAGATGGCCGAGCGGTCTAAGGCGTTAGGTTTAGGCCCTAGAATCTTCTGAAGCGTGGGTTCGAATCCCAATCTTGTCAACTAGATTTTATTAAGTAATTTTGGAAAGGTTTTCACGAAACATTCTATTTTGTATAGAAAGTCGCTAAAAGTTTTTTAGTTGAAACAGTGTTATGTAGTTTACACGTGGGAAGAAATTTTTGTGGCATTTTGCTACAACATAGTTTGTTGAACAAGTAATACTTGCCCCACCCGGACGAGATCCGGGACCTAAAACCGTACGCACCTAGTTAAATTGGCTCGGAGCCCGACTGAAAAATCAAAACCCAGGTAAGGGCCACATTGAGCAGCACAAAAAATTTTTTTAGCTGATTGCATTTTCATCACATTCTAGGAAAATCTCAAAGCGTAATAAATCAAAAAAATTTCACAAAAATGAGAAAAAGAGATGATGGATGAAAACTTACAGAGCTGCTAATTATCAATCAAGCATTGCTCAACTTTTGGAGCAACCCGTACCATTCTGGGTTTCAGATGACAAGATATCAGCACAACAAAAACATCTAAATCCAAATGTACTTTTGAAGAACCGGTAAATCAGTGGCAAAAAATGTCTCAAATAATGTTACGATACGACTCACATAATAGCAAAGTTGAATGCTAATCCGCCTTATTTTCATGTCATTATTTGTTTACCGGACGAAAACATCCAGTATGGTAGAGTAGTTGCAGTCCTAAAGCAAGGCAAGATGGCCGAGCGGTCTAAGGCGTTAGGTTTAGGCCCTAGAATCTTCTGAAGCGTGGGTTCGAATCCCACTCTTGTCAACTAGATTTTATTAAGTAATTTTGGAAAGGTTTCACGAAACATTCTATTTTGTATAAAAAGTCGCTAAAAGTTTTCTTAGTTGAAACAGTGTTGTGTAGTTTACACGTGGGGAGGAATTTTTGTGGCATTTCGCTACAACATAATTTGTTGAACAAGTAATATTTGCCCACCTCGGACGAGATCCGGGACCTAAAACCGTACGCACCTAGGTAAATTGGCTCGGAGCCAGACTGAAAAATCAAAACCCAGGTATGGTTCACATTGAGCAGCACAAAAAAATTTTTAGCTGATTGCATTTTCATCACATTCTAGGAAAATCTCAAAGCGTAATAAATCAAAAAATTTTTAGAAAAATGAGAAAAAAGATGATGGATGAAAACTTACAGAGCTGCTAATTATCAATCAAGCATTGCTCAACTTTTGGAACAACCCGTATCATTCTGGGTTTCGGACGACAAGATATCAGCACACCAAAAACATCTACATCCAAAGGTACTTTTGAAGAACCGGCAAATCAGTGGCAAAAAACGTCTCAAATAATGTTACGATACGACTCACAAAATAGCAAAGTTGAATGCTAATCCGCCTTATTTTCATGTCATTATTTGTTTACCGGACGAAAACATCAAGTATGGTAGAGTAGTTGCTGTCCTAAAGCAAGGCAAGATGGCCGAGCGGTCTAAGGCGCTAGGTTTAGGCCCTAGTAGCTTCGGATGCGTGGTTTCGAATCCCACTCTTGTCCACTAGATTTTATTAAATAATTTTGGTAAGGTTTTCACGAAACATTCTATTTTGTATAAAAAGTCGCTAAAAGTTTTCTTAGTTGAAACAGTGTTGTGTAGTTTACACGTGGGGAGAAAAGTTTGTGGCATTTTGCTACAACATAGTTTGTTGAACAAGTAATACTTGCCCCACCTGGACGAGATCCGGGACCTAAAACCGTACGCACCTAGTTAAATTGGCTCGGAGCCAGACTGAGAAATCAAACCCCAGGTATGGGCCACATTGAGCAGCACGAAAAAATTTTTTAGCTGATTGCATTTTCATCACATTCTAGGAAAATCTCAAAGCGCAATAAATCAAAAAATTCTCACAAAAATGAGAAAAAAGGGATGATGGATGAAAACTTACGGAGCTGCTAATTATCAATCAAGCATTGCTCAGCTTTTGGAGCAACCCGTACCATTCTGGGTTTCAGATGACAAGATATCAGCACACCAAAAACATCTACATCCAAAGGTACTTTTGAAGAACCGGGCAAATCAAAAGCAAAAAATGTCTTAAATAATGTTACGATACGACTCACAAAATAGCAAAGTTGAATGCTAATCCGCCTTATTTTCATGTCATTATTTGTTTACCGGACGAAAACATCCAGGATGGTAGAGTAGTTGCTGTCCTAAGGCAAGGCAAGATGGCCGAGCGGTCTAAGGCGCTAGGTTTAGGCCCTAGTATCTTCGGATGCGTGGAATCGCAGCCCACTCTTGTCAACTAGATTTTATTAAATAATTTTCGAAAGGTTTTCACGAAACATTCTATTTTGTATAAAAAGTCGCTAAAAGTTTTCTTAGTTGAAACAGTGTTGTGTAGTTTACACGTGGGGAGAAAAGTTTGTGGCATTTTGCTACAACATAGTTTGTTGAACAAGTAATACTTGCCCCACCTGGACGAGATCCGGGTCCTAAAACCGTACGCACCTAGTTAAATTGGCTCGGAGCCAGACTGAAAAATCAAAACCCAGGTATGGGCCACATTGAGCAGCACGAAAATTTTTTTTAGCTGATTGCATTTTCATCACATTCTAGGAAAATCTCAAAGCGTACTAAATTAAAAAATTCTCACAAAAATGAGAAAAAAGGGATGATGGATGAAAACTTACAGAGCTGCTAATTATCAATCAAGCATTGCTCAACTTTTGGAGCAACCCGTACCATTCTGGGTTTCAGATGACAAGATATCAGCACACCAAAAACATCTACATCCAAAGGTACTTTTGAAGAACCGGCAAATCAATAGCAAAAAATATCTTAAATAATGTTACGATACGACTCACAAAATAGCAAAGTTGAATGCTAATCCGCCTTATTTTCATGTCATTATTTGTTCACCGGACGAAAACATCCAGCATGGTAGAGTAGTTGCTGTCCTAAGGCAAGGCAAGATGGCCGAGCGAAATAAGGCGCTAGGTTTAGGCCCTGGAATCTTCGGAAGCATGGGTTCGAATCCCACTCTTGTCAACTAGATTTTATTAAGTAATTTTGGAAAGGTTTTCACGAAACATTCTATTTTGTATACAAAGTCGCTAAAAGTTTTCTTAGTTGAAACATTGTTGTGTAGTTTACACGTGGGGAGAAATGTTTGTGGCATTTTGCTACAACATAGTTTGTTGAACAAGCAAAATTTGCCCAACCGGACCAGATCCGGGACCTAAAACGGTAAACACCTAGTTAAACTGGCTCCGAGCCAGACTGAAAAAACAAAACCCAGGTATGGGTCACATTGAGCAGCACAAAACAATTTCAGCTGATTGCATTTTCATCACATTCTAGGAAAATCTCAAAGCGTAATAAATCAAAAAAAATTTCACAAAAATGAGAAAAAAGAGATGATGGATGAGAACTTACAGAGCTGATAATTATCAATCAAGCATTGCTCAACTTTTGGAACAACCCGTACCATTTTGGGTTTCAGACGACAAGATATCAGCACACCAAAAACATCTACATCTAAAGGTACTTTTGAAGAACCGGCAAACCAGTGCCAAAAAATGTCTCAAAAAATGTTACGATACGACTCACAAAAAACAAAGTTGAATGCTAATCCGCATTATTTTCATGTCATTATTTGTTTACCGGACGAAAACATCCCGTATGGTAGAGTAGTTGCTGTCCTAAAGCAAGGCAAGATGGCCGAGCGGTCTAAGGCGCTAGGTTTAGGCCCTAGTATCTTCGGATGCGTGGGTTCGAATCCCACTCTTGTCAACTAGATTTTATTAAAAGATTTTGGAAAGGTTCTCAAGAATCATTCTATTTTGTAAAAAAAGTCGCTAAAAGTTTTCTAGGTTGACACAATCTTGTGTAGTTTACAAGTGGGGAGGAATTTTTGTGGCATTTCGCTACAACGTAATTTGTTGAACAAGTAATATTTGCCAACCTCGGACGAGATCCGGGACCTAAAACCGTACGCACCTAGTTAAATTGGCTCGGAGCCAGACTGAAAAATCAAAACCCAGGTATGGGCCACATTGAGCAGCACGAAAAATTTTTTTAGCTGATTTCATTTTCATCACATTCTAGGAAAATCTCAAAGCGTAATAAATCAAAAAATTCTCACAAAAACGAGAAAAAAGGGATGATGGATGAAAACTTACAGAGCTGCTAATTATCAATCAAGCATTGCTCAACTTTTGGAGCAACCCGTACCATTCTGGGTTTCAGATGACAAGATATCAGCACACCAAAAACATCTACATCCAAAGGTACTTTTGAAGAACCGGCAAATCAATAGCAAAAAATATCTTAAATAATGTTACGATACGACTCACAAAATAGCAAAGTTGAATGCTAATCCGCCTTATTTTCATGTCATTATTTGTTCACCGGACGAAAACATCCAGCATGGTAGAGTAGTTGCTGTCCTAAGGCAAGGCAAGATGGCCGAGCGAAATAAGGCGCTAGGTTTAGGCCCTGGAATCTTCGGAAGCGTGGGTTCGAATCCCACTCTTGTCAACTAGATTTTATTAAGTAATTTTGGAAAGGTTTTCACGAAACATTCTATTTTGTATACAAAGTCGCTAAAAGTTTTCTTAGTTGAAACATTGTTGTGTAGTTTACACGTGGGGAGAAATGTTTGTGGCATTTTGCTACAACATAGTTTGTTGAACAAGCAAAATTTGCCCAACCGGACCAGATCCGGGACCTAAAACGGTGAACACCTAGTTAAACTGGCTCCGAGCCAGACTGAAAAAACAAAACCCAGGTATGGGTCACATTGAGCAGCACAAAACAATTTCAGCTGATTGCATTTTCATCACATTCTAGGAAAATCTCAAAGCGTAATAAATCAAAAAAAATTTCACAAAAATGAGAAAAAAGAGATGATGGATGAGAACTTACAGAGCTGATAATTATCAATCAAGCATTGCTCAACTTTTGGAACAACCCGTACCATTTTGGGTTTCAGACGACAAGATATCAGCACACCAAAAACATCTACATCTAAAGGTACTTTTGAAGAACCGGCAAACCAGTGCCAAAAAATGTCTCAAAAAATGTTACGATACGACTCACAAAAAACAAAGTTGAATGCTAATCCGCATTATTTTCATGTCATTATTTGTTTACCGGACGAAAACATCCCGTATGGTAGAGTAGTTGCTGTCCTAAAGCAAGGCAAGATGGCCGAGCGGTCTAAGGCGCTAGGTTTAGGCCCTAGTATCTTCGGATGCGTGGGTTCGAATCCCACTCTTGTCAACTAGATTTTATTAAAAGATTTTGGAAAGGTTCTCAAGAATCATTCTATTTTGTAAAAAAAGTCGCTAAAAGTTTTCTAGGTTGACACAATCTTGTGTAGTTTACAAGTGGGGAGGAATTTTTGTGGCATTTCGCTACAACGTAATTTGTTGAACAAGTAATATTTGCCAACCTCGGACGAGATCCGGGACCTAAAACCGTACGCACCTAGTTAAATTGGCTCGGAGCCAGACTGAAAAATCAAAACCCAGGTATGGGCCACATTGAGCAGCACGAAAAATTTTTTTAGCTGATTTCATTTTCATCACATTCTAGGAAAATCTCAAAGCGTAATAAATCAAAAAATTCTCAAAAAAACGAGAAAAAAGGGATGATGGATGAAAACTTACAGAGCTGCTAATTATCAATCAAGCATTGCTCAACTTTTGGAGCAACCCGTACCATTCTGGGTTTCAGATGACAAGATATCAGCACACCAAAAACATCTACATCCAAAGGTACTTTTGAAGAACCGGCAAATCAATAGTAAAAAATGTCTTAAATAATGTTACGATACGACTCACACAATAGCTAAGTTGAATGCTAATCCGCCTTATTTTCAAGCCATTATTCGTTTACCGGACGGTACCATCCAGTATGGTAGAGTAGTTGCTGTCCTAAATCTAGGCAAGATGGCCGAGCGGTCTAATGCGCTAGGTTTAGGCCCTAGTATCTTCGGATGCGTGGGTTCGAATCCCACTCTTGTCAACTATATTTTATTAAATAATTTTGGAAACGTTTTCACGAAACATTCTATTTCGTATAAAAAGTCGCTAAAAGTTTTCTTAGTTGAAACAGTGTTTTGTAGTTTACACGTGGGGAGAAATTTTTGTGGCATTTTGCTACAACATAGTTTGTTGAACAAGTAATATTTGCCCAGCCCGGACGAGATCCGGGACCTAAAACCGTACGCACCTAGTTAAATTGGCTCGGAGCCAGACTGCAAAATCAAAGTACAGGTATGGGCCACATTGAGCAGCACGAAAAAAAAAATTTTAGCTGATTGCATTTTCATCACATTCTAGGAAAACCTCAAAGCGTAATAAATCAAAAAAATTTCACAAAAATGAGAAAAAAAAGATGATGGATGAAAACTTACAGAGCTGCTAATTCTCAATCAAGCATTGCTCAACTCTTGGAACAACCCGTACCATTCTGGGTTTCAGACGACAAGATATCAGCTCACCAAAAACATCTACATCCAAAGGTACTTTTGAAGAACCGGCAAATCAGTGGCAAAAATGTCTCAAATAATGTTACGATACGACTCACAAAATAGCAAAGTTGAATGCTAATCCGCCTTATTTTCATGTCATTATTTGTTTACCGGAAGAAAACATCCAGTATGGTAGAGTAGTTGCTGACCTAAAGCAAGGCAAGATGGCCGAGGGGTCTAAGGCGCTATGGTTAGGCCCTAGTATCTTCGGATGCGTGAGTTCGAATCCCACTCTTGTCAACTAGATTTTATTAAAAGATTTTGGAAAGGTTTTCACGAATCAATCTATTTTGTATAAAAAGTCGCTAAAGTTTTCTTAGTTGAAACAATCTTGTGTAGTTTACACGTGGGGAGAAATTTTTATTGCATTTTGCTACAACATAATTTGTTGAACAAGTAATAATTGCCCACCTCGGACAAGACCCGTGACCTAAAACCGTACGCACCTAGTTAAATTGGCTCGGAGCCAGACTGAAAAATCAAAACCCAGGTATGGGCCACATTGAGCAGCACTAACAATAATTTCAGCTGATTGCAGTTTCATCACACTTTACGACAATCTCAAAGCGTGATAAATCAAAAAAATTTTACAAAAATGAGAAAAAAGAGATGATGGCTGAAAACTTACAGAGCTGATAATTATCAATCAAGCATTGCTCAACTTTTGGAACAACCCGTACAATTTAGGGTTTCATACGACAAGATATCAGCACAACAAAAACATCTACATCCAAAGGTACTTTTGAACAACCGGTAATTCAGTGGCCAAAAAATGTCTGAAGTATTGTTACGATACGACTCACAAATTAGCAAAGTTGAATGCCAATCCGCCTTATTTTCATGTCGATATTTGTTTACCGGACGAAAACATCCAGTACGGTAGTGTAGTTGCTGTCCTAAATCAAGCCAAGATGGCCGAGAGGTCTACGGCGCTAAGTTTAGGCCCTAGTAGCTTCGGATGCGTGGGTTCGAATCACTCTTGTCAACTTGATTTTATTAAATAATTTTGGAAAGGTTTTCACGAAACATTCTATTTTGTATAAAAAGTCGCTAAAAGTTTTCTTAGTTGAAAGAATGTTCTGTAGTTTACGCGTGGGGAGGAATTTTTGTGGCATTTTGCTACAACATAGTTTGTTGAACAGGTAATATTTGCCCAGCCCGGACGAGATCCGGGACCTAAAACCGTACGCACATAGTTAAATTGGCGCGGAGCCAGACTGAAAAATCAAAACCCAGGTTTGGGCCACATTGAGCAGCACGAAAAAAGTTTTCAGCTGATTGCATTTTCATCACGTTCTAGGAAAATCTCAAAGCGTAATAAATCAAAAAATTTTCACAAAAATGAGAAAAAAGAGATGATGGATGAAAACTTACAGAGCTGCTAATTATCAATCAAGCATTGCTCAACTTTTGGAACAACCCGTACCATTCAGGGTTTCAGACGTCAAGATATCAGCACACCAAAAACATCTACATCCAAAGGTACTTTTGAAGAACCGGCAAATCAGTGGCAAAAAATGTCTCAAATAATGTTACGGTACGACTCACAAAATAACAAAGTTGAATGCTAACCCGCCTTATTTTCATGTCATTATTTGTTTACCGGACGAGAACATCCAGTATGGTAGAGTAGTTGCTGACCTAAATAAAGGCAAGATGGCCGAGCGGTCTAAGGCGCTAGGTTTAGGCCCTAGTATCTTCGGATGCGTGGAATCGCAGCCCACTCTTGTCAATTAGATTTTATTAAGTAATTTTGGAAAGGTTTTCACGAAACATTCTATTTTGTATAGAAAGTCGCTAAAAGTTTTCTTAGTTGAAACATTGTTGTGTAGTTTACACGTGGGGAGAAATGTTTGTGGCATTTTGCTACAACATAGTTTGTTGAACAAGCAAAATTTGCCCAACCGGACCAGATCCGGGACCTAAAACGGTACACACCTAGTTAAACTGGCTCTGAGCCAGACTGAAAAATCAAAACCCAGGTATGGGTCACATTGAGCAGCACAAAACAATTTCAGCTGATTGCATTTTCATCACATTCTAGGAAAATTTCAAAGCGTAATAAATAAAAAAAATTTCACAAAAATGAGAAAAAAGAGATGATGGATGAAAACTTACAGAGCTGATAATTATCAATCAAGGATTGCTCAACTTTTGGAACAACCCGCACCATTTTGGGTTTCTGACGACAAGATATCAGCACACCAAAAACATCTACATCCAAAGGTACTTTTGAAGAACCGGCAAACCAGTGGCAAAAAATGTCTCAAATAATGTTACGATACGACTCACAAAATAACAAAGTTGAATGCTAATCCGCCTTATTTTCATGTCATTATTTGTTTACCTGACGAGAACATCCAGTATGGTAGAGTAGTTCATTTTCATCACACTCTAGGAAAACCTCAAAGCGTAATAAATCAAAAAATTTTCACAAAAATGAGAAAAAAAGATGATGGATGAAAACTTACAGAGCTGCTAATTCTCAATCAAGCATTGCTCAACTCTTGGAACAACCCGTACCATTCTGGGTTTCAGACGACAAGATATCAGCTCACCAAAAACATCTACATCCAAAGGTACTTTTGAAGAACCGGCAAATCAGTGGCAAAAATGTCTCAAATAATGTTAAGATACGACTCACAAAATAGCAAAGTTGAATGCTAATCCGCCTTATTTTCATGTCATTATTTGTTTACAGGAAGAAAACATCCAGTATGGTAGAAAAGTTGCTGACCTAAATCAAGGCAAGATGGCCGAGGGGTCTAAGGCGCTATGGTTAGGCCCTAGTATCTTCGGATGCGTGAGTTCGAATCCCACTCTTGTCAACTAGATTTTATTAAAAGATTTTGGAAAGGTTTTCAGGAATCAATCTATTTTGTATAAAAAGTCGCTAAAGTTTTATTAGTTGAAACAATCTTGTGTAGTTTACACGTGGGGAGAAATTTTTATTGCATTTTGCTACAACATAATTTGTTGAACAAGTAATAATTGCCCACCTCGGACAAGATCCGTGACCTAAAACCGTACGCACCTAGTTAAATTGGCTCGGAGCCAGACTGAAAAATCAAAACCCAGGTATGGGCCACATTGAGCAGCACTAACAATAATTTCAGCTGATTGCAGTTTCATCACACTTTACGACAATCTCAAAGCGTGATAAATCAAAAAAATTTCACAAAAATGAGAAAAAAGAGATGATGGATGAAAACTTACAGAGCTGATAATTATCAATCAAGCATTGCTCAACTTTTGGAACAACTCGTACCATTTTGGGTTTCAGACAAGATATCAGCACACCAAAACATCTACATCCAAAGGTACTTTTGAAGAACCGGCAAATCAGTGGCAAAAAATGTCTCAAATAATGTTACGATACGACTCACAAAATAGCAAAGTTGAATGCCAATCCGCCTTATTTTCATGTCGATATTTGTTTACCGGACGAAAACATCCAGTATGGTAGTGTAGTTGCTGTCCTAAATCAAGCCAAGATGGCCGAGCGGTCTACGGCGCTAGGTTTAGGCCCTAGTAGCTTCGGATGCGTGGGTTCGAATCACTCTTGTCAACTTGATTTTATTAAATAATTTTGGAAAGGTTTTCACGAAACATTCTATTTTGTATAAAAAGTCGCTAAAAGTTTTCTTAGTTGAAAGAATGTTCTGTAGTTTACGCGTAGGGAGGAATTTTTGTGGCATTTTGCTACAACATAGTTTGTTGAACAAGTAATATTTGCCCAGCCCGGACGAGATCCGGGACCTAAAACCGTACGCACCTAGTTAAATTGGCTCGGAGCCAGACTGAAAAATCAAAACCCAGGTATCGGTCACATTGAGCAGCACAAAACAATTTCAGCTGATTGCATTTTCATCACATTCTAGGAAAATTTCAAAGCGTAATAAATCAAAAAAATTTCACAAAAATGAGAAAAAAGAGATGATGGATGAAAACTTACAGAGCTGATAATTATCAATCAAGCATTGCTCAGCTTTTGGAGCAACCCGTACCATTCTGGGTTTCAGATGACAAGATATCAGCACACCAAAAACATCTACATCCAAAGGTACTTTTGAAGAACCGGCAAATCAGTGGCAAAAAATGTCTCAAAAAATGTTACGATACGACTCACAAAATAGCAAAGTTGAATGCTAATCCGCCTTATTTTCATGTCATTATTTGTTTACCGGACGAAAACATCCAGTTTGGTAGAGTAGTTGCTGTCCTAAATCAAGGCAAGATGGGCGAGCGGTCTAAGGCGCTAGGTTTAGACCCTAGTATCTTCGGATGCGTGGAATCGCAGCCCACTCTTGTCAACTAGATTTTATTAAGTAATTTTGGAAAGGTTTTCACGAAACATTCTATTTTGTATAGAAAGTCGCTAAAAGTTTTCTTAGTTGAAACATTGTTGTGTAGTTTACACGTGGGGAGAAATGTTTGTGGCATTTTGCTACCACATAGTTTGTTGAACAAGCAAAATTTGCCCAACCGGACCAGATCCGGGACCTAAAACGGTACACACCTAGTTAAACTGGCTCTGAGCCAGACTGAAAAATCAGAACCCAGGTATCGGTCACATTGAGCAGCACAAAACAATTTCAGCTGATTGCATTTTCATCACATTCTAGGAAAATTTCAAAGCGTAATAAATCAAAAAAATTTCACAAAAATGAGAAAAAAGAGATGATGGATGAAAACTTACAGAGCTGATAATTATCAATCAAGCATTGCTCAACTTTTGGAACAACCCGTACCATTTTGGGTTTCAGACGACAAGATATCAGCACACCAAAACATCTACATCCAAAGGTACTTTTGAAGAACCGGCAAATCAGTGGCAAAAAATGTCTCAAATAATGTTACGATACGACTCACAAAATAGCAAAGTTGAATGCTAATCCGCCTTATTTTCATGTCATTATTTGTTTACAGGAAGAAAACATCCAGTATGGTAGAAAAGTTGCTGACCTAAATCAAGGCAAGATGGCCGAGGGGTCTAAGGCGCTATGGTTAGGCCCTAGTATCTTCGGATGCGTGAGTTCGAATCCCACTCTTGTCAACTAGATTTTATTAAAAGATTTTGGAAAGGTTTTCAGGAATCAATCTATTTTGTATAAAAAGTCGCTAAAGTTTTATTAGTTGAAACAATCTTGTGTAGTTTACACGTGGGGAGAAATTTTTATTGCATTTTGCTACAACATAATTTGTTGAACAAGTAATAATTGCCCACCTCGGACAAGATCCGTGACCTAAAACCGTACGCACCTAGTTAAATTGGCTCGGAGCCAGACTGAAAAATCAAAACCCAGGTATGGGCCACATTGAGCAGCACTAACAATAATTTCAGCTGATTGCAGTTTCATCACACTTTACGACAATCTCAAAGCGTGATAAATCAAAAAAATTTCACAAAAATGAGAAAAAAGAGATGATGGATGAAAATTTACAGAGCTGATAATTATCAATCAAGCATTGCTCAACTTTTGGAACAACTCGTACCATTTTGGGTTTCAGACAAGATATCAGCACACCAAAACATCTACATCCAAAGGTACTTTTGAAGAACCGGCAAATCAGTGGCAAAAAATGTCTCAAATAATGTTACGATACGACTCACAAAATAGCAAAGTTGAATGCCAATCCGCCTTATTTTCATGTCGATATTTGTTTACCGGACGAAAACATCCAGTATGGTAGTGTAGTTGCTGTCCTAAATCAAGCCAAGATGGCCGAGCGGTCTACGGCGCTAGGTTTAGGCCCTAGTAGCTTCGGATGCGTGGGTTCGAATCACTCTTGTCAACTTGATTTTATTAAATAATTTTGGAAAGGTTTTCACGAAACATTCTATTTTGTATAAAAAGTCGCTAAAAGTTTTCTTAGTTGAAAGAATGTTCTGTAGTTTACGCGTAGGGAGGAATTTTTGTGGCATTTTGCTACAACATAGTTTGTTGAACAAGTAATATTTGCCCAGCCCGGACGAGATCCGGGACCTAAAACCGTACGCACCTAGTTAAATTGGCTCGGAGCCAGACTGAAAAATCAAAACCCAGGTATCGGTCACATTGAGCAGCACAAAACAATTTCAGCTGATTGCATTTTCATCACATTCTAGGAAAATTTCAAAGCGTAATAAATCAAAAAAATTTCACAAAAATGAGAAAAAAGAGATGATGGATGAAAACTTACAGAGCTGATAATTATCAATCAAGCATTGCTCAGCTTTTGGAGCAACCCGTACCATTCTGGGTTTCAGATGACAAGATATCAGCACACCAAAAACATCTACATCCAAAGGTACTTTTGAAGAACCGGCAAATCAGTGGCAAAAAATGTCTCAAAAAATGTTACGATACGACTCACAAAATAGCAAAGTTGAATGCTAATCCGCCTTATTTTCATGTCATTATTTGTTTACCGGACGAAAACATCCAGTTTGGTAGAGTAGTTGCTGTCCTAAATCAAGGCAAGATGGGCGAGCGGTCTAAGGCGCTAGGTTTAGACCCTAGTATCTTCGGATGCGTGGAATCGCAGCCCACTCTTGTCAACTAGATTTTATTAAGTAATTTTGGAAAGGTTTTCACGAAACATTCTATTTTGTATAGAAAGTCGCTAAAAGTTTTCTTAGTTGAAACATTGTTGTGTAGTTTACACGTGGGGAGAAATGTTTGTGGCATTTTGCTACCACATAGTTTGTTGAACAAGCAAAATTTGCCCAACCGGACCAGATCCGGGACCTAAAACGGTACACACCTAGTTAAACTGGCTCTGAGCCAGACTGAAAAATCAAAACCCAGGTATCGGTCACATTGAGCAGCACAAAACAATTTCAGCTGATTGCATTTTCATCACATTCTAGGAAAATTTCAAAGCGTAATAAATCAAAAAAATTTCACAAAAATGAGAAAAAAGAGATGATGGATGAAAACTTACAGAGCTGATAATTATCAATCAAGCATTGCTCAACTTTTGGAACAACCCGTACCATTTTGGGTTTCAGACGACAAGATATCAGCACACCAAAACATCTACATCCAAAGGTACTTTTGAAGAACCGGCAAATCAGTGGCAAAAAATGTCTCAAATAATGTTACGATACGACTCACAAAATAGCAAAGTTGAATGCTAATCCGCCTTATTTTCATGTCATTATTTGTTTACAGGAAGAAAACATCCAGTATGGTAGAAAAGTTGCTGACCTAAATCAAGGCAAGATGGCCGAGGGGTCTAAGGCGCTATGGTTAGGCCCTAGTATCTTCGGATGCGTGAGTTCGAATCCCACTCTTGTCAACTAGATTTTATTAAAAGATTTTGGAAAGGTTTTCAGGAATCAATCTATTTTGTATAAAAAGTCGCTAAAGTTTTATTAGTTGAAACAATCTTGTGTAGTTTACACGTGGGGAGAAATTTTTATTGCATTTTGCTACAACATAATTTGTTGAACAAGTAATAATTGCCCACCTCGGACAAGATCCGTGACCTAAAACCGTACGCACCTAGTTAAATTGGCTCGGAGCCAGACTGAAAAATCAAAACCCAGGTATGGGCCACATTGAGCAGCACTAACAATAATTTCAGCTGATTGCAGTTTCATCACACTTTACGACAATCTCAAAGCGTGATAAATCAAAAAAATTTCACAAAAATGAGAAAAAAGAGATGATGGATGAAAACTTACAGAGCTGATAATTATCAATCAAGCATTGCTCAACTTTTGGAACAACTCGTACCATTTTGGGTTTCAGACAAGATATCAGCACACCAAAACATCTACATCCAAAGGTACTTTTGAAGAACCGGCAAATCAGTGGCAAAAAATGTCTCAAATAATGTTACGATACGACTCACAAAATAGCAAAGTTGAATGCCAATCCGCCTTATTTTCATGTCGATATTTGTTTACCGGACGAAAACATCCAGTATGGTAGTGTAGTTGCTGTCCTAAATCAAGCCAAGATGGCCGAGCGGTCTACGGCGCTAGGTTTAGGCCCTAGTAGCTTCGGATGCGTGGGTTCGAATCACTCTTGTCAACTTGATTTTATTAAATAATTTTGGAAAGGTTTTCACGAAACATTCTATTTTGTATAAAAAGTCGCTAAAAGTTTTCTTAGTTGAAAGAATGTTCTGTAGTTTACGCGTAGGGAGGAATTTTTGTGGCATTTTGCTACAACATAGTTTGTTGAACAAGTAATATTTGCCCAGCCCGGACGAGATCCGGGACCTAAAACCGTACGCACCTAGTTAAATTGGCTCGGAGCCAGACTGAAAAATCAAAACCCAGGTATCGGTCACATTGAGCAGCACAAAACAATTTCAGCTGATTGCATTTTCATCACATTCTAGGAAAATTTCAAAGCGTAATAAATCAAAAAAATTTCACAAAAATGAGAAAAAAGAGATGATGGATGAAAACTTACAGAGCTGATAATTATCAATCAAGCATTGCTCAGCTTTTGGAGCAACCCGTACCATTCTGGGTTTCAGATGACAAGATATCAGCACACCAAAAACATCTACATCCAAAGGTACTTTTGAAGAACCGGCAAATCAGTGGCAAAAAATGTCTCAAAAAATGTTACGATACGACTCACAAAATAGCAAAGTTGAATGCTAATCCGCCTTATTTTCATGTCATTATTTGTTTACCGGACGAAAACATCCAGTTTGGTAGAGTAGTTGCTGTCCTAAATCAAGGCAAGATGGGCGAGCGGTCTAAGGCGCTAGGTTTAGACCCTAGTATCTTCGGATGCGTGGAATCGCAGCCCACTCTTGTCAACTAGATTTTATTAAGTAATTTTGGAAAGGTTTTCACGAAACATTCTATTTTGTATAGAAAGTCGCTAAAAGTTTTCTTAGTTGAAACATTGTTGTGTAGTTTACACGTGGGGAGAAATGTTTGTGGCATTTTGCTACCACATAGTTTGTTGAACAAGCAAAATTTGCCCAACCGGACCAGATCCGGGACCTAAAACGGTACACACCTAGTTAAACTGGCTCTGAGCCAGACTGAAAAATCAAAACCCAGGTATCGGTCACATTGAGCAGCACAAAACAATTTCAGCTGATTGCATTTTCATCACATTCTAGGAAAATTTCAAAGCGTAATAAATCAAAAAAATTTCACAAAAATGAGAAAAAAGAGATGATGGATGAAAACTTACAGAGCTGATAATTATCAATCAAGCATTGCTCAACTTTTGGAACAACCCGTACCATTTTGGGTTTCAGACGACAAGATATCAGCACACCAAAACATCTACATCCAAAGGTACTTTTGAAGAACCGGCAAATCAGTGGCAAAAAATGTCTCAAATAATGTTACGATACGACTCACAAAATAGCAAAGTTGAATGCTAATCCGCCTTATTTTCATGTCATTATTTGTTTACCGGACGAAAACATCCAGTTTGGTAGAGTAGTTGCTGTCCTAAATCAAGGCAAGATGGGCGAGCGGTCTAAGGCGCTAGGTTTAGACCCTAGTATCTTCGGATGCGTGGAATCGCAGCCCACTCTTGTCAACTAGATTTTATTAAGTAATTTTGGAAAGGTTTTCACGAAACATTCTATTTTGTATAGAAAGTCGCTAAAAGTTTTCTTAGTTGAAACATTGTTGTGTAGTTTACGCGTAGGGAGGAATTTTTGTGGCATTTTGCTACAACATAGTTTGTTGAACAAGTAATATTTGCCCAGCCCGGACGAGATCCGGGACCTAAAACCGTACGCACCTAGTTAAATTGGCTCGGAGCCAGACTGAAAAATCAAAACCCAGGTATCGGTCACATTGAGCAGCACAAAACAATTTCAGCTGATTGCATTTTCATCACATTCTAGGAAAATTTCAAAGCGTAATAAATCAAAAAAATTTCACAAAAATGAGAAAAAAGAGATGATGGATGAAAACTTACAGAGCTGATAATTATCAATCAAGCATTGCTCAGCTTTTGGAGCAACCCGTACCATTCTGGGTTTCAGATGACAAGATATCAGCACACCAAAAACATCTACATCCAAAGGTACTTTTGAAGAACCGGCAAATCAGTGGCAAAAAATGTCTCAAAAAATGTTACGATACGACTCACAAAATAGCAAAGTTGAATGCTAATCCGCCTTATTTTCATGTCATTATTTGTTTACCGGACGAAAACATCCAGTTTGGTAGAGTAGTTGCTGTCCTAAATCAAGGCAAGATGGGCGAGCGGTCTAAGGCGCTAGGTTTAGACCCTAGTATCTTCGGATGCGTGGAATCGCAGCCCACTCTTGTCAACTAGATTTTATTAAGTAATTTTGGAAAGGTTTTCACGAAACATTCTATTTTGTATAGAAAGTCGCTAAAAGTTTTCTTAGTTGAAACATTGTTGTGTAGTTTACACGTGGGGAGAAATGTTTGTGGCATTTTGCTACCACATAGTTTGTTGAACAAGCAAAATTTGCCCAACCGGACCAGATCCGGGACCTAAAACGGTACACACCTAGTTAAACTGGCTCTGAGCCAGACTGAAAAATCAAAACCCAGGTATCGGTCACATTGAGCAGCACAAAACAATTTCAGCTGATTGCATTTTCATCACATTCTAGGAAAATTTCAAAGCGTAATAAATCAAAAAAATTTCACAAAAATGAGAAAAAAGAGATGATGGATGAAAACTTACAGAGCTGATAATTATCAATCAAGCATTGCTCAACTTTTGGAACAACCCGTACCATTTTGGGTTTCAGACGACAAGATATCAGCACACCAAAACATCTACATCCAAAGGTACTTTTGAAGAACCGGCAAATCAGTGGCAAAAAATGTCTCAAATAATGTTACGATACGACTCACAAAATAGCAAAGTTGAATGCTAATCCGCCTTATTTTCATGTCATTATTTGTTTACCGGACGAAAACATCCAGTATGGTAGAGTAGTTGCTGTCCTAAATCAAGGCAAGACGGCCGAGCGGTCTAAGGCGCTAGGTTTAGGGCCTAGTATCTTCGGATGCGTGGGTTCGAATCCCACTCTTGTCAACTAGATTTTATTAAAAAATTTTGGAAAGGTTTTCACGAAACATTCTATTTCGTATAAAAAGTCGCTAAAAGTTTTCTTAGTTGAAACAGTGTTGTGTAGTTTACACGTGGGGAGAAATTTTTGTGGCATTTCGCTACAACATAGTTTGTTGAACAAGTAATATTTGCCCAGCCCGGACGAGATCCGGGACCTAAAACCGTACGCACCTAGTTAAATTGGCTCGGAGCCAGACTGAAAAATCAAAGTCCAGGTATGGGCTACATTGAGCAGCACGAAAAAAATTTTTAGCTGATTGCATTTTCATCACATTCTAGGAAAATCTCAAAGCGTAATAAATCAAAAAATTTTCACAAAAATGAGAAAAAAGAGATGATGGATGAAAACTTACAGAGCTGCTAATTCTCAATCAAGCATTGCTCAACTCTTGGAACAACCCGTACCATTCTGGGTTTCAGACGACAAGATATCAGCTCACCAAAAACATCTACATGCAAAGGTACTTTTGAAGAACCGGCAAATCAGTGGCAAAAATGTCTCAAATAATGTTACGATACGACTCACAAAATAACAAAGTTGAATGCTAATCCGCCTTATTTTCATGTCATTATTTGTTTACCGGACGAAAACATCCAGTTTGGTCGAGTAGTTGCTGTAATAAAGAAAGGCAAGATGGCCGAGCGGTCTAAGGCGCTAGATTTAGGCCCTAGTTTCTTCGGATGCGTGGGTTCGAGTCCCAACTAGATTTTATTAAATAATTTTGGAAAGGTTTTCACGAAACATTCTATTTTGTATAAAAAGGCGCTAAAAGTTTTCTTAGTTGAAACAGTGTTGTTAGTTTACACGTGGGGAGAAATTCTTGTGGCACTTTGCTACAACATAGTTTGTTGAACAAGTAATACTTGACCCATCTGGACGAGATCCGGGACCTAAAACCGTACGCACCTAGTTAAATTGGCTCGGAGCCAGACTGAAAAATCAAAACCCAGGTATGGGTCACATTGAGCAGCACAAAAAATTTTAGCTGATTGCATTTTCATCACATTCTAGGAAAATTTCAAAGCGTAATAAATCAAAAAAATTTCACAAAAATGAGAAAAAAGAGATGATGGATGAAAACTTACAGAGCTGATAATTATCAATCAAGCATTGCTCAACTTTTGGAACAACCCGTACCATTTTGGGTTTCAGACGACAAGATATCAGCACACCAAAACATCTACATCCAAAGGTACTTTTGAAGAACCGGCAAATCAGTGGCAAAAAATGTCTCAAATAATGTTACGATACGACTCACAAAATAGCAAAGTTGAATGCTAATCCGCCTTATTTTCATGTCATTATTTGTTTACCGGACGAAAACATCCAGTATGGTAGAGTAGTTGCTGTCCTAAATCAAGGCAAGACGGCCGAGCGGTCTAAGGCGCTAGGTTTAGGGCCTAGTATCTTCGGATGCGTGGGTTCGAATCCCACTCTTGTCAACTAGATTTTATTAAAAAATTTTGGAAAGGTTTTCACGAAACATTCTATTTCGTATAAAAAGTCGCTAAAAGTTTTCTTAGTTGAAACAGTGTTGTGTAGTTTACACGTGGGGAGAAATTTTTGTGGCATTTCGCTACAACATAGTTTGTTGAACAAGTAATATTTGCCCAGCCCGGACGAGATCCGGGACCTAAAACCGTACGCACCTAGTTAAATTGGCTCGGAGCCAGACTGAAAAATCAAAGTCCAGGTATGGGCTACATTGAGCAGCACGAAAAAATTTTTTAGCTGATTGCATTTTCATCACATTCTAGGAAAATCTCAAAGCGTAATAAATCAAAAAATTTTCACAAAAATGAGAAAAAAGAGATGATGGATGAAAACTTACAGAGCTGCTAATTCTCAATCAAGCATTGCTCAACTCTTGGAACAACCCGTACCATTCTGGGTTTCAGACGACAAGATATCAGCTCACCAAAAACATCTACATGCAAAGGTACTTTTGAAGAACCGGCAAATCAGTGGCAAAAATGTCTCAAATAATGTTACGATACGACTCACAAAATAACAAAGTTGAATGCTAATCCGCCTTATTTTCATGTCATTATTTGTTTACCGGACGAAAACATCCAGTTTGGTAGAGTAGTTGCTGTAATAAAGAAAGGCAAGATGGCCGAGCGGTCTAAGGCGCTAGATTTAGGCCCTAGTTTCTTCGGATGCGTGGGTTCGAGTCCCAACTAGATTTTATTAAATAATTTTGGAAAGGTTTTCACGAAACATTCTATTTTGTATAAAAAGTCGCTAAAAGTTTTCTTAGTTGAAACAGTGTTGTTAGTTTACACGTGGGGAGAAATTCTTGTGGCACTTTGCTACAACATAGTTTGTTGAACAAGTAATACTTGACCCATCTGGACGAGATCCGGGACCTAAAACCGTACGCACCTAGTTAAATTGGCTCGGAGCCAGACTGAAAAATCAAAACCCAGGTATGGGTCACATTGAGCAGCACAAAAAATTTTAGCTGATTGCATTTTCATCACATTCTAGGAAAATCTCAAAGCGTAATAAATCAAAAAAATTCACAAAAATGAGAAAAAAGAGATGATGGCTGAAAACTTACAGAGCTGATAATTATCAATCAAGCATTGCTCAACTTTTGGAACAACCCGTACCATTTTGGGTTTCAGACGACAAGATATCAGCACACCAAAAACATCTACATCCAAAGGTACTTTTGAAGAACCGGCAAATCAGTGGCAAAAAATGTCTCAAAAAATGTTACGATACGACTCACAAAA
This sequence comes from Convolutriloba macropyga, assembly GCF_964194025.1. NCBI lineage: Eukaryota > Metazoa > Xenacoelomorpha > Acoela > Convolutidae > Convolutriloba > Convolutriloba macropyga. The sequence continues at coordinate 74,156,425 of NC_134471.1, read as the reverse complement.
TAGCAAAGTTGAATGCTAATCCGCCTTATTTTCATGTCATTATTTGTTTACCGGACGAAAACATCCAGTTTGGTAGAGTAGTTGCTGTCCTAAATCAAGGCAAGATGGGCGAGCGGTCTAAGGCGCTAGGTTTAGACCCTAGTATCTTCGGATGCGTGGAATCGCAGCCCACTCTTGTCAACTAGATTTTATTAAGTAATTTTGGAAAGGTTTTCACGAAACATTCTATTTTGTATAGAAAGTCGCTAAAAGTTTTCTTAGTTGAAACATTGTTGTGTAGTTTACACGTGGGGAGAAATGTTTGTGGCATTTTGCTACCACATAGTTTGTTGAACAAGCAAAATTTGCCCAACCGGACCAGATCCGGGACCTAAAACGGTACACACCTAGTTAAACTGGCTCTGAGCCAGACTGAAAAATCAAAACCCAGGTATCGGTCACATTGAGCAGCACAAAACAATTTCAGCTGATTGCATTTTCATCACATTCTAGGAAAATTTCAAAGCGTAATAAATCAAAAAAATTTCACAAAAATGAGAAAAAAGAGATGATGGATGAAAACTTACAGAGCTGATAATTATCAATCAAGCATTGCTCAACTTTTGGAACAACCCGTACCATTTTGGGTTTCAGACGACAAGATATCAGCACACCAAAACATCTACATCCAAAGGTACTTTTGAAGAACCGGCAAATCAGTGGCAAAAAATGTCTCAAATAATGTTACGATACGACTCACAAAATAGCAAAGTTGAATGCTAATCCGCCTTATTTTCATGTCATTATTTGTTTACCGGACGAAAACATCCAGTATGGTAGAGTAGTTGCTGTCCTAAATCAAGGCAAGACGGCCGAGCGGTCTAAGGCGCTAGGTTTAGGGCCTAGTATCTTCGGATGCGTGGGTTCGAATCCCACTCTTGTCAACTAGATTTTATTAAATAATTTTGGAAAGGTTTTCACGAAACATTCTATTTCGTATAAAAAGTCGCTAAAAGTTTTCTTAGTTGAAACAGTGTTGTGTAGTTTACACGTGGGGAGAAATTTTTGTGGCATTTCGCTACAACATAGTTTGTTGAACAAGTAATATTTGCCCAGCCCGGACGAGATCCGGGACCTAAAACCGTACGCACCTAGTTAAATTGGCTCGGAGCCAGACTGAAAAATCAAAGTCCAGGTATGGGCTACATTGAGCAGCACGAAAAAAATTTTTAGCTGATTGCATTTTCATCACATTCTAGGAAAATCTCAAAGCGTAATAAATCAAAAAATTTTCACAAAAATGAGAAAAAAGAGATGATGGATGAAAACTTACAGAGCTGCTAATTCTCAATCAAGCATTGCTCAACTCTTGGAACAACCCGTACCATTCTGGGTTTCAGACGACAAGATATCAGCTCACCAAAAACATCTACATGCAAAGGTACTTTTGAAGAACCGGCAATTCAGTGGCAAAAATGTCTCAAATAATGTTACGATACGACTCACAAAATAACAAAGTTGAATGCTAATCCGCCTTATTTTCATGTCATTATTTGTTTACCGGACGAAAACATCCAGTTTGGTAGAGTAGTTGCTGTAATAAAGAAAGGCAAGATGGCCGAGCGGTCTAAGGCGCTAGATTTAGGCCCTAGTTTCTTCGGATGCGTGGGTTCGAGTCCCAACTAGATTTTATTAAATAATTTTGGAAAGGTTTTCACGAAACATTCTATTTTGTATAAAAAGTCGCCAAAAGTTTTCTTAGTTGAAACAGTGTTGTGTAGTTTACACGTGGGGAGAAATTCTTGTGGCACTTTGCTACAACATAGTTTGTTGAACAAGTAATACTTGACCCATCTGGACGAGATCCGGGACCTAAAACCGTACGCACCTAGTTAAATTGGCTCGGAGCCAGACTGAAAAATCAAAACCCAGGTATGGGTCACATTGAGCAGCACAAAAAATTTTAGCTGATTGCATTTTCATCACATTCTAGGAAAATCTCAAAGCGTAATAAATCAAAAAAATTCACAAAAATGAGAAAAAAGAGATGATGGCTGAAAACTTACAGAGCTGATAATTATCAATCAAGCATTGCTCAACTTTTGGAACAACCCGTACCAATTTGGGTTTTAGACGACAAGATATCAGCACACCAAAAACATCTACATCCAAAGGTACTTTTGAAGAACCGGCAAATCCGTGGCAAAAAATGTCTCAAAAAATGTTACGATACGACTCACAAAATAGCAAAGTTGAATGCTAATCCGCCTTATTTTCATGTCATTATTTGTTTACCGGACGAAAACATCCAGTTTGGTAGAGTAGTTGCTGTAATAAAGAAAGGCAAGATGGTCGAGCGGTCTAAGGCGCTAGATTTAGGCCCTAGTTTCTTCGGATGCGTGGGTTCGAATCCCACTCTTGTCAACTAGATTTTATTAAATAATTTTGGAAAGGTTTTCACGAAACATTCTATTTTGTATAAAAAGTTGCTAAAAGTTTTCTTAGTTGAAACAGTGTTGTGTAGTTTACACGTGGGGAGAAATTCTTGTGGCACTTTGCTACAACATAGTTTGTTGAACAAGTAATACTTGCCCCATCTGGACGAGATCCGGGACCTAAAACCGTACGCACCTAGTTAAATTGGCTCGGAGCCAGACTGAAAAATCAAAACCCAGGTATGGGTCACATTGAGCAGCACAAAAAATTTTAGCTGATTGCATTTTCATCACATTCTAGGAAAATCTCAAAGCGTAATAAATCAAAAAAATTCACAAAAATGAGAAAAAAGAGATGATGGCTGAAAACTTACAGAGCTGATAATTATCAATCAAGCATTGCTCAACTTTTGGAACAACCCGTACCATTTTGGGTTTCAGACGACAAGATATCAGCACACCAAAAACATCTACATCCAAAGGTACTTTTGAAGAACCGGCAAATCAGTGGCAAAAATTTCTCAAAAAATGTTACGATACGACTCACAAAATAGCAAAGTTGAATGCTAATCCGCCTTATTTTCATGTCATTATTTGTTTACCGGACGAAAACATCCAGTTTGGTAGAGTAGTTGCTGTAATAAAGAAAAGCAAGATGGCCGAGCGGTCTAAGGCGCTAAATTTAGGCCCTAGTTTCTTCGGATGCGTGGGTTCGAATCCCACTCTTGTCAACTAGATTTTATTAAATAATTTTGGAAAGGTTTTCACGAAACATTCTATTTTGTATAAAAAGTTGCTAAAAGTTTCCTTAGTTGAAACAGTGTTGTGTAGTTTACACGGGAGAAATTCTTGTGGCACTTTGCTACAACATAGTTTGTTGAACAAGTAATACTTGCCCCATCTGGACGAGATCCGGGACCGAAAACCGTACGCACCTAGTTAAATTGGCTCGGAGCCAGACTGAAAAATCAAAACCCAGGTATGGGTCACATTGAGCAGCACAAAAAATTTTAGCTGATTGCATTTTCATCACATTCTAGGAAAATCTCAAAGCGTAATAAATCAAAAAAATTCACAAAAATGAGAAAAAAGAGATAATGGCTGAAAACTTACAGAGCTGCTAATTCTCAATCAAGCATTGCTCAACTTTTGGAACAACCCGTACCATTTTGGGTTTCAGACGACAAGATATCAGCACACCAAAAACATCTACATCCAAAGGTACTTTTGAAGAACCGGCAAATCAGTGGCAAAAAATGTCTCAAAAAATGTTACGATACGACTCACAAAATAGCAAAGTTGAATGCTAATCCGCCTTATTTTCATGTCATTATTTGTTTACCGGACGAAAACATCCAGTTTGGTAGAGTAGTTGCTGTAATAAAGAAAGGCAAGATGGCCGAGCGGTCTAAGGCGCTAGATTTAGGCCCTAGTTTCTTCGGATGCGTGTGTTCGAATCCCACTCTTGTCAACTAGAATTTATTAAATAATTTTGAAAAGCTTTTCACGAAACATTCTATTTTGTATAAAAAGTCGCTAAAAGTTTTCTTAGTTGAAACAGTGTTGTGTAGTTTACACGTGGGGAGAAATTCTTGTGGCACTTTGCTACAACATAGTTTGTTGAACAAGTAATACTTGCCCCATCTGGACGAGATCCGGGACCTAAAACCGTACGCACCTAGTTAAATTGGCTCGGAGCCAGACTGAAAAATCAAAACCCAGGTATGGGTCACTTTGAGCAGCACAAAAAATTTTAGCTGATTGCATTTTCATCACATTCTAGGAAAATCTCAAAGCGTAATAAATCAAAAAAAATCACAAAAATGAGAAAAAAGAGATGATGGCTGAAAACTTACAGAGCTGATAATTATCAATCAAGCATTGCTCAACTTTTGGAACAACCCGTACCATTTTGGGTTTCAGACGACAAGATATCAGCACACCAAAAACATCTACATCCAAAGGTACTTTTGAAGAACCGGCAAATCAGTGGCAAAAAATGTCTCAAAAAATGTTACGATACGACTCACAAAATAGCAAAGTTGAATGCTAATCCGCCTTATTTTCATGTCATTATTTGTTTACCGGACGAAAACATCCAGTTTGGTAGAGTAGTTGCTGTCCTAAATCAAGGCAAGATGGGCGAGCGGTCTAAGGCGCTAGGTTTAGACCCTAGTATCTTCGGATGCGTGGGTTCGAATCCCACTCTTGTCAACTAGATTTTATTAAATAATTTTGGAAAGGTTTTCACGAAACATTCTATTTCGTATAAAAAGTCGCTAAAAGTTTTCTTAGTTGAAACAGTGTTGTGTAGTTTACACGTGGGGAGAAATTTTTGTGGCATTTCGCTACAACATAGTTTGTTGAACAAGTAATATTTGCCCAGCCCGGACGAGATCCGGGACCTAAAACCGTACGCACCTAGTTAAATTGGCTCGGAGCCAGACTGAAAAATCAAAGTCCAGGTATGGGCCATATTGAGCAGCACGAAAAAAATTTTTAGCTGATTGCATTTTCATCACATTCTAGGAAAATCTCAAAGCGTAATAAATCAAAAAATTTTCTCAAAAATGAGAAAAAAGAGATGATGGATGAAAACTTACAGAGCTGCTAATTCTCAATCAAGCATTGCTCAACTCTTGGAACAACCCGTACCATTCTGGGTTTCAGACGACAAGATATCAGCTCACCAAAAACATCTACATCCAAAGGTACTTTTGCAAATCAGTGGCAAAAATGTCTCAAATAATGTTACGATACGACTCACAAAATAGCAAAGTTGAATGCTAATCCGCCTTATTTTCATGTCATTATTTGTTTACCGGAAGAAAACATCCAGTATGGTAGAGTAGTTGCTGACCTAAATCAAGGCAAGATGGCCGAGGGGTCTAAGGCGCTATGTTTAGGCACTAGTATCTTCGGTTGCGTGGGTTCGAATCCCACTCTTGTCAACTAGATTTTATTAAATAATTTTGGAAAGGTTTTCACGAAACATTCTATTTTGTATAAAAAGTTGCTAAAAGTTTTCTTAGTTGAAACAGTGTTGTGTAGTTTACACGTGGGGAGAAATTCTTGTGGCACTTTGCTACAACATAGTTTGTAGAACAAGTAATATTGGCCCAACCCGGACGAGATCCGGGACCTAAAACCGCACGCACCTAGTTAAATTAGCTCGGAGCCAGACTGAAAAATCAAAAACCAGGTATGGGCCACATTGACGAGCACGAAAATTTTTTTTAGCTGATTGCATTTTCATCACATTCTAGGAAAATCTCAAAGCGTAATAAATAAAAAAAATTTTCACAAAAATAAGAAAAAAGAGATGATGGATGAAAACTTACAGAGCTGCTAATTATCAATCAAGCATTGCTCAACTTTTGGAACAACCCGTACCATTTTGGGTTTCAGACGACAAGATATCAACACACCAAAAACATCTACGTCCAAAGGTACTTTTGAAGAACCGGCAAATCAGTGGCAAAAAATGTCTTAAATAATGTTACGATACGACTACCAAAATAGCAAAGTTGAATGCTAATCCGCCTTATTTTCATGTCATTATTTGCTTACCGGACGAAAACATCCAGTATGGTAGTGTAGTTGCTGTCCTAAATCAAGCCAAGATGGCCGAGCGGTCCAAGGCGCTAGGCTTAGGCCCTAGAATAATCGGATACGTGGGTTCGAATGCCACTCTTGTCAACTTGATTTTATTAAATAATTTTAGAAAGGTTTTCACGAAACATTCTATTTTGTATAAAAAGTCGCTAAAAGTTTTCTTAGTTGAAACAATGTTCTTAAGTTTACGCGTGGGGAAGAATTTTTGTGGCATTTTGCTACAACATAGTTTGTTGAACAAGTAATATTTGTCCAGCCCGGACGAGATCCGGGACCTAAAACCGTACGCACATAGTTAAATTGGCGCTGAGCCAGACTGAAAAATCAAAACCCAGGTTTGGGCCACATTGAGCAGCACGAAAAAAGTTTTCAGCTGATTGCATTTTCATCACATTCTAGGAAAATCTCAAAGCGTAATAAATCAAAAAATTTTCACAAAAATGAGAAAAAAGAGATGATGGATGAAAACTTACAGAGCTGCTAATTATCAATCAAGCATTGCTCAACTTTTGGAACAACCCGTACCATTCAGGGTTTCAGACGACAAGATATCAGCACACCAAAAACATCTACATCCAAAGGTACTTTTGAAGAACCGGCAAATCAGTGGCAAAAAATTTCTCAAATAATGTTACGGTACGACTCACAAAATAACAAAGTTGAAAGCTAATCCTCCTTATTTTCATGTCATTATTGGTTTACCGGACGAGAACATCCAGTATGGTAGAGTAGTTGATGACCTAAATAAAAGCAAGATGGCCGAGCGGTCTAAGGCGCTAGGTTTAGGCCCTAGTAGCTTCGGATGCGTGGGTTCGAAACCCACTCTTGTCAACTAGATTCTTTTAAATAATTTTGAAAAGGTTTTCACGAAACATTCTATTTTGTATAAAAAGTCGCTAGATTTTTTCTTAGTTGAAACAGTGTTGTGTAGTTTACACGTGGGGAGAAATTCTTGTGGCACTTTGCTACAACATAGTTTGTTGAACAAGTAATACTTGCCCCATCTGGACGAGATCCGGGACCTAAAACGGTACGCACATAGTTAAATTGGCTCGGAGCCAGACTGAAAAATCAAAGTCCAGGTATGGGCCATATTGAGCAGCACGAAAAAAATTTTTAGCTGATTGCATTTTCATCACATTCTAGGAAAATCTCAAAGCGTAATAAATCAAAAAATTTTCTCAAAAATGAGAAAAAAGAGATGATGGATGAAAACTTACAGAGCTGCTAATTATCAATCAAGCATTGCTCAACTTTTGGAACAACCCGTACCATTTTGGGTTTCAGACGACAAGATATCAGCACACCAAAAACATCTACATCCAAAGGTACTTTTGAAGAACCGGCAAATCAGTGGCAAAAATTTCTCAAAAAATGTTACGATACGACTCACAAAATAGCAAAGTTGAATGCTAATCCGCCTTATTTTCATGTCATTATTTGTTTACCGGACGAAAACATCCAGTTTGGTAGAGTAGTTGCTGTCCTAAATCAAGGCAAGATGGGCGAGCGGTCTAAGGCGCTAGGTTTAGACCCTAGTATCTTCGGATGCGTGGGTTCGAATCCCACTCTTGTCAACTAGATTTTATTAAATAATTTTGGAAAGGTTTTCACGAAACATTCTATTTCGTATAAAAAGTCGCTAAAAGTTTTCTTAGTTGAAACAGTGTTGTGTAGTTTACACGTGGGGAGAAATTTTTGTGGCATTTCGCTACAACATAGTTTGTTGAACAAGTAATATTTGCCCAGCCCGGACGAGATCCGGGACCTAAAACCGTACGCACATAGTTAAATTGGCGCTGAGCCAGACTGAAAAATCAAAACCCAGGTTTGGGCCACATTGAGCAGCACGAAAAAAGTTTTCAGCTGATTGCATTTTCATCACATTCTAGGAAAATCTCAAAGCGTAATAAATCAAAAAATTTTCACAAAAATGAGAAAAAAGAGATGATGGATGAAAACTTACAGAGCTGCTAATTATCAATCAAGCATTGCTCAACTTTTGGAACAACCCGTACCATTCAGGGTTTCAGACGACAAGATATCAGCACACCAAAAACATCTACATCCAAAGGTACTTTTGAAGAACCGGCAAATCAGTGGCAAAAAATTTCTCAAATAATGTTACGGTACGACTCACAAAATAACAAAGTGGAAAGCTAATCCTCCTTATTTTCATGTCATTATTGGTTTACCGGACGAGAACATCCAGTATGGTAGAGTAGTTGATGACCTAAATAAAAGCAAGATGGCCGAGCGGTCTAAGGCGCTAGGTTTAGGCCCTAGTAGCTTCGGATGCGTGGGTTCGAAACCCACTCTTGTCAACTAGATTCTTTTAAATAATTTTGAAAAGGTTTTCACGAAACATTCTATTTTGTATAAAAAGTCGCTAGATTTTTTCTTAGTTGAAACAGTGTTGTGTAGTTTACACGTGGGGAGAAATTCTTGTGGCACTTTGCTACAACATAGTTTGTTGAACAAGTAATACTTGCCCCATCTGGACGAGATCCGGGACCTAAAACGGTACGCACATAGTTAAATTGGCTCGGAGCCAGACTGAAAAATCAAAACCCAGGTATGGGCCTTATTGAGCAGCACAAACAAAAATTTCAGCTGATTGCAGTTTCATCACACTTTACGACAATCTCAAAGCGTGATAAATCAAAAACATTTCACAGAAACGAGAAAAAAGAGATGATGGATGAAAACTTACACAGACCTGCTAATTATCAATCAAGCGTTTATCAACTGTTGGAACAACTCGTACCTTTCTGGGTTTCAGACAATAAGATATCAACACACCAAAAACATCTACATCCAAAGGTACTTTTGAAGATCCGGTAAATCAGTGGCAAAAAATGTCTCAAATAATGGCACGATACGACTCACACAATAGCAAAAGTTGAATGCTAACCCGCCTTATTTTCATGCCTTTATTCGTTTACCGGACGGAACCATCCAGTATGGTAGAGTAGTTGCTGTCCTAAATCAAAGCAAGACGGACGAGCGATCTAAGGCGCTAGGTTTAGGCCTTAGTTGCTTCGGATGCGTGGGTTCGAATCCCACTCTTGTCAACTAGCCCTTTTTAATTACATTTGGAAAGATTCTCATGAAACTATCAATTTTGTAGAAAATGTCACTAAAATTTTTCTTAATTGAAATTCTCTTGTAGTTTACACGTGGGGAGAAATTTTTTCGAAATTCTGTTACAAAATGGTTTGTCGAACAAGTAAAAATTGCCCACCCCGGACGAGGTCCGCAACCTAAAACGGTGTGCACCCAGTTAAGCTGGCTCCTAGCAAGACTGAAAAATCAAAACCCAAGAATGGGTCATATTGATCAGCACGAACACAAATTTCAGCTGATTGCACTTTCATCACACTTTAGGACAATCTCAAAGCGTGATAAATCAAAAAATTTTCACAGAAACGAGAAAAAAGAGATGATGGATGAAAACTTACAGAGCTGCTAATTATCAATCAAGCGTTGCTCAACTGTCGGAACAACCCGTACCTTTCTGGGTTTCAGACGATAAGATATCAACGCACCAAAAACATCTACATCCAAAGGTACTTTTGAAGACCCGGTAAATAAGGTGGCAAAAAATGTCTCAAATATTGTTACGATACGACTCACACAATAGCAAAGTTGAATGCTAATCAGCCTTATTTTCAAGCCGTGGAAAGCTTTTCACGAAATATTCTATTCTAAGTCATTAAAATTTTTCTTAGTTGAAACAATTTTGTGTAGTTTACACATGGGGAGGAATGTTTGTGGCTTTTTGCTACAACATAGTTTGTTGAACATGTAATATTTGCCCAAACCGGACGAGATTGTTATAGTCCTCCCGAAGTTGTTCCATAAATCGGCTTAGCATAATGGAGTTTGATAACTTCTCGAGCGGAATATTAGTGGTAAAAATTGTTCATTAGAAAATTTGTTATAAAGTTTTGAAATTATGTGACCAGAATTCATGAAAAATTTTATCAAGCATCGGTGGTTGAGTGGTAGAGTTGACGTCTGTCACGCAATAGACCCCGTTTCCGTTCCCGGCCGATAAAATAATTCGTAATAGAAAAAATACTTTCTATTTTTTTTAAAAAAAATTATATTTGCTGCCTGATATTTTCTATTTATATAAAAAATAAAAAAAGTATTTTCTATTCGATGCTTGATATTTGATTATGTTTCAATATATTCAGCTGGATATATTCAGTTGCACCTGTATAGACCCCCATAACAAAAACAATAACCGACCCGCAATTTCCGGATTAAATCCCACAGCGCGTGAGAAGCATGGCTATGAGGAGCAGTCCATAATTGCGCTCAAACTATAATTCGGCTATCTAAACTGTAAGCAAGTTAACATTGTGTTAAAGTATAACACAGAATGGGGACCTTTGAACTAGGTATCAAAGGGGGAGCTATTGTTGAAAACATTTTATTTTTATAGACGAAAGGAGAAGCGCCAACATGGGTTGTTAAGGGTTTAACTCCACTTCGTTTCGCGGCAGTTAAAAAGACCAACATGATTAATATGATTGAAACACACGTCGCTTGAGAGGAGAGTAAGTTCATTAATTGTATATCTACCGAACAGCAGTTGGCTACGATCATGTTTTCAGATAGCATTAACTTTAAGCGAAATCTTTCCCAACATTTTTAAAAAGTATGCAATTTTGTATCGTTATCATATTGTACATTTAAAAAATTTATGAGCAAATTGCCACAGGATGTCGGCTAAAATAATCCCCAGACAATCATAACTCTCTTAATCAATCTACTCTACTAAATGATGCTTACCGCTTCTGTTACCTTACCGGGGGAGGTGTAAAAATTGTTCTATAACTTAAAGCCAATTAAACCAGAGACCCGCTAGTTAGCAAAAGCAATCTATGATGCGGAGTTTGTTTGGCGCAAAGTCACAAAAAGAGATCGCATGTTTTAAACTCCGAAGCCTCAGCACTTGGTCCAGATCTTTCAGTGGTTAGAACATTGCGTTGCGGAAGCATTAACCCAGATTCGCTTCCTCGTATGGACAATTTTTCATTCCATAATATTATGCTGAAGGATTTTATCAAATCTGGTTACTATTATCAATTACACAATTTATGTACAACCATTCGTTAAAAGAAGTTTAATACATATTAAGAAAGAGTTTCAGTTTAAAAAAAGAAGTATTGAAGCAGAAAGTTCTCGTTAAAACTGAGTTTCTGTTCCTGTTGTATTAAAGACTTCTTTTGCGTCCGGCGCACTCAGCCATTTCAAGCACCATGGAGGGCTTCTACTGGCTGAACTTGGAATTTCAAAAAGATAATGGATCGGATTCATGGCTAGCCTCGTAGGGATGGTGTGATCGGCAACTTTCATTATCACAAGGTAAGTAACAAGTACTGTTAATTAATTAAAACAAAAAAAAATAAATTTTCAGGATATTAAATGTTTGATGACGTTGGTGGGACTCGAACCTCATTGTGTGGATGTCAGAATTTTAACCGTTATTAGTGCATTGCACTAAGTTTTGTTCTGTTTTTGGAGGTGTTTGGCATCATAGTTTCATTGTTCTCAGTTTGGAATTGTCTGAAAAGTTGAGACGGATGAAATTGGCTCATCCTGAGTCTCGAACCCACGCTCGCATTGTTAATATTGAGTTAGCTGTCCTCGCTAAGTTCCATGTTTGATGGCCCATAGTTTCAATACTCTTTCAATCGCAATACGAATTAACTTCCAACCAATTAAAGCAGATAGGTAGTATAAAACAAATGATCCTAATTCGTATAATATAATAGTCGTCAGTCTGAGGAGAACAAATGCAAAAATTTTCTGTTCGAAAAGAAAGGACTGAAAAAGTTAAAATTAATTTTGTTTTAATTTCATAAGGGAAAGTGAATAAAAAAAAATCAAAACTGACGAAAAACAAGAAGTGCTTGATTAAAAGTGCTACGCTGACCTAACCATAAAACCACTGAAACCAAACCGCGCGCAGCACAAAGCTAGATGATGAAGTGTTTCTCTTGTTTAATTTAATTCAGTGGAGTATGAAATAGATGGTAAAAAGACTGAAATAAAGATTTCAAAAGGAAACGAAGCTTGTTTAAATTGATAATTGCCGTAATTAGTTTTTGTTTTGGTGTTTTTGGTGATCTGTTCAGCCCCGAATTTACTAAGCGAGCGGCTGGCTGAATAGAATGAAAAGAATGAAGTGGATTAAGATTAAGTTGTGTCTGGCCCCGAATTGACTAAGCGAGCGGCTGGCCATACACTCATAATATTTCGGATCGGATAAAAGGACGCCTATGTGCAAAATAAAAAGTAAGAGAAGGAAATAAAAGGAAGGTGACACTTCTCGGATTTGAACTCTTATCGGTTCGATTTGTTAGTTACGTGTATACGTGATTCTCCGCTGCGCCAATCGGCTTGGCTTCAACAATTATACTAAATCATTTTGAGTTGGCTGTAGGTAGTAAACGCTTTGACTGATATATGAAAAAAAGAAAAACAAAATCGCATAGTGATAAATAAACAAAGTTGGAGTCGAACCGTAGCTGTAGGTATAGAGATCTTCGTGTTCGTTGCTCCTCACAACTGCGCTACTGGCTAATAATTTGTCTTATTTCGTTTGCTAGTCATTAAAATCGTGTGATGTTTTTCGCTGAGATTTCAATATAAAGTTGCACTTCCTTGTTATCCCGTTTTTGTCTTCGTCTTCCTATTTATTCAATTCCTAAGTTTTCCACTGATGTCAGTCCGGCTGCCGATTTTTCTTGGAAAACAATTTAAGGCCTTGAAATTGGGGATGCACTGGGGCTCGATCCTCATTCTGTCATTCATCAGTGTTTTGAGCTGCTACCTACGCCGGATGGCTAGTGTGCACCAGTTTGTCATTTCTTTTTTTCTTTTTGTTTAGTATTGAAGGTGGTCGAGAGTACTTTTGCAATTATTAAGCGGGCACTGCCTTTTCTTGTGAATTAGTTCCACTACAGACTGTATGTTGTGTTTAATTGCCCGACTAATATACCCGTTTGCTAGTTTAATCTGAACTTCTCTAATTGTTTGCATGTTTGCGTCTTCATGAAGTTTTTGGACCTTGTAAAATCTAGGTTTTCGTAGGCAGATCCTCAAGGCTCTATTCTGGACACATTGTATTTTATTAATGAGTGCTTGGGATTGGTCAATCCAACAGGCATTTGAGTACAAAAAAAGAGGCCGGATCCAAGATTTGTATACCAATAAAAGACTCTCTTCGTTGATGTTTAGATTGCTAAGTCTCCACAGTTGAAATAACCTGCTGTTTGCTCTCTTTATTAGGCTTTGGCAGTGATCGTTCCATCTGAGATGAGGAGTGAGAGTAATACCCAGAAATTTTAGCGTTTGTGTTTTTCCGACGGGTACGCCTTTTATTTTTAAATTGAGCTCAGACTTTTTCTTAGATGGGTTTTTAAAAATCATGTACTGAGTTTTGTTAGGATTTATTTTAATTTTCAAGTGGTCACACCAGTCTATAAGGCTATTTAGTGATGATTGCAGATTGTTTTGAATTAGTTGTGTTGAGCGAGATCTGTAGTACAGGGCAAAATCGTCAGCGAACTGTGAAACCTGTGCTTTCATTTTTGGCAATCGGCTAACGTATATAAGGAAGAGAATGGGAGCAATTACACTGCCTTGGGGCACACCGGCTGTCGGGCAGAAACTGGCGCTAACACTAGTATTTATCTTTATGTAAACGTTCCTTTGTGACAAGAATGAATTTATCCACTTAATGATTGGGATCTTCAGCTCAATTGAATTCAATTTGTGGATCAACCCTAGACGCCATACGGCATCAAATGCTTTTTCAACATCCAAGCAAACTAAACCAACCATTTCAGACCATTGGAAAGCTTCACTAACGTGCTGAGTGAGTTTGATAAGATTGTCTGTGGTACAGCGATGTTTCCTGTAAGCGCTCTGAGTTTCGCCAAATACATTTAGACTTTCGCAATGTTCTAAGACAATGTTTTTCACAACAGTTTCGCAAACTTTGGCCAGGCAATTTGTAAGACTAATAGGTCGATAGTTTTCAGCCTTTGATCTGTTTTTATCTTGCTTTGGTATCATTGTTATCTGTGATTCTTTCCAATTTACTGGAACATACGAGTTGTTAATTGAACTAGAAATGAGGAGGCAGGCTAGGGCTTTTATACTCCGTGGTAACTCACTGAGCACTTTGTAGCTGATTTTATCTGGTCCGGGACATGACTTTCTCGATACTCTCAATATTTCATCGAATTCTTTTGTTTTGATCACAATACAAAGTTGCTCGGTGTCGACGTTTGTACTTAGAAAAGCTTTGGTTTCTTTTTCGATTTCCTCGTGGTGTTCGGCAATTTCTGTTGGTACTGCTGTGTGGTCTTTCATTGTGTCTTTTAGGAGTTGTTTGAAAAGCTCGCTTTTCTCATGATCTGTGACTGCCTTCGACTCTTTATATGTTAAATCGGGATAGTCGCGAGTTTTTTGTTTTGACTCGTGGTCATTTGTTAGTTCTTTTATTGCTCTCCAAAAACCTTTGCTGCCCTTGTCTCTTGCACGTGCCAGAATTTTAGCTCTTTTTTGTTCTTCTGATTGCCTGATTGATCGTTTGATTTCTTTCTGCAGATAATTTATCTCGGTTTTTAGAGACCTAAATTCATCGTTAACTGCACCTTTGAGTTCTCTTCGCTTTTTCCTTTTCAGTTTTATCAATTTTTGTGTCTCAATACTGTAAGGAAGCTTGTTTTTGTTGACATAGGAGTCTTCCAACGATTTGTGTATTATTTCAACCAGATTGCTGCTAAACTTATTTAGTTCATCCTTTCCCGGATACTGCGCAGGCCAAAGGTCCGATGATCTATACGATTTTCTAGCGTTTTCTCTGAATTGTCTGAAGTCAATTTCCGATTTCAATTCAAATTTTTTGCTTATATTGAGGTTAAACGTTGTGATTGTGGTTCTATGGTCACTTCCCAGATCCTCTGAGACTTCGAAATTACTAAAATTCCTAAAAACTGTACTATCGCAAAAGTGTAAATCGAGCATGTTTTTACTTTTTCCGTCGAACGACTGATATGTGTGGTGACCGTTGTTTAGGAGTTTAAAATGACCGTTGTCTATTAGATTCAGGAGTTTCTCACCGTTTTCAGAATCATACGAGCAGTTTAATTCTTGGTGGGGAGAGTTGAAGTCACCACAAACAAAAACATTTGTCATACTTTCTGAGAATACTTTTTCTAGTGAGAGTGGTTTTCCAGGTGAATTGTAAACAGATATTATCCAAAAGTCTCCAAAATACGGTAGCGTGATGCATAATTTTAGTATTTCCAGTGTTTTTCCGCTGCAATCGATCTCTTTTTCAGCTGGTTCTGTTCGGTTTATGACGATGTTGTTCTTTATTAAAATAAGAGAGCCATGATGACTGTTGGTATAAGTTTCTGTTGCAACAACATAATTGCGAAGATGGTTGGTTTTCTGCCATTTTTTCACTTCATTCACGCAAATTATGTCTATGTCATTTTCGGCTAGGAATAAAATGAGATCGTTTATTTTGTTGTTTAGACCTCGACAGTTCCATTGCAAAATTTTGAGCTTATCCATTTTGGTTAAAGTTTTGGCTGTTTGATGTGTTGTTAGGCGGCATTGAATTAACAGGGATTGCATTTGCACTCTTAATGCTCTCATGTATTTTTTGACCATCAATTTTTTCATTGAAGATGCGTGAGGCGCTGTTAGAGACAATGTTTATTATATCACTATAGGACATGGTATTTAGAACTGTTCGTATTTTGCTCAAGACTTCGGCTACAAGAACAGCTATTTTTTCAGTTTGTGGCGGCATTTCAACGTTGGTTTGCGGTTTCAAGTTTTTCGATGCAGTAGAGTATTTATTCTCATTTATCTTTCTTGAAGCCTCAGCTAGCTTCTGCTGATAGGCCGGACAACCGCGATAAACTGTCGCATGAGCACCGCCACAGTTAGAACACTTAGCGTTTTCTTTTTGAACAGTACATTCTTTAACACTGTGCTCCTGCGAGCAGCGAAGACATCGAGTAGCATTACTGCATTCTTTTGCCGAGTGACCAAATTGTTGGCATTTGAAACATTGCATTACATGGGGTGGTTCACGGCTTGCTTCACATCGGTATAGCTGCCAACCTATTTTGACACCATGTTTCTGAGCTGCACTAACATGGTTATTGGAATCAGTTATGACTCGAATTAATTTTGTTGGTTGGCCAGTTGCTCGGCTTGTTATTCGTGTAACTTTGCTGACATTCATTGCGTTGTTGTTTAGGAGCTCAGCTTTTATCTCATCTTCACTAATGCTGTGATGCACATTTACAATCACGAAGCTTGGTTTGGTTTTTGGCTTGGGAAGTGTGTTTCTGGCATTCACAGCAGCATTAGGAAAGGCTTGAGTTAGGTTTACGGTCAGCATTAGACATTCTCTAGAAGCGAGGTCCTCAGGTTGAATAAAAAAATCGGTATTGTTCTTCAGCTCTCTTATGTGCTTTATTTTGACCACTGGAAAGTTTGATCTGATTGCTCTCGCAAACTGTATTTGTGATGGCCTTGGATCAATAGAAACAACAATTGGTCTAACGTTGGTGATTGGAATTTGTGCCTGTTTTCTGAACCTTTTTCTTTTACTTCGCACTTCATTAAAATCGCTTTCATCTTGTGTTGTTTCGTCGGCTGTCATTCTGGCTTCAGACAGAAGCCTTTCAATTTGGCTCATTTTAAAAACTCAGCCTCAAAGAGGCTCTGACTTCTCGAAAAGTTCTCTAGTAAGATTTTGAAGATGAGGGATAAAACTTAGCAAAAAGTAAAGACTTTTGAGCTTAAGACTTTTGAAGTTGAGAAAGAAACTGGAAGATAAAGCAAAATAAAAGTCGGGATTTAAGAGGAAGAGTCAGGATTTTAAATCTTAAGCAAGTTAAAAATCTCTTTTAGTGGAAAAGCAACTTTTAGTGAAAAATCTCTTTTTATAAAAGACTCACTCCCAAAGGACTTTCCTGCACAAAGTGGAGTACTTGCTTGTGGCTTTCCTATCACACTTTGAGGTACTGATCCGAAAGTGACATTAATAGCTTTTCAATCATCATGGACAATCTGGTTACTATTATCGCCCTCAATGAAATCATAGCCCCCATTAGGGTATAAATCCCTTGATTGGGGTAGTTGTGGCTATAGGTAATCTCATCACTACGCTGGGGGGATTTCATTGGAAAGACCCGTGATTGGTTGCAAGCGTTATCGATGGAAAATCATTTTAACAATCAATCAGCAATGATAAAAATCTGAATGAAACAAGTTCATGATTCGGCTCCGACTTTATATCATTTTTTTTTATTTTCACTGGTTATTCTTCAACAGAGGCTATAAAAGAGTGGTCTTATCTCCGGCTGGAATCTCTGTTAAAAACGCCAAGAGACTTGGTTGGAAACATGACACTTGGTTGTTATTGCCCTCTCGAAGTTAATTATTCAACAATTTGGCGTACCATAATGAAGTTTGATAAATTCTTGATCGCGATGACAATACTGGTAATATTTGCTCATTAGCAAATTTGTTATAAAGTTTTGAAAAGTTGTGACCAGAATTAATGGCACGTGATAGACCCGGGTTCAATTCCCGTGCGATGAAATTATTTGTAACCAGAAATTTTTTTCTATTTATATAAAAAAATAAAAAGAATTTTATATTTGCAGCTTGATATTTTCTATTTATTAAAAAAATAGAAAAAAGAATTTTCTATTTGCTGCTTGATAATTGATTCAATTTCAATATAATCAGCTGGATATATTCAGTTGTACCTAAATAGACACATAAACAAAAACAATAACCGACACGCTATATCCGGATTAAATCACACAGCGCGTGAATGGCATTGATTGTATATCTGTCGAACAGCAGTTGGCTACGATCATGCTTTAGTTAGCATTAATTTGAAGCAAAAGCTTTCCCAGAAATTTTAAAAAGTATACACTTTTGTACCATTTTCATTTTGTACAGAATAAGAATTATGAGCAAATTGCCACAGGATGTCGGCTAAAATATCCCCAGGCAATCATAGTTCTCCTAATTACTATACTCTAGTAAAAAATGCTTACCAGTTCTGCTACCTTATCGGGCGATGTGTAAAAAATGTTTTATTACTTATAACCAATTAAACCAGAGACCCACCAGTCAGCATAAGCAATCTATGATGCGGAGTTTGTTTGGTGCAAAATTACAACGAAAGAGCGCATGTTTCAAACTGCGGAGCTCCAGCAATTGCTCCGGACCGTCTAGTGATTAGGACATTGCGTTGTGGCCGCAAAACCCAGGTTCGAATCCTGGTCTGAACAATCATTTTACAACATCCAGAGACCCACCAGTCAGCATAAGCAATCTATGATGCGGAGTTTGTTTGGTGCAAAATTACAAAGAAAGAGCGCATGTTTCAAACTGCGGAGCTCCAGCAATTGCTCCGGACCGTCTAGTGATTAGGACATTGCGTTGTGGCCGCAAAACCCAGGTTCGAATCCTGGTCTGAACAATCATTTTACAACATCATGTTGAAGTAGTTTATCAAATTTGACTGCAATCAGTTACATACGTTATCGAAGAAACTTTGTTAAAACGGAACATGTTAAAAGAGAACATTGTTAAAAAGGAACACGTTATCAAAAGACCTTTGTTAAAAAGGAACATGTTAAAAACCCAATCAAAACTCATAACAATCTGAATGAAAAAATTTAAAGATTTGAAACCGACTTTAGATCAACATTTTATTTCCACTGGTTATTACGCAACAGAGGCTATAAAAAAGGCCCTAACTCCCACTGGAAACCCTCTAAAGCCCTGTGTTACCACGAGAGTTTGATGAAAACATACCACTCGGTTGTTATAGACCTCTCGAAGTTATTCGACAACTCGGCTTAGCACAATGGAGTTTGATAAATTCTCGATCGCAAAGATATTGGGGGTAATATTTGTTCATTAGCAAATTTGTTATAAAGTTTTAAAAATTTGAAACCAGAATTAAAGAAACTAATTTTCGAAGCATCGGTGGTTCAGTGGTAGAATTGTCGCCTGCCAAGCGATAGATCCGGACTGAATTCCCGGCCGATGCAACTATATTTCTACTTGTAAAAGATAGAAAATATTTTCTATATTTGCTGCTTGATAATTTCTAATAATATAAAAAATAGAAATAGTATTTTCTATTTGCTGCTTCGCATTTGATTCTGTTCCAATATTTTAAGCTGCAAATATTCAGTTGCACCTGTACAGACCCACATAACAAAAACAATAACCGACCCGCGATTTCCGGATGAAATCCCACAGCGCATGAGAAGCATGGCTATGAGGAGCAGTCCGCAATTGCGCTCAAACTATAATTCGGCTATCTAAACTGTAGGCAACTTAACATTGTGGTAAAGTATAACACAGAATGGGGACGGTCCTCTACTAGGTACCAAAGGGGGAGCTATTGTTGAAAACATCTTATTTTTACAGACGAAAGGAGAAGCGCCAACATGCGCCGATAGGGGTTTGAAACCACTTCGTTTCGCGGCACTTAAAAAGACTAACATGTTTAACATGGTTGAAACACTCTTCGCTTGAGAGGAAAGTACGTTTATTCTTTGTATATCTATCGAACAACAGTTGGCTATGATCAAGTTTTTAGTTAGCATTATTTTGAAGCAAAAGCTTTCCCAACACTTTTGAAAAGTACTCATTTTTGTAAAGTTTTCATTTTGTACAGAATAAAATTTATGAGCAGATTGCCACAGGATGTCAGCTGCAAAAGCCCCCAGGCGATCATAGTTCTCCTAATTACTATATATTAGTAAATGATGCTTACCGGTTCTGCTACCTCACAGGAGGAAGTGTAAAAAAATTGTTCTATTACTTCTAACCAATTAAACCTGAGACCCGCCAGTTATCATAAGCAATCTATGATGCGGAGTTTGCTTGATGCAAAGTTACAAAGAAAAAGCGCATGTTTCAAACTGCGGAGCCCAGGTAATTGGGCCGGATCCTCTAGTGGTTATGGCATTGCGTTGTGGCAGCAAACAAGCAGGTTAGAATCCTGGTCTGGACATTAATTTTATAACATCATGTTGAAGTAGTTTATTAAATCTGATTGCAATAAGTTGCATACGTTATCGAACGAACTTTGAATAAAAGGATCATGTTGAAAAGGATCACGTTATCGACGGAACTTTGGGATCTATTCTGTCTTGATATTTGATTATGCAATTGCGCACAAACTAAAATTCGGCAGTCCGCAATTGCGCTCAAACTATAATTCGGCTATCTAAACTGTAGGTAAGTTAACATTGTGGTAAAGTATAACACAGAATGGGGACGGTTCTCTACTAGGTTCCAAAAGGGGAATTATTGTTGAAAACATCTTATTTTTACAGACGAAAGGAGAAGGGCCAACATGCGCTGTTAAGGGTTTAACTCTACTTCGTTTGGCAGCACTTAAAAAGACCAACATGTTTAATATGATTGCAACACTCGTCGCTTGAGAGGAAAGTACGTTTATTCTTTGTATATCTATCGAACAACAGTTGGCTTTGATCAGGTTTTTATTTAGCATTATTTTGAAGCAGAAACTTTCCCATCACTTCTAAAAAGTACTCAATTTTGTACCGTTTTCATTTTGTACATATAAAAATTTATGAGTAAATGGCTGCAGGATGTTGGCTGAAATAGCCCTCAGGCATTCATAACTCTCCTAATCACTATACTCTAGTAAATGAACCTTATCGGTTCTGTTACCTTACCGGGGGAGGTGTAAAAATTGTTCTATTACTTATAACCAGTTCAACCAGAGACCCACCAGTTAGTATAAGCAATCTGTGATGCGGAGTTTGCTTGGTGAAAAGTTACAAAGAAAAAGCGCATGTTTTAAGCTACGTAGCCCTAGCAATTGGTCCAGATCGTCAGTGGTTAGGACATTGCCTTGTGGCCGAAATAACCCAGGTTCGAATCCTGGTCTGGACATTCATTTTATAACATCATGTTGAAGTAGTTTATCAAATCTGATTGCAATAAGTTGCATACGTAATCGAAGGAACTTTGTTAAAAAGGATCATGTTAAAAAGGATTACGTTATCGAAGGAACTTTGGGATCTATTCTGCCCCCCCCCAGTGTTTTTTATGAGCCCCAGTTACAAATTATATGTTGTTATTCAGCACGTTACTATGTAAGAAAATAGCACATGCGACTGGGGGTCATAAAAAACTTATGCTCACTAAGCTGGGGGGGAACAGAATAGATCCGAACTTAGTTAAAAAGGAACATATAAAACTCAAATAAAACTGATAAAAATCTGAATGAAACAAGTTCAAGATTTGGCACCTACTTCATATCACTATTTTATTTCCACTGGTTATTCTGCAACAGAGGCTATAAAAAAGGCATTAACTCCCGCTGGAAAACCCTTTAATCTCCCTCTGTTAAAAACGCCAGTTGGTTCGAAACATACCATTTGGTTATTATTGCCCTCTCGACGTTAAATATTCAACAATTCGGCTAGCATAATTGAGTTTGACTTCTCGATCGCAATGATAATAGTCCATTTGTTAAATATTTTTGAAGTATAAATTTTTGAAAATTTGTGACCAAAAGTAATAATCAAGCATCGGTGGTTCAGTGGTAGAATTGTCGCCTGCCACGCGATAGACCCGGGTTCGATTCCCGGCCGATGCAATTTTTTTCAATTGCAAGAGCACTTTCTATTTGCTGCTTTATATTTGATTATGTTTCAATATTTCGCTTGATATTTTCTCTTTTCGTCTCCCAGTGGTTCATATACAGGGGTGGGGACATAATTGATTATAATCTAACACCGCCGTCTTTCATAATTCACGTGTCATGCGGCCTATCTATCAAACATAGAGGATCACACTCCAGCGGGGGGGGGGGGGGTGTAGTTGACACTTACCAGCGTGAGGTTGAACCAATTCCTTATCACAGTTGAGAGTGATGAGGACAATGACGTGTGCAGCTCCCGTCTTTGTTGAGAAGCCGACAGCTGATTGGACAGTTGAGCAGAGGACACTAGTGACGTCATCAATGTTAGAGGCATCAACCAATGAGGTGAGTCTGACCAGACAATCCATTGGACGGGAGGAGCGAGCGGAGGAGGCACGTGCCGAGTCCAGCTGATGGAAATAAACAACTTGATAAAACTTTAAAATTTCGGATCTATTCTGTTCCGCCCCCCCCCCCCCCCGTGTTTTTTATTACCCCCAGTTACAAATTATATGTTGTTATATAGCACGTTACTATGTAAGAAAACAGCACGTGCGCCTAGGGGTCATAAAAGATTGATGCTCACTAAGCTGGGGGGGGGGGGGGGGGGGGACAGAATATATCCACAATTTCTATAAATTAATAATAATAATTGTGGTTACAGCGTGCTCGCAGCGGAAAGGCATTCGGCCACAGCGGCCAGTTCTGAGCTGCCCTTTTTCTTATTATACCCCACATTTCAGACTGTTCTTTCCGTGAGCAGAATTGCTCTTTTTCGATGACTATATATCACCAAACCTTTTTTTGCGTCTGAAATGTCGCGTGCTACAATCATTGCCGCCAATATTGGACAAGCTATGTTCAACCTGACACTATGGTAAAAGGAAAATCAAGGAGCGAACTTCATAACATTTTTCATATTTGCCTTCTCACGCTTCAAATACGCCTCAAATACTCTATAAAAAGAAATCTAATTCAGAACACTCATTTACAGAACACGTGCCATTACGTAGTAAATCTCTGCGTAAAAAATAGGCACGTGCTTCTGGGGGGTGCAAATAATATGCACCCACTAAGCTGGGGGGGGGGGGGGTGGGGGGCACAAACGGAAAAGATCCGGGAGCTCTAATGAATTGCAGCCTGCTTCAGTTCCGGGGGGAGGGAGAGGGGTGAGCTTAAATGGGAGTAAGAAGTTCAATAGTGGGCTTCAAATAACCACATTAGAGGTTAACATATACCACTATTAAGATTTAAAGTAAAAAATGGCACCAGTTTCGGCGCATTTTTCATTTAACATTTAGTAATAAATAGATGGAGAGAGATTTTTAGATCACGCGAAATGCAAAAAGTTAACGGCGTAATAGTCACGCGAAAAGTCAAAATTGTCAAGCAAAAACTTTGCATAAAAAAGACACACACGTTTACAGTAATTGCTATGAACTTCGCTCAAGAGCAATTAAAGATGTTCTTACTTGAAAAAAATTGCGAAATATTGGATTTTCCACGCACATTATTTATAGCCAAAACGCTTGCACGGCTTCAATGTTTCTGGTTGTGATACTCAAGACCACTTCAATTTACATGAAATAACTTAAGGAGCTCATCGATTGAAAAAAACTGGAACTCAATCTACTAACTGAGCTGTTTCTAATTGTTATATTAACGTCCGAGAATTCAAATAAATATCAAGAAAAAAATATTAGATAATAATCACTCTAAAAGCTGGAAGTCAAATCAAAATTGATATTCAAAAAACCTTTTTGATTAGTCTACAGCATTAAACCTATAAATTTCTGCATTAAACCAATTATTTTCGGCAAAGTAGATTTTGTTCCACACAAGAGGTAATATCCAGCCTGATTTTATCTCTTATGCTCTAACGTGAACATAACTCAAACAAAACAGCGCAAAAATACATGAGCCATTAATCCTATTTCTTAAGCAAAATCAATGAATTCAGCGTTCCAAACTTCAATAATTTTGTACCTTGTAAAGGTCAGAAAAAAAATATATTTTTTCTATTACCATCCTGCAAATTAAAATAACTTTGTGACGCTTACATGCCATAAAAACAACTCAGTCATCTTTTGAGTATTTGATATATGCTTCATAAAACAATTCGCCATTTTTTTTAACTTAACTTTTTTAGCATGCTCTCCGGCATACGATATCGATGTCATTGATCATCTTCAATTCATATTCAAATAATAGTTTACTGAATACTATCATCTGTATAGTGCAACCATTTTTTGACGAAATTCGTTTGTGAGACAAATCAGTTGAGATAAACATAACCGACTAACGTGCGACGGTTTGCTCTCAGACGACCGGCGAGCGGTTGGCTTCGTCAGTTGCTAGCCACGGTTTAGTGAGGTCCGCTCTAGCTTAATTGAAGTGGAGTGAGGTGAGGGTAAGAGATGATGACATCACGCCACATAACAGCAGCTGAAGAGCGACATCAACAAAAGAGTTAACGAAAGAGCGAGAGAGAGAGAGAGCGAGAGAGATAGTGTGAGAGATAAAACGTTAACAAGAAAGATAGGGAAGGAAACCCCCAAGAGAGAGAGAGAGAGAGAGAGAGAGAGAAAGAGAGAAAGAGAGAGCTAAGAATATTTTCCATGGTGACATTCGACTCTGCAAAATCTAGTTTTCTAGCCTTGTTAGTAATTAAATCATAGAAAAAAAACCGGAAAGTGCAATATTCAAAGGAAAAGTTTCCACATTTCGCAGTGGAAAAAACGTTCCGAACCATTTTTTGTCTCTGGAGTTCTGTCATGTAACCCATCTGCAAGACTTGAAAAGTATTGTTGGCCAGTAATGATAGGTAAACTCAGAAAAGGACAAAAATATTCAAAAATTTTAAAAACAATTGCAAATTTTAACAAAATCGTGCTGAAATTCGTGATATTTACATCTTCACAACCATTTCATTTTCGCAAGAGACTATCCAGTATCCCTATTGCAAGCCTTAAATAGCGTCATTGGCTCATAGAGATCCATAAACTTAAAACAAGATAATAATCTTTCGAAAATTTGAAGAAAATTTAAATTTCATCAAAAAATTTCCAAAACTCGAGTCATTAAAATTTTGATAACCATTCCATTAACTCTAGAAATTATGCAGCAGCTTATTATCAAACCTCGGAGGAAGTCCTCGGTTGGTCCTAAAATCCCGTTCTTAAGGTCAAAAAGGCAAATGGTCAGACGAAAATTCGGTCAAGCGAAAAATGGCATAAAAACAGACCAATAGAACTAATATAGTTGCTACAAACTTCATTTGAGAGCAATTAAAAAATGAACGTCTTATTGGGCCATTTCCTCAGCTTAAAAATGTCAGAAAAGACGTCAGCCTGGGATCGACATAAATAAAAATCCAAAGCTGCATCTTCAAGCTCAAAAAGTGCCGATAGTGTGATATGCAAATTCCGATATCAAGGTAGATGAATCCAAGATTTCGCACGATTCAAAACAAAGGAGAAAAAATTAGAGCTACTTTTTGATTCTGACTTGTCTCACTAACTAAAACACTTCTTTTGATTCATTAACAACCCAATTTCATGTATCACTAAACAATACCGAAAACAGATATTGAAAAGAACGGAAAACAAACAAAATCAAATAATCGGAAGCTTATTGCGGAGCCATTTCACTCTTCCTCGAGGTACTTACATGATTGGAATCTGTATGGTAATTATAAAATGTAATCGATAGCTAGCTCCATCATTGCATAGGGTATAAATTACACTATTTTTTTCAAAAACAAGCAATTATTTGTTCACACACATGGTTTTTTTTTTCACGGGGGTGATATTCTCTAAATTAACGAAGAATTTCTGGAACTGTATTTTATCATATTTAGAGAAACTTTTTGCTGTTTAATGAGAGGGATTAAAAAAATTGTTAAAACGTTGAGTAAATCGGATACTCAGAAGAAATTGGAGAACTCGTTTCTCTCTTCTTTCTATTGAAATTAAAGTCCTGCTCGAAGCAAAAGTTATAGATTGCCTCAGTTAATTCGATGTTGATGTCTTCTACAATTGATTTCTGTACTAATGTTTTCTATTTTATTTGTTCCGACCCCCCTTGTAGGGGAAGGAACTATATAATCAAATGGGTTTTTTTGTTCAGTCAATTTTGGCCGATCGATAAATTCATCGTAGAGAAATGTGAGTGGTATCATAAAAAACTGGTCCAGCCTAGAATTTGAAAATAAAAAGATTTTTTTGAATTTCGTATTTTTAGAGGAGTTATCGAGGATTGATGTGTTGAGTGAATACGTCATATTTGGTATGATTTCGTTCACTTTTAGTGTAATTTTTCTTCAAATTATGATCTTTTCTTTAAAAATTTTTCATTCAAAATTACATTTCACGCCACAAAAGGAATCAATTTGTATTCCTAATACACAAAAGGTGATAAAAAAACTAGTTCTGGTCTCATAGGGAAGTTTACTATAAAAAAAGTCGAATTCTAATTGAGAGCTGTTTTTTTTTTGAAAACTTCAAATTTTTTAGGTCACCTAGAGACTGGTCACTTTTCATATCGATATTTGGTTAATGATAAACCTGATTTACAGTAAAATGACGCCTAATGAAAAAAAACACGTTTTCAAGGAATCACACATCTTTTTTATGGCTTCGACTCTGAGCTTTTGTAATTTTTAATGAAATTTTGATTTTCTTTTTGAGGTTTTATTGAATTTTTGGAGCCCTATGGCATAGAATCGTTGACTAAAATGCGATGGGTTTCTTAATTAGCATTAGTGAAGCTATTCAGTGTTTTGATTGGACAGCTAATGATTGTTAAGACTGTATAATTTTTCAAAATTTTTTTTAAACATTAACCGATCATAAACTTATTATGGTAAACTGTAAGTCAGTCGCAGTGCTGACAGGATCCTATTCCTTTCTACTATAACCAAAACTAATCTGTTTAGCAGTTTTATCTTCTAACTATTGGTTTTATGACTTCGATGCCACAAGATTTCAAAATTTCTGGATAATTTCGTAATTTTGAATCCGTTTGAAATTTTATTACATTATTCTAATTTGGATAGCTCCCGTTGGTTTAGGGAAGACGTTCAATGGATCAAAGATAAAGTTTTCAGAGAAACGTTTATGGTTTAAATGGCTTCGACGCCTTCTCGCACTTTTCTACTGATTTTTTGGTTTGGTTTTTGCCTGTATTTGTTGTTGTTTTCATAGTCATAAGACTTATTGTGATATCTTTTTGATTACACATGCATGACAACCATCTTTTTTTTTCGATCGAGTCCTGACTGGGCGTATTTATTGACTTCTGTTGAGAGCTAATGAACATATTGTCTGTTAAGACTTTAAAAAAAAATTTTCAAAAAAATTTTGAACATTAACCAATTTTAAACTTATTTTTATGATTTGCAACAAATTCTCATTAATAACCAGAAACCTTTCCTTTCCTTCTACAGCAATCATCTAAATTATTTTGGTTACAGTTTTTTTCTAACTCCTTGCTTTATGGCTTCGATGCCACAAGATTTCAAAAAAAAAATTTAAATTTTTTAATACTTTTGTATTTTTGGTTCCTGTTGAAATCTTATCACATTATCCTAATATTGATAGCTCCCATTGGCTTTGAGAAGACGTTAAATGGATCATAGATAAATTTTTCAGGTAAAAGGAGATGGTTTAAATGGCTGCGACACTCTTCTCGCACTTTTGTAATGAATTATTGGTTTCTGTATTTGTTTTTGTTCCATAGTCATAAGACTTATTGTGATATCTTATTGATTACCCATGCATGACAACCATCTTTGTCCCTCTATCGAGTCATGACTGACTGTATTCGTTAACTTCTGTTGAAAACTATTGATTTTAATGGCTGTTAAGACTTCAAAAATAATTTTTCAAAAAAACTTTTTGAACATTAACCAATCGCAAACTTATCTTCGTGAACTGTGCAAACGCCTCAGTAAAATCCGGAACTCCTTTTTTTCCTACTTCAACAAAAATCATCTAATTTGCGGCTTTGTCTTCTAATTATTGGTTTGATAAAATCGATGCTCCAATTTTCATAAATTTTCTGGACAATTGGAAACTTTTCGAATTTGTTTTTGGTTCTTCTGAAATCTCATCTTATTATCCTTTTAGTGTTAGTTTCCATTGGCTTAAAAAGGATGTTCAATAGACCATAGATAAAGTTTCAAAAGCAAAGCTTATGGTTTAAATGGCTTCGACAATTCTCGCACTTTTCTACTGAATTTTTTGTTTTAGCCTCCATTTGTTGTTGTTTTCTTAGTCAATGACTTATTGTAATGTCTTATCGTATCGATGACTTGTCAATGACAAAAATTCTTGTCGTCCCATCGAGGCATAACTCTTACGCTCCCATCGAGCGCTTTTATTGCCTTTCGCTGAAAGCCATTGAGTTTAATGGCGTTGATATTACCGGTTTTCCCAGAAATTTCGTGTTTTTAATGTATTGATTCATATCTATTGATATTTTGCAGTCATAATGAAAACAAAGTTCTCATGTTGTTAATAAATTAATAGATGATAGAAAAGTCATACCAAAAAAATACTATTTTTTTAATGGCTTCGACACTTTTCACGCTCAATTTTTTTTTGAATTAGCGGTTTTTGCCTATTTCTTTTTAATCTTTAGGTAGGCGTAAAATGCTGACCGGTCTCAAATGCTTGTAATTGAATATTCAAGGATTGATGTTACCCGAGGCAGTCATTTTATAGCGAAGAGTCTCAAAGTCTATGATATTATACATTTTCAATGATTTTTCAATTATTTGTTTTGTTTTTTTTTTGTCGACTTGCAGCTTATTCTCATCATTGAGAGGTCTAATTCAGTTTATTGAATTCGAATAATCTAAATGTCCAGTGATATCATGTCGTAACTGATCTTTTGTTTGTAGACAATATGTGTTTAAATGAAACTTTTAGTGGTGTACTTGTTTCTTTTACTCTTCTTTTAGCGCATCAGCGTAATAACAGATCCCAATGATTTTCAAATGTGGCCCAAATGCACTTATTTAGTCTTTCAGTATAATTTTAGTTGCATTAGTATGAATGAAAATGGAAGGAAGAATACATAGTATTCAGATAATAGTTAATGATTTTAATGGCTTCAATAATTTGTGTTTTCGCAAATTGTTTAATTTTTTGAGTTTTTCTGTTTCTGTAGTCCGTTCCTATGGCTTAATCTAACCAACGACAGGTCCTCTTGGTTTCATAATTAATGTTTAGTAAATTTATTCAGAATTATTTCGTTGAAAGCTAATGCTTTTCAGACTTTAGAAATTATTTGGTTTAAAAAAAGTTGATTGGTTTTTTTTATTTCGTCTTATTATTTCCTTTTGTCGACTTTGTTACCTAGTCTCATTGAAGGAAATTGCCATCTGCTGCATAGTATGGACAAAGTAAATTTGTGCAGTTAAGGTTTTATACCATTGCATTTTGGCGTTGCTACTAGGTGCGTTCAAATTAAGATACTTAGTTTTTGCCGTGAAATTTTTGTTTCGCTTCTTTTGTTGTGTTTGTTTTTTTCGCAGTTTTTTCAATGCAGGATCTCGTCAGCGCTGTAATGAGGTATGGCATTATGTAATTCAATAAGTAGTTAGGTTTTTAAACGTTTTTTTAAACTCAAACATCTATTTTTATTGTGTCTTCATTTGGTTGACAATTATGTCAAAAGTGTAGATGAGCTGGGGTCGAAACATCATGTGCGAACGCACATTAACGAGCATCTTTGTTTCGTTTCAACTTTCGAAAAAATGTTGACCGCTAAAACTTATATCATGACTATTTTTAAAAATTTCAAAAGTGGGATATAGAAGTAAGGTTTTTTTTTATCATTTAGTCTCTTCAGCAAATCAGATGCTGTAAAGTTTGCCCAAAACTTGGAAAACTTGTTTCGTAGGCATAAAGATCCAGAAAACTCTTTTCTAAGAAACAAACCTTATGGCCTGTATAATTTTTTCAAGAATTTTTTCAGCCTGCCGAATTTTAGCAAAAGAGAAGATCAATTGTTTTGTAAAAAAAAAGTGTTAGAATTTGAACGAAACGTTCGCCTGGTCTTCGTGAAAGAAGAAAATTGAAATTAGTTCACTTGCTTAGCTTTATTGCTGCTTTTACCAGCTGCAAAATTGTAGTCTAAGGCTTCACGTTCTCATTTTCATGCTGTTTTGAAAAATATTGGTGACCAGGACATCAGATCAAAAATGATGGAGTCCGGGTTTCACATTTGTCTTAAACTCCATTTTACTTTCAACTTGCTCAAAAATTAGATCTGTAACGTTATAATTTCACATCTGTAAATTTAGTTCACATCTATATATGATCATTGATTGCAAGAGTAACTCATTGCAGATATATCAGCCGCCCAGTAGAATTCTTTTTCACTTTATGCAAATAATTCTCGAATTAATATCGCTCAAAAGAAGAGGTTAGTACATTTGTATCACTATTTTTAAAAAAACGTCCCGGCGTCCCTCAGTTTTGTGCGATCAAATTTGATTTCTGAAACTCATATTACAGATAAATATCTAACGATATAGAAATGGTCCAAGTAATATTGACTGCCAAAGCAAAAAAAAATTCGAAAGTTAGTCCTGAATTAAATTAGAAACAATTTATCATACCTGCTGGTCAAACATTTGACTATTTCACACCATTGAGAATGCACATTACAATTTAATATATTTTTTCAAGGGGTAATTTTTCCAAAAGTGAAAAACAGTTTAGATCCTTTATTGTAAATAAGCCAAAATTCAAAGCCAAGAAATATAAATTTGATGAACTAAAGCAAACTATCAGTCTGAAGAGAAAAACACGACCTGAAAATTGTTGTTTTGATACAAAATTTTCGTTTAAAAATGAGTGTATAAAAAACAGAGTTAATTTCAGTCGGTACAGCTAACACAAACAATAATCACGAGGTTTCAAATATATAACAACTTTGTAAGATTACATTCTACACGCGGAAAAGAGAACAATTGAATTGAACTCTCAGTTTAAATTCACTTAAAAAACAAACTGTAATAAGTATGAATTTGAATTGTGGGCTCCCGCAGAATAAAAAAAAAACAATGATTAAAACAACCCTAATAATAACCTGCTTGCTAATCAAGAACAAAACAAGGGATCTAAGGGACTAAGGGATCTAACAATATGGATCTAAGGATCTCTCCCCCCCCCCCCCCAGCTTAGTGCAAATTTAAATCTTAGGATCTATTCTGTTTCAGCCCTCAATTACAATTTATGAATTTTGTTATTGAGGACAGATTAGATCCAAATTTTACGCCCCAAGGAGCACGTGCTAATTTTTACATTGTATGGCTCCATATAACACAATAATTTGTGAGTGGGAAGGGATAATAAAATCATAAAAAAAACACGGGGGGGGGCAAATAGAATAGATCCGAAGATATTAAATTGTTTAGAAAGAAGCAGTAAAAACGATGAAGTCTGTGATGTTGTTGTTCTATCTGCTCACTTTATGTCCTCAACGGATAGAGACAGGAACTGAATGCAATTGTTCAGAACCCTGCCATTGCCTGAAAAAACCCCACTCAGATGAGGTTAATTGCATTTGTGACGGGCGGAAACGATCTCTATTCCACCTTACAAATATGCCAGTACAACGCACAGTTGACAAACACTAACGCTTCGTCAATGCCCTTCTTCAATTCATTATCTACGATAGGAGGAGAATTTGGCAAAAAACGTACTAATGAATTATGAGAGCTAATAATAGAAAATTGTAATGATAACTTCAAAAATTAATTCACAATGATAACTTTTAAATTAGTGTTTTTCTATGGAAGTAGTCTTCGGGATAAAGTTTTCACTAAATTTTCTCGAAAAAAGAGGAGAAAGCATTTTACGCCAGACGGTTTATAGAACCCCAGGCTCTCAATAGCAATCTGATGACAGAGGAGTAAAATTGAAGAACAAAAGGCTAAAGCATGAGAAATCATCTCATTTTCAAATGAACGGTTGTTGGAAAACGGATCGCAATTTGACTGCAGTTGCGTTATTCGTATCATGCAAAAAAACCTTCAGCTTTCGGGTCTCTTCATGTAGAAACGATGATTGTGTGCCCACTGAGGACATTTTAATGATTCAAAAAGCACCTTGCATAAAATATAACATACCCTGCGAATTGCAGGAAAACAGTCGCCAATGATTGCCATAAGCCCGGTAGGGATTGAAAGAACAGAAAAAAACTTTAAACATAACCGACTAACGTCGAGCGAATTGCTCTCAAACAGCCGGCGAGAGATTAGCTTCGTCAGCAGCTAGCTACCGTTTAGTGCGGCTAACTTTAGATTAATTGAAGCTTAATTGAAGAGTCGTGAAGTGAGCGTAGCGGGGGGTCTTTGGCTTTACGGGGCCACAACCTTACGGCCTGACGGTGGGGATTGGGATGGGGGTTCAGCGAGGAGAGCTTATGTGCGAGAGGGGTGAAGTGGGGGGTGGGGATGTGGGGGTTGTCAAACTATAAGAACCGCCCTTCACACCATTAGTATACGTCTCTAAAAAAGTTTCTGTGAATCGCATACTTGGAGACTAGTGAGCTGAAAGGCTCTAAAATAACTTAATGCCCTCTGGTCGCTAACTGTTTACGATTTTAATTTATTTTGTTACCATTTTTGAGGACGAAAAGTCAAATGGGTAAGACAAAAATCGTATAAAAAGACCACATGAGTAATAAACTTCGGGCTAATTGTTCTAAAACGATCAGCTGGCTTCATCAGGAGCTAGCCACGGGGGGGGGGGGGGGGGGGGTGCACAGGCGAGCTGATGAGCGTCGGGCAACAGTGCGGTGGGGGGCAACCGCGGGGGGAGGGGTGAGGGAAACAGTAGGGGGGGGGGGGTTAACTTCTAAGAACCGCCCTTCACACCATAAGTTTAAGTCTCCAAAACAGTTTCTGTGAATCGCTTACTTGGAGACTAGTGAGCTGAAAGGTTCTAAGAGCGCTTAATGCCCGCTAGGCGCTACCTGTTTATTCCGTTTTTGAGGACGAAAAGTTAGATGAAAAACGTTCAAGCAAAAAATCGCATAGAAAAAGACCGACAGAACTAAAATATAAGCTACAAACTTCCTTTGAGAGCAATTAAAAAAAGACTGTTGTAAAAAAAAAACTTTTCCAAAGTGCAAACTCCATTGATATCATTTCGTAATAAGACATCTGTTGTTTCTGAATGAGAAAATACAGGGCCAGTAACAATACCAATAAGTATCAGGGTTGGTACTCAAGACTTATAGAACAAGACTTATAGGTGCAAAGTTCAAGTAGCTGGCATCAAGAATTTGGCTTTACGAGTATATCCCATTTATATTTTTATGAACCCGTTGATTTTAGATTAGTTTAGAGAAAAACAGCTGATCAACAGCGCTTTGAACAGCATGACCGAAGAGTGAAACCAACCTAAGACTCAAACATTTCACGCAAACATTTGAACAGGCTGTGAATTAAAATAAAACAAATTTTTGTTCGACGAAGTAAAAAAAATATAGGACCTAATCTACAATTCAAACGATTTTAATTGACTAAGAAAAAAACTAGATCTAGAAATGACTATGAATGGATTGGAGAAACCATTCAAAAAGTCTGATCGAAAAAATCAAAAAGCAGTTTAAATCGAAGCCAAATTGTCGCATGTAAACAAAAACTATAGACGAGGAAGCAAATGTTTGTTCGACCACTTTTTTGCTCTGTACTTTAAATTTAGAGGTAAAAATCACGCCACCAACTCACTTGCTTTTTCGCTTCTCTTCCGATTTTGACCTGACGGAAACGATCACTTCAGTTTGACGGGGGATGCGATATTAGAACAGAACTTGATTAAGCGAACAATTTTTCTAGCCATTAGGCGAAAATGTTCAGCTAAAGTTTTGTGGACATTAAGCAGATATCAAATAGAACACTTAGAAGCTGTACTCAAGAACCGATTTGACGCGGTACAGTACTCAAGTCTCCCTAAGAATTCCCTTTGCATAAAAGTGATTTATCAACGCATATGTGAAATGCACCACGTCTTTTCAAACGTTTACGTCATTGAAATAGCCCTCAGTAAAATGTGCGCAAAAGAATTTGCTATAGAAAAAAAAACGAAAAAAAGTTGCTATAATTGCTTGGCGGACCTAACAGGAAATGCTGCGAAGCTCAAAACACTTTTAAAAAAAATAACTGTGTTTTTGTCAGCTATTATTATCTAGAAAAAACTCTGGGGACACTTGGATATTTTACAGCTACCGCGTCAAGTGAATTTTGGAGCACGATCTTTAAGTGTTTGTAATTGGCATTTGCCTAATTTCCAAAAAAAGTTTTTTTACAAAATTTTCGCTTAATCGCTTCAAAAATTGTGCTCGCCTAATCGAAATGTCGCCTAATATTCAGCACCCTAATTTGACTTCAAAATTCATGAAAGTGACAGCACCCAAAAAACTCAAATTTTTGAATGGTAAAAATAGGGCCACTATAATAGCCAGCTGAGAAGATAAGTAGATGAGGGCGGCTACTAAAGAGAAGGTCTAAATAAAAACTGAATTAAACCAGGAGAAAATTTTGTGTATTCTACATGTTACAATCAAGCGCAGCAGAATCAAAAAGAGCCTTACAGAGAAGATAAAAGAAGGTCTAAATAAAAATTGAAACACGCTAAATTCTCTAAACCTCTTGATACGTTGTTTTCTTTACTTTATCTGTAAAGAAAACGTTTACGGGTTAGTTTATGTAGCTATAAATACAGCTCAAAATCAAACTCATTATCTTTCTTTACCAGAAAAGCACTAGAGAGAGTGTTCGCAACACATAAAATGAGAGATGAAAAGAAATTGTATCGTTCATTCAGTATTTCTGATCATGATCAAATTTTTACGCAAACAAAACGTTTCATGTTAATTCCTGATTTTAACGGGCGATTTTATGGGGAAAAAAATTTAAAAAGTCAATGGGTCAAAAAATTTTTTTGGGAAATAGTAAACATTGACTTGTTCCAGGTGATACAACTAATTTTTCTTTAACATTTGCTCATTTGCACGATCTCCGAGCAACTGGAGAACATTCGACTAACAGACAGGACAAAATATTCAAAAGAATTTTTGTTTT
Source organism: Convolutriloba macropyga (assembly GCF_964194025.1). Lineage (NCBI taxonomy): Eukaryota > Metazoa > Xenacoelomorpha > Acoela > Convolutidae > Convolutriloba > Convolutriloba macropyga. The sequence continues at coordinate 74,121,522 of NC_134471.1, read as the reverse complement.
AAGTTGAAATGTCTGAGACCTCCCACCATTGCTGGGATGAAAACTGACATTGCAACGTTGGTGATTTGGGCATCATTCAATCTTACTGCAAAGGAAATGTCGTACAACAGTAGGCTTAGATGAATTATAGGCCGCCATTTTTTTATCATTGACTAGCAGTCTCCTATGGAATACGTAAAACTGGCGTACATCAAACCAGTTAACGTAGACGTAAATAAACCACAATTTCTGGGTGTACATACTGCTGTATACTATACAAAGCCACATTTAGACAACTCTGTCGCCATGTGGATAATAGCCACAGGTTAAAGTCAGCCCGGAGTTTGGCAAATTCAACAGTTGTTGTCAGTTAGAGACGGACAGTGGGCAAAAGTCCTTTAGTTTTTTGAAGGCATTGCCTATCACGCCTCTTTTCAAGGCACTGTCAAATGACTTGTCTTCGATGAGAGTCAATTATCTACGACTGCCAATTAATATACCAATCCAGCTGATTAGCTGATTTAACAGACTCATAATTTGATATTTCCGTGTATATCTATGAATAATTCCCAAGGCTCTCCACAGATAACGCTAGTTATTGACCTGAGCATATAATATAGCACTACGTAGCAGTTTAAACACGATGATCACATTTTCCCACAGGTGTCATAGCGAATCCTTCCTAGTCAAGATAGACACTGTCGATATATTAGAAATGGATCAGGTGTAACGTGACCTACAGGACTCGAAAGCAAAACTCAGCTAAAATTTTCCTTCCTCGCTCTCCGACACAAAAAATTTTTTTTCACGTGGAAACACCGACCCCGACCGGAATGAAGAATACCTTTGATAATGAAAACTTCGGCCTGTTTAACTTTTTTCGCTCTCAAAGGGCTACGCAAGTAAAATCTGACCGGGTTCAAACTTTTGAGACTAAGAACCGCCCCTCACACCCTGAAATTATCTCCTCAAAACAGTTTTGGTGAATCGGATACTTCGAGACTGGTAAGGCGTAAGGCTCTAAGAGAGCTGCTCGGCCCCTTAATGATCCCCCAGAGCTACTTGTTCATCCCGTTTTTGAGGACAAAAAGTCAAATGTCTCAGACCAAAAATCGCAAAAACTGTGTACTGAAGTGTGCTACACTCAGTAACACTATTTGAAAATCTTAGAGCTATTTTGAGAATTTACGTTATAGTGCGTGAAGCACAAACTGGAATTGGACAAAGTCCACTTTAACGTGTGAACAAATTACTAAGTAGTTTTGAATAAACTACTATTTTAAGACCACTAACTTAAACTGAGAATACCATGACGTGATATTGTCACGCCACATAGAGAACACCAACTTAACCTTGGTAACTCTGTCGACACTGCTATCTCTATCCAATAGGATACTAGAGAACCACGTGTCCGCAAGTATAAAAGGAGCTTGCACGCTCAACCACCAGCACATTTTATAATAATAATTGTGGTTTCTGCGTAATCGCAGTGGAACAGCATTAGGCCTACAGTAGCCTGTTTTCAGCTGCCCTTTTTCTTGTTATTCCCCACATTTCAGACTGATTTTTTCATGAGCAGCATTGCTCTTTTTTGGTGACTATAGCCAATTTTTTTTGCGTCTGAAACTTTCACGTGGTACCATCATTGCAGCCAACATTGGTCAGGCTATGGTCAACCTGAAGCTATGGTTAAGTAAGAGCTCATCCTCACACAGACAGCTTCACGGAGGCAGGGGATTGAACTCTCAATCATTGGCGTGTGAACCACACACCTTACCTCTCGGCTATCACGGCTATTTGGTCCCTGATAACTTCTGATTTAAATCATACTCCCGTATTGCTCCTTTGCATAAATCTCAGCTTACTTGAGATAAATTCTAACTTAGGATATTTTGTGACAAGTTCTTAACTAAGAACTTCTAAGTCAGAAAATATTAACTTAGCACAATTTTGGAAATCAGGTAAGTTCAGTTTAACTTTCTAAGTTATAAAATAACATCTCTTAGATTCTATCTAAGTTACAAGTTAACTTAGAATATTTCAATCTGTGCTACCTAGTGCTATATCTATCTTAACAACTTTAACTATTCTATTCCTTAATGCTCGGTTCATATTTGATGCTGTTTAACTTATTAATTCATATTTGCATTTAACTTTCTTTAATATTTAACTATATAACAAGAGTAGAACTAGGGGTTGAACTCTCAAGTTATACATGTGGTCCCGCGATTAACCCCGTCGTTTAAGTATCTAATGTACGGACCAGCAGTATAACAGGACTGATAGAATTGCTGCAAACTTCGTTTGAGAGCAATTAATACGCGAAACAGAAGGCAATAACAACCAAATGGTTCCCAAACTTTATTTTGATTCTTAAAAACTGATTGCTTACGTGTTTAGTCTGCCACCTTAACTTTAGCATAATTTGCATTTACATTTTTTCTCTTCGTTAAATAAGTGTTGAGCTCTCGAATGTCGTTGAGGTCTTTCTACCAAGAATCCTATCAAGATTTTGTTCGAACCAGTGTGAAATTCAGGACATGAAGTGTCGCCACTTACCGCATTCTGTGCTTGTGAGCCCTCTCCTGCTCTGAGACTGACATAATTCAGGACAGAAGCCTCGCTGTCACTCAGGGAATCCAGCAGTGCCTGCATCATCATGGAAAGATGAGGCCTCAGTACCGCCCCCGCCCCACGATCATCCACCCCAACTCCGCCTCCACCGCACAACTCCACCAGCGTGTTCAGGCTAAACGACAGAAGATTAGGAGCCCTGTAGACAGTGTAAGCTGATTGCGTGAAAACTAACAGATAAGAAAAAATTAACGTAAAGTTATTTGGATCCAAAGGTTCACATAGCTTAAAATAATAAAACTTTGTGAACGCAATTTGATTGGCTGGTTTTGGTAATCAATTCTCATCATATTGGTCACTGCAATAATAACGGTAAATTAGCTGAGGCTTTAATTACAAACAGCTACTATCAATACGTGCAACTTGAACTTTAATTGACCTTAATTTTTTTCCGATTTTATTTAATGCCTCAACGGACATAAAATTATACATTATATACAACATATACATTATACTTTATAATAAAAATTTCTGGCGTAGTTAAAAATTCTGATATACCAACTATAATAAATTTGACTTCAGAGCTGCCAGAGCCAAAGTTGTTGAGACATAAAACAGACCGTGCAAAATAGCTAAGACCAAGGACTGCTACAAAGACAAAATGCATTGATATTGGCAACTGGCCAAATTTGAGCAGAATTATAGATATAGTTGATGACAGTGCGTAACGGCACAAAACAGTCTACGATTCCAAAACTTGGAGAAAAAGACGAATAGCTATCAACAACTGACACCGAGAGTATTAGGAAAAAAGTGGTCTGTATCTAGACATTCTTTTGTTTCTAACAGCGGAACATTTTAAAAAGTTGATCTGTAGAACCCCTTATATAAAAATTCTGAAGAGCATTTTATCCACCTATGACCCAATTAGGTTTATTATACCATTCAACGTGCGGTGCGATTGAGAACAATCATGCAAGACGTCTGTCGTCTAGAAAAACAACGAGACTACTCTTTACCTATGAGTTCTGATTCAATCCTGAAGTATCTTAAGATAGATATCAGAAAAGTTTCCAGCATAGAAATAACACGCTTTTTCAACGAGAAAATAATCATTAACGAATCCACCTTGCATATCTTTTGTGATGCTTCTCTGACAGCAATGTGCGCCCTAGCATGTCTATGAAACGAGTATAAGGACTCTTTTTGTTGAATTGACTTTATCCAGGAAAAAACAGAAGTTTCCCCATTCTGCGAAAGCATGAAAAAATTGAACTAGCAGCAACAATTATTGGAGTACGAGTAGCTTTGGCCACAAAGGGAAAATTCGATGTAACAATCAATAAAACCAAACTCTTTTCGGAGAAAGCAAAGACCTTACAGTGGATTAGCAACTCTAAGGAAAGTCACAGATTGTATGACGCAAATAGAGTTGCCGATATTATTGAAAGTTCTTCACCAACAGACTGACATCATGCTCAACAGGTCGCTTTTATTGAAAAAACGCCCAATAAAAAGGCCTCCGACAAAGGTGCTAAATTACCCTTTGGAAGCTTCAATGATTCGATTAAAAGCATACCAGTCACTCACTCATTGACCCCAAAGGGCTGGTCAGCTCTGCAAAACTGGAAATTCTTTTCGCCTGTAGTGTTTTTCAACCAAAACCTCAAAATTACAACAACCATTCTCCAACTGACAAAAAATAAAGACAAATGAGCAAAACTTAAATAATTAGACAATTTCAAAAGTTCGCATTCCAGGAGGGACTGGATGGCCTTCGCAAAGACAAACCGACCAAGCCGCACTAAAAACACAATTTTTTAAAACCTTTTGACGACGCAGTCATAAGAGCTAATCGACGCCTTACCATTGCAAACCAAATAGAAGAAAGCTTCCAAACACCGCTGACTCTAAGCTGAGATCATATGACATTCTTAAGGCTTAGAGACAAAATTGAACAGACAGGATTCGAACATTGCCGTTTCATTGTTCAGCGTCTTTTATTGTGATCAAAATTCGCTGCACATTACAAACAAAATTTATTCGATGTTTTGATTGCAGTCGACAAAAAGCAGAGGTAATGCAGCCACTTATGGCACTTCTGCCGGATTTTAGAAATCCATGCATTGAAAACTTAATTATTCAAAACGCAGGAAAAACCTTTCTTGAACAATTGCAAAGACGACCAGAGACATCTTGTTTCCAAAACGATACGCACGCATCTTCACATGTCTAACCACAGGAGCAGTTCATCTAGAACCAGATTTTCAACTAAGCAATTATTCTTTTTTCAGACTATTTTGAGGTTTACTGCCCGACGAGGAAACGCTCAATTTTTTGTGTCTAATAAGGGTAGAAATTTCACTGGCGCTGCTCGTGAAAAAACCAATTGCTGACAAACTATTGAAAGAGACCATCAAACGGAAATTTACTCCGCCATACTCATCCGACTTATGGGGAGCATGGGAGCGACTTGTACAGTCTTCAAAATTTGTTCTAGATTCAACCGTTGGTTCTCAAATGCTGAATGAAAAAACCTTTCGGTCATTTCTAAGGACGATTAAAAAGTTATAACGATGTTAGTACTGTGCCACAACAGTCCGAAAACATTTTTTCAAAATTTATTGGTTGAACTTGGTTTCTCGAATTGTCCTCCTACTTTTAAATCGACGTACTTAGCTCACAATTGAAAACAAAAAAATATAGGCTTCAGATTGCTAAAATTGCTGTGAAATAGACATGCTCGCCTTAAGAATACAACAATAGAGATAGAAACGGGTACAAGAAAAGGCAAGTTGGTCGACGTGATCTATGTTTTTGAAGTTGAACACCTGAAAAAAACCTTGGTAAAGTTGCTATCGGTGTTTAATGTCATTCAGAGAGCGAGGTAAGTCATCTTATAAAAAGAATAATCTTGCAATATTTTCTGAAGTCAGCTTTAGGAATTCAAATTAATTTAAGCAAGTGGACGATGCCAAGACGTCGAATTTAAACAAGACATCGAAGCGAAGACGTGGAATGGTCAATTTAGGTTACGCAAGGCTGAACTCTGCTTTTTAAGGCCATAAAAGGTTGTCCTTTCCAACAAAACTCATACAATCTGTTTGTCCCCCAGATTACTGGGTTCATAGTTTTTGCAACAATGTAGCGAAATGGGTAAAAACTGAACTAATTTCATACAAAAACAAAAAACACTGCTTTGACGAAGTAAAATGGTTCGTTGGTGACAAAAATTAAACTATTAGTTCCCAATTCTCACCCTTAAATTTCCAAAATATTCTAAATTGCAAAAAATAGCCATGTTGCAAAAAGAGGGCCAAAAATTTATTGATCACAATTTACCTTTTTTGCTTCAGAATATCTTTAGAAGCAGAATTAAATTTCACGCAGTTTGCTAGGTGTCGACGTCCAATTTTGTTTATGTGATAATTTTTATATCACGAACTTCACCAATTTTTTCCAATGCAATTTTAGATATTATTGACAAACAAAAAATTGTTCTCGAACGAATACCGAGCGGTTAGCGTTTGTTAGTTAGCCAGCTGGCGCCCAGGGAGGCTAAAATTTGGGGGGCTCCGAAACTTGAAACCTCTGAAAGTGATAAATATTTTGCACCCAAAGACAAGATGCTTAACTGCTTCTCATTCCTTTTTTGCGAAATCTGCAAGATGTTGTACCAGACTTATAAGTAGCAAGCGGTTCCTTATCTCGGATACTGTTGAATAGCAGTCTGTAAAATTCTTTTTTTGATGGGAGCGTAGCTTGTTTGAGACCCAATTTTTTTGAGAATTGTTAAGATCGATCTGAAAGCAACTGAAAACCGTTGGGTCGATTTCTCAAACCTTTTTTCGATGTCAAGTACTATTGTGTCCGCTAGTAAAATTCTTATATAGAGATCGTTGAAGTTGCAACCAGTTACTTAGTTCCAGTTCCACGTCTTTGAAGGCATACACAATCTCGTGCAGCGTAGTTTTATGATTTTGGCAAGAAGTGTAGTTTTAACTTCACTGAGAGGTTTCAAATGGTGCTATTCAAAATGAAAAATGGGCCATTTACGCAGTTACGTGTTGGTACTTGAGCTCAACAGCTTAAAATTGTCAATGAAATCAATTAAAATCGTACAAAGACTGACAAGCTAACCGTGATAAGTCATTCCAAAAATCAAAACTTTCAAGCTGCAATGTCAAAACTGTTAAAATGCACTTGAATACAAACATTGCTCCAAGTTTTATTCAAAATCAATTGAATATTTCTACCAGAGCACTTGAAAAAAAAATGCAATACAAAGTCGGATAAAACCACATAATCCGTATTTTTATTACAATAACTCCTTTAGAAAACCCCAAACGTATCAAAATAAAAATAATTAAAAAGCCTGTTCAAGAAAAAAAGCAAACATAATTTAGCCAGCCGATGTCTAAAGGTATAATCAATCAACGATTTGTCTTAAAAACAACGAAATTGGTTTCAATGAGTAGAAATGTTTTGTGACGACACGCCCTAAAGTGAAGTCCAAGAAAAAGTCAGTAAATAAGAACCCAAGCAACGCTAGAACTGCATTCATAGTTAGAGGATAAAAAAGGCGAACTTTCATTGTTTTTCAACCTCCTGATTAGATCATCATATCTAGATCTGATACATCGCCAAAAAAGTTGTTGTTTGGAATATAGACCCTAGTTTATCACGGTCAGAACAAAAACAAAATCCATTTTCTTCGAAGCTCAAAAAATACGGTTCATAAAAGAGCACAATAAAACACATTACAAAACTGACGAATAAAATTCAAAACAGCTATAGTATTTTTTAACGAAATTTGAAATTAAACACTAATGGTCATCATGGCAAGGTCTGTAATTTAAAGCTCTTGAATTCCATTCGAGACAAATCACAAGGCTACATACTCTTAACGAGAAACGATTGTACCCTACGAAGGCCAGATGGAGGCGCTAGGTTTAGGCCCCAATTTCTTCAGATGCGTGGGTCAAAATATTTATACTGTCTTCATCTATACAGTTAAAAAATCCGTAGAAAGGCACAAGATAGAAAGTAGAAGGATCATTATCAAAAACTTACTGACTAAAAAACTTGTATCATAAACCACGCGCTGATGTGAAATACCAGTAGTTATATTCAGCCAGTTATAGCGCTGTTACAACTCAGCGATCTAATAGTTGTTAAAAAAAGTTTGGTTGGTGATTAAACATACTAGACTAATATTAACCGTTTATGAAAAGGTCAGAGCGTTTTCAGGATCAAAGCAACCCACATGATCAAAGTCCCAAAGCTGCCAAAATATATATTTCATCAAGATACATTTCAGTATTAACATTTAAAAGGTGTCTGTTGGCAACTTAAATGCTTATATCTAAAAAGTAGTATTCAGCTCACATCGCTGACAATTGTCTGTCAATAAAAACAAAAATATCTCTGTGGGGGTGCACTATAAATTAATACTGTTAAAAAGTATTCAAGAAAAAAATTCAGATTTCAGTGGCAAACCATTGCAAAAAAAGTGCGAAGGAATCATAGGTTTGAAACTGACAATCAAAAGACTAAAATGCACGCCTTGCAATTGAAAGATCTGTGGCTTTCACTGTATTAGCATTGGAGGGCTAAAGTTATTTTGAGTTAGGCTTAAAATTTCCGAAACAAAATGATAATGGCCAGAAGCAGGGTTTGACGTTCAATAAGCGGTTTCAAATAATTCTTTTCAAAGTGAAAGAATTGAACCATTTACGTGCTGTTTTCAACAGACTTTTGCTGTTTAAATGTAGTCACTTGAATTCTGCTGCTCAAAAATGTCAATGAGATCAATTAAATTTGCACGAAAACCAGTGAGCCAACCGTGATGGGTCATTCGAAAAATCAAAACTGCCAAGATGCACTGTCAAAACTGTTTAAAATGATGCTCGCGAACACAAAAATAGCTCCAAATCTTGATCGACGGCAATTAAAATTTTCTATCAGAGCATTTAAAAGAATACGCTACAATGTCAGAATAAACAACTAAATTAATTATAAAAACTCTTTTTGAATCAAAAAATCGAATCAAAAGGAATATAAAAAACAACCTTCGAAATCGCGAAATAAAAACACTTTTTCTACCAAATATCTCAGGGTAAAATCAATAGAAGAGTTGTGCCATACAAACAGCAAAATCGATTTCAATGAGTAAACATAAACCGACTAATGTCGGAAGAATTGCTCTCGAACGACAGGCGGGTGGAAAAACATTTCACCCCGCCGGAATTCGAACCATTGACCTCCCTTTTCAAATCCATCTGCAACGCCGACTGTGCTATTTGTCCCTTATTTGTGTTATGCTGCAAGCGAAATTGTATTAGCAACATACTTTACTTCGGAGTGAGAGCTATAGAGATCACTCAAAAATGAAGAATGCAAGCGTGAAAAATTCACTTGAGAAGTCTAAGAACGTTCTAGAAGAAAAACGCAGAAAGGTCAAGCGAAACATTTGCCCAAAAAAGGCCAACACGTTTACAATAATTGATATGAACTTTGTTCAAGAGCAATTAAATACGTTATCTGATGACGAGCCATAAAAACATAACCGACTAACGTCGGGCGAATTGCTCTCAAACGACCGGCGAGTGGTTGGCTTCGTCAGTAGCTAGCCACGGGGGGGGGGGGGTCTCAACCTCTAAGAACCGCCCTTCACGCCATAAGTATAAGTCTCCAAAACAGTTTGAGCTGAAACAGAGCTGAAAGGCTCTAAGAGCACTTAATGCCCGCTGGGCGCTACCTATTTATCCCGTTTTTGAGGACGAAAAGTCAAACATGTCAGACGAAATATTGGTCAAGCGAAAAATCGCGTAAAAAAAGACAGGACTAATATAATTGCTACAAACTTTGTTTGAGAGCAATTAATCAAGTCTACAAAAATAGGTCAATGTAGACGTATCCAAAAGCAACACAAAAAAGCGTTCACAGTTTGAGGATATAAAATGTCATGGCATTTTTTCGACCTCCTTAATCGATCATTATATTTGGATCTGATCCATGGCTGAAAAAATGTTTGCCTGCACTTTAGACCCTAGTTTCAATCCCGGTCAATACATAAACAAATTCCATTTCCTCTGCAGCCGAAGAATTACGGTTCAAAAAAAAAGCACAATATAACCCATTAGAAAACTAATAATTAGTTTTCGACAAAACAGCACCCGAATTTTTTAAGAAATCTACTTTTACCGGTTAAAGTTTGACACAACTCGTTATCGTGGTAAGATCCTTAATTGGAAGCTCTTGAATTCCTTAAAAGCCAAATCAGTCGTATATTTTCTTTTCGAACTAAAACTGATTGTAAGATTTCAAGGCAAGATGGCCGAGCGGTCTAAGGCGCTAGGTTTAGGCCCTAGTATCTTCGGATGCGTGGGTTCGAATCCCACTCTTGTCACAAACTTTATAGTGTTTTCAACACGACAGAGTAGATATGAAAAGAGTAGATATGTACTATTAATCACGCGATGATATAAGTAACCAGTAGTTATCACAAGGCAGTAATAGCACTGCTACAAAACAGCGAACTAATGGTTAAAGTAAAACGTTCGGTTGGGGGTAGCGCTTAATACACAAGGTTAACATTTTATGAAATGGTCAAAACTTATTTAGGAACGATGCAACCCACTTTAATATTAACAGTTCTTCGGTTTCAGGCATCGGTGGATGAGTGGTAGAATTGTCATTCTAGTGGTAGAACTCTAAATTGAAATTCAAGGGTTGACTGTCGCTTTTTTTTAATAGCCAATCTCCGTAAAGTAGAAGTCATATCACAGTGGGTAGTATTGTTAGTCATTATTGTCAAACATAACCTTGTGGGTGAACTTTATCTATTTTCTGATATACTGTTGACAAAAATATTTCTTTACAAAGATATTTTTGATTTCATTTCCTAACATTTACAACACTAGAAAATCTTAAGCAAAATTGAAGTTTCAAGATTGGCAATCAAAAGAGCAACACGCACTCCTGGCAATCAAATAGATTGTATCATAAAAATTGAGAGAATTAGCTAACTTAATTCAAAAGTTGTCCTTAATTTTTGTTTCTATTGTCCTTTTGTAACACCCAACTAAGATTTTGTCAAATCAAGCTTAAATAATCACTATCAATTATATATCCAAGCCGGCGAAGAAAGGTTGAATCATCACAAACGAGATGTGAGTTTGGTTAGTGAAAATTGAAATTCCAAACTTCAATCGAATCGAATGGCAGAAAAATTGCGGTTTCTTTGTCAACATAAGATGAACAAGAACTAAGTGGATTCAGATGCCTGAAAAAGGAAACATAGCCGGGCGATTGCCGGAAAAAAGCCGTCGTTGACGCGCTAGACACATATCGGGATTGAAACTGAAGGGTATTAAGCTTAATACTAATATCAGCTAGCAATCGCTCTAATGAACTTTGATAACCTAATGCACTATGACACAACGACCGTGCTTTTTCGGTTTATCCTGTTTCCTTTGATTTTGCTCTTTTAACATTGGCCGTATACACTGCATTGCGTAATTGAATGCGTGAGAAAATTTAGAAACTATTCAAATGAAACAGTGAGTGAGGTAAGTCAGAAGTCAAACGTGAAAATTGTGACTTATGTTAAATGAAAAACGTGAACAAAAGATAAAGCGAATTTAAAAAAACATAGCAGGACAAGTCCCGACGTACAATTCAAAGAATTTTCATTGAATAAAAAAACTAGACTCAGAACGGACCAGGAGTGAATTGGGAAAGCCATTTCAAAATGTCAAAATGCCGCATGTGCACAAAAAACATCAATTTAAAAGATCATCAATTGAAACAAAAAGATTGAAAGAATTAGCATTTGGGAATTCATCTAAATTCATGGAAGTGAAACCGGCAAAAATGAGATGAACCTTTTCTGAAAAAAAACTTTAATGGACCAAAATAATGCGGCGGGGGACAAAATATCAAGAAAGTGGAACTGACAAAGTTCTAACACCAACAGTTAATAAAATCAGACTTCTGGCACTACGATCTAGATTTTAGCTCCTTGTGATTGTGAAAAAAGACAGTACCAGTACCTAAACAACAGCCAATTGAGCAGCTGGCGGCGTTTATTGAATTTATTACATCAAAGTAGAAGAAAAAACTGAGATGAAACATTTTTGAAATCGAACAATTAGATTCCTGGCAACAAATATTGTTGGGTGAGAGTCCGTTGCTGAAAAAAGGGAAAATGACTAAAACCTGAAAAATAAAAACTGATTATCTTTTCCGTTTGTGCCCCAAGCTTAACAGATGAATAGTAATTGCACACCGGGACGTAGGTATGCGCTATATTCTTACAAAATTCTCTGCGACAATTTCTTGAAACAGCTCTTATTAACACTTCAAGGCTCTTAACTCATTCCCAAATACGAACAGGTAAAACTCAACTCCAAATCGTCTAGAGACTACTCGAATTAATTCTGCCCCCCCCCCCCCCCCCCCCCCCAAGCTTAGTGCGCATATTTTTTTATGATCCCCAGGCGCACGTGCTATTTTCGTACATATTAACGTGCTATATAACAACATATAATTTGTAACTGCGGGTCATAAAAAACACTGGGGGGGGGGGGGTGGGGAACGGAACAGGGTGTAGATCCGACTATTCGTATGACGTAAATCGGTTAAAGGCATGCATTATAACTAACTTAAACGAACTTGGACGCCAATAGAAAAATTTAGATACTAGAAGTTTTCGGTCCAGATCGCCTAGTGGTTAGGACATTGCGTTGTGGCCGCAATAACCCAGGTTCGAATCCTGGTCTGGACATTTATTTTATCCAATAAACATACTATAGTCAGGTAATCGTTCACTATTAACAGCAAGACGATACAAAAATTTTGTTGGAATCTTTTGCAAAATGATGATTTCTCATACCAAGCTTCGGCGCTGAAAGGGTAGAATTGTCGCCCTCCAGGCGATAGACTAGAGTTCGAGTCCCGACCGATGCAAGTTTGGGTTGTGGTGAGCTTGTTGTTCGAAGCGGTCGGCGTCATTACATACGACAAAGAGAACAACCTCATCTTTTTACTTGAATTGAACTTCCAAAAAACGTAGCTGTTCAAAAGTAGTGTTCAAACAACATCAACACAAATTGGTTCAATGATGTGCACAAGTCAAAATCAACTCCTGTTCTTCGAATTTTTAAGCCCGTTCATAAAAACGAGGGATGATGCATCAGCTAGGGGGATCTTTTCCGTTTGTGCCCCCCTCCAGTACGTTATGTTCCCCCCAGTTACAGAGCAAGTGTCATTACATGGTATATCATTATGTAGAAATATGGCACGTGCGTCTGAGGGGTGCAAATAATATGCACCCACTAAGATGGGGGGGAGGGAGGCACAAACGGAAAAGATCCAGCTAGGGTCAGTCTTGATTTGTTTACATTCGATATTGTTTACATTCAGTTGTCCTATATAGTAATTTGAATTAATTAAAAATTCTTAACATAGCCGGCAGATTGCCGGAATAGCTGCGAAATTGACTTGCTTTCCGTAAAATACAGATGGAAAAAGATACAGAAGTGAGTTGATAATAGTTATCGCCGCCGCCTATAAAACTTACAAGTTTATTTCAAAGGAGGTTGTTTTTGGGTGCAAAAAAAGTTTCCCTGTCGCCTCTCGAACCGGCGCTCTCCGGATTAACAGCCAGTCGCCTTAACCACTCGGCTGTCGGACCATACAATCTGTTTTCTTACAATCAAATTTCTTTTAGGAACAGATTCTGTTTCTGAATAACCGCAATTTAGGTCACGCAGAAAGCGTGAAATCAAGCGCGAAAAAGCCATTTAAGCAGTGACGAGACAGAATGTTCTAGAACAAATGTAAAACGAAAATGAAGCGTCAGACGACGAAACAAAAAAAAACCAAGAGCACCGCAATATAGCTACGCTCAGCTTACAGCTTCGCAGCTATAAAAACAGTTGTTTATTTTTTTTTTGTTTCGTCGTCTGACGCTTCATTCCGGAAGCGACTCGAAGCACCAAAACTTCACAAAAAGCTGAAGCCATTACCTTTTGTATTAAACCATTAACTCATTACCTCCACGGGTCTGATCTAAAAATTGGTGAAACTTAAACCACTGTCACCAAGAGAAAGAAAATGCAGCAAAATTATATTATTGAAAACGTTTGGTAACGTTAAAAAAGTCTGAAATTTTTAGGATGGTCAAAAAACTGATAGCCTGACAAAGTTGACAGGGCCATCAATTGCCCTCAGATAATTAATGATTCTAATCTCAAAAAGATCGCGAAAGCAAACGGCAGATAAAAACTTTTCAAAAAAGACAGGAAAGTCAAAATTATTCAAAAAAGAGTGCTCAAACTTAAGAATCAGAGAACTACTACAATTAGATTTCTAATCACGGCAATTAAGACAAAAATAATACATGATTCTTCCTTGTTGTATATATGCTAGACAACATGATTTCATACTAATTCAAAAATTAAATTAATCATAGAAAAACAAAAGCAACAGGATAATTTTCAAAGACAAACAGTCGTCTAAAAACAATACCAAGCCCGGAAAACAATTGCAATGAATAGTATTAAGTCGAAATGTTGGAAAAGACTTTCTGGCAAACTCCCAGTACTGCCTTATTTTGAATTAATTCAATTGCAAACCGAAGAAACCAAGATCTAAGAAAAAGATGAATTCATTCAATTTTTTAACAACTGAAAAAATCAATATAACGAATACAAAAGTAGCTGCCAGGACAAAACTAGAATGATACAAACGAGAATGTGAAGAATATGGACAGAATCTTAGGAACACCGTAACAAAAAGACCAATTCTTGATTTTTGAAAGTTAAAAATCAAATTTAAAAAAAATCAAGAAAAATGAGCACATTTCATTGATCAGCATTCGAGACATAGAAAAGACAACGAGTCATTCAAGACAAAAATCCAACTTGCTGAACAGAATAAAACAAGAAAAAGAAGAATTCAGACATACGAAACAATGAAACATTTTGCAAAAAAGTGGTCAAAAAATAATTAAGACTGCGCATTTGTGAAAAAAATTTATCTGTTTTTTTCAAAAACTTAACACCAAAAAATGATTGAATTTTTATTGAAACAAAATTAAAGTCCCTCATGTTCCCCAAAATACTATTTCTAGTGATTAAAAGCGAAATACAAACAAAAAAACTGAAAAAAATTGGCAAAAAACTACGAAAATCGGATTAGCAACTGTACAATTTTATGAAACAAAATTACATCGAGGTAGAAAGAGGCATTGAGTATATGAATTATCAAAAGGAAGTTTCCATATTAACTGATTTTTGACAAAAAAACAGCTAAAAGATCCAAAAATGAAGTAATTAATAGAAAAAAAGCCAAAAATTTACTAAAAAATCAAGAAATATGTGCCAATTTCGCATTTGAAACGCAATTTCAGGCTATGCAAAATACTGTGCTATCAATTTCCGGAGTTTACATTTCAACATAGCATCGATTAAAAATTATTTCTAAAAAAACCAAATTACAACCAAAAAAACTAGGCCACTTAGACGAAAAAACGGCTAAAAACGGTTATCTATATGTGCCATTCAGTCAAAAACTACTTTTCAATGTCAAAAAGTCATTCACTAAACGCCGCGCATGATCAAAAAATTTCTCTCGCTCAGAAAAAATTAGTTCACACTGCAATTTTACTCGCTTTCGCTTTTAGGTCAAAACATCGTCTGAACGAATAGTACTTCCGGTAAAAAAAAACCTTAAGAAAACCAATACTCCTCTTCGAGTGGCAAAAAACCAAGAGCACCGCAATATAGCTACGCTCAGCCTACAGCTTCGCAGCTATAAAAACAGTTGTTTATTTTTTGTTCTTCCCCAGCCAAAGAAAAACATATCGAACTGTAGTCAGATGAATCGCTCTACAAGAATTGATACCCCGGAAAAATTTGGTTTTGCCTGCTACAGGTCGATCCTGGTGGTTGTAGAAGAGGCCGCTTATTGAGTATCGTGAGGTGCTTCAAATGAAATCAATTCCTACGCACAGTTCATTTTATTTTTGGGTAGATAAGAAATCAACTAGAAATTCGAAAAGGCAGTTGTGATTTCTGAAGGCAAACGGCAAAATTCACTCCAAGTGAAGTGATTAAAAAAGGATTTCTCCAATACTCCTCTTCGAGTCGTAAAAAGACAGCGCCCCAATACAATTAAAATTCTTTGAATTGTAAAAACCAAGAGAAGGCCAATAATAGCCCCTGCTATCGCTGTGTGGCTGTTAATAAAAATAACAAACTGGGCAAAAAAATTGCTAAGATAGCTTAAATCTGCAAAATGTTTGAATATTCAAATTACCCTCAAACTCCATTTATTTAACAAATAGTTTTTAAAAGCTATTAAAAGAATCATAATAATATTACTTTAGTCTACAATAACCTCTTACCGAACGAAAAAAATCAAAACAAGAACAGCTTGAAAAAGAGGCACCTGAAGAAAACATTAACAAGCTTAGCTAATTATTTTTTACAACTACATTTTACAATGTTTTAAATGGGGGTACGATCACCTTAATCACACACTAAAGGAAGGTACATTGGGAAAAAAAACCCAACTTTCAACCACCATACAAGTCTCACCTAGTTTCGGAGGCCACTTTGATCTTGCTTCCAAGGCCCTTTTCGACTAGTACAGGCACCAATACCCCCACCAGCGCCGACTTCCCATTGGGACCAAGAGGAGAGTCAGGTCCACAGCACTTGAGGGCAGCCCTGCTGATGGACCCAAGTGCCTTCTCTCCTGCCACTCGAACAGAATCCTGTGGGAAAAAAAAATTAGTCATAAATCAGGTAGTTTTGTGAGTGCAGCTGTTCAATGACATTGCAGCTATAAATGTTGAGCTGTTGGCCTGGGTAAAAAGGTAATTTTACGCGCTTCGAGATGTTATTTTGTTAAACTAATTCCGCCTCATTTGATTTGATATTTTGGTTTATTCATTGATGACATTCTTGACAGAGTCAGTCAAAATTTACATTCCATATTGAATTCAGATTCTAGCATAACAAATAATGGTTGAGAAAAAATGATCTTTCGCTCATTGATATGTTAAAATTTTATATGATTCATGTGTCAGCGATACCGTAATAATTCGTCAAGGCATAATCAAAGATATAACAATTGGTCTAGTATTACCCCTTCAAACGCTTTGGGCTCAAATTGATTGTTTGCACAAATTTTTCTCGAGAATTGTCCATTCAAAAGTCGAGCTCTGGTCTACTGCACGTCCCCTAATCAAACAGAGCCCGATATCTTGCAAGATCCCTACTAGATTATGCAATTTGGTACAAGATTTCCTGCATGATTTTTTCAAGACCATCAGAGATAGTCCCTGCAGCTAAACCAGAGTATGGAATTACTTTGATATCATCGCATCTGGCAAATGCAAGTGTCCAGAACTGGCTGATGACGTCAGAAGAGAAGAGTGATGAGTTGGTGTATATGTTTGAGGCAAAGTCAGTGAGAGCGAGACATGCTGCCTCTCTGCTCCGCCACTCTCTACTCTCCAGAGAAGAAATCAATTCGTCACTGATCTCAATCGCGTACTTCTCAACCTGAAAACCAAAAAAGTTGCCACCTTTTGCCTTTTCAGCGTTGGAAATTATTGTTCTAATGGTTCCCAGGCTCGTTTTGCGTGTTTTTAGAAAAAATTTTCACTTTGCCGAACACTTAATGAAATGGATTTAACTCGAGCATAATTCCGCAACTCAAGGCAGCTCTTATCGGTACAACAGTAAGTTGAGCCATTAGAAAAAAATGGGAGAGAAACAGGTTGCGGGGGTTGTGGGTTGGTAGGTGTGGGTGGGCTGGTAGAAAAAAAGAATTTATTTCTTTGATTGAGATCATAAATCTATAAATCATTTCGCAACAAAGGTGGAGTCTCTCAAGTTGTAAGCACCTTTCACTCGAGAGCCCAGGTAAAAGCACTATAACAGAAAACTATCAGAACCTTGACAGTTTCGTAGACTAAATATCTGAAATGAAACTTCTTTACTAAATTCTTGACATGCTTCGAGTCAGCTTGCACTTCGGGAAGTACTACTCGGGCACGGGAGCAACAAGTTGAGACCCAAAAAATCGATCTAAACTTTATACCAACGGTACCGTACTGACTGTCTTCTTTTAGTAGTTTAAACACAGGATAGTTCAAAGAGCCCCAAAGTAAGACTTCTTTTGCCCATTGACTGCTTATCTTTAACTGTGGGCAAAAAACTCACCTAGCTGTTGGACAAACGTTACTAGTACCTTGTATGCAGAGTTTCAACAGTTCGAAGGTGAACAATTCAAAGGAACTTGTTGTTCTGGTAACTCAGAAAATGGGCAACAATTTTGGCTGGAAATGGATTATTTTCATTACTATTTTGAATACTAAAACATACCCGGCAGATTGCCGGAAAATAGCCGCCGTTGATTCCAATAAGCATGATTGGGATTGAAATAATAGAAGATATTGAAAAAAAAGATTTTTGTACAAAAACA
Organism: Convolutriloba macropyga; assembly: GCF_964194025.1. NCBI lineage: Eukaryota > Metazoa > Xenacoelomorpha > Acoela > Convolutidae > Convolutriloba > Convolutriloba macropyga. Next base: position 74,103,465 of record NC_134471.1, on the reverse strand, counting down.
TTTTTTAAGTCCGATTTATTTTGATGGCATTTCGTAGTTGAACATACTTCTGTTTCTTAGAGAGAGGCTACAGGGTTAATATCAATACCAATAAGCATTAGAGATGGTAATTAAGACTTATAGGAACGACGTTGAAATAACGGATATCTAAAATTGGGCTTTATGGGTTTATCCCGTTTATATTTCTGACTTCCATTTTTGTACTAACTCTGTTCATTTTGAGTTGCTTTGCTGAGCAACTGATGTTCAAAATCACTTTTAGCAGAATGAGAGAAGAGAGAAACTAGCCTAGAGAAGTCAAAAAGATTTCACGCAAAATGTTGGCAAAATGAGGTAAAGCGAAACATTTTTTTATTCGACGAAGTAAAAAAAAAACATAGCCGGAAGAATTCCGGAAGCGACTCGAAGCGTAAAAACTTGACAAAAACCCTAATTGCAGCTGGAACCATTACCTTTTTTAATAAACCATAAACTCATTACCCCACCATCCCCCCCCCCCCCCCCCCCCCGTCTGATCTTAAAATTGGTGAAAACCTCTGTCACCAAGAGAAACAAAATGCCGCAAAAATATTTATTATTGAAAACGTTTGGTAAGGATAAGTGCAAAATAATTAGGATAGTCAAAACACTGATAGTCTCAGAAAGCTGACAGGGCTATCAACTGCCCTCAAATAATTCATGATTCTAATCTGAAAAAGATCGCTAAAGCAAACGGCAGATAATAATAACTTAGAAACTAAACTAAATTTTTCAAAAAATAATGCTCAAAGTTAAGAATCAGAAAACTACTACAGTTAGATTTCTCATCACTGCAATTAAAGCAAAAACAACATATACTTTGTTCTTCTTGTATATATGCTAGACAACATGATTTCAAACTAAATCAAAAATAAAAATAATCATAGAAAAGCAACCGAGTATAATTTAAAGGCAAAAAAATGTTTAAGAACAATACCAAGGTCGGAAAAAATACAATAAAAAGTAATAAGTAGCAATTCTGGAAAAGGCTTTCTAGTACACTCTTAGTACTGCCTTATGTTGAATGAAATCAATTGCAACCCAAAGACATGACGAAAATCTAAGAAAAAGCCGAAATCATTCAATTTGTTAATAACTGAAAAAATCAATAAAACCAGTATAAATGTAGGTGCCAGGACAGAGCTAGAATGATACAAGCTAGAATATGAACAATATGGACACAATGTAAGGAACACCGTAACAAAGACTAATTCTTGATTTTTGAAAGTTCAAATCAAGGTTTAAAAGTTTTGAAAGTTTAAAAATCAAATTTAAATAAACAAGAAAAACTAACACCATTTCATTTTTCAGCATTCGAGACATAGGAAATACAACGATACATCCAAGACAAAAATCTATCCTCCTGAACAGATCAAAAAAAAGAAAAAGCAGAAATCAAACATACGAAACATTGAAACATTTTGCAAAAAAAGGTCAAAAAATTTTTAGGACTGCATTTATAAAAAAAAATAACTAATTTTCAAAAATTTGACGCTAAAAAATTATTGACGTTTTTATTGAAAAGAAATTAAAGAACCTCATGTTGCACAAAAAGAATATTTCTAGCATTAAAACCAAAATACAGAAAAAAAAAACTGAGAAAAATAGGAAAAAAACTACCAAAATCGGATTAGCATATGTACAATTTTATAAAACAAAATTACATCGAGGTAAAAAGAGGCATCGAGTATATGAATTGTCAACGGGAAGTTGTCATATTGACTGATTTTTGACAAAAAGACGGCTAAAAGATCCAAAAATGAAGAAAATAATAGGAAAAAGGCCAAAAATTAATTAAAAAATAAAGAAATTTATGCCAATTTTGAACTTGAAACGCGTTTTCAGGCTCTGCAAAACACTGTGCTATTAATTTCCAAGGTTTCCTTTTCAATATAGCATCGAAAAAAAAATCATTTCTACAAAAAACCGAATTACAAGCAAAAAAAATGGGCCACTTAGACGAAAAAACGGCTAAAAACGGTTATCTATATGTGCCATTCAGTCAAAAACTACTTTTCAAAGTCAAAAAGTCATTCACTAAACGCAGCGCATGATCAAAAAACTTCTCTCGCTCAGAAAAAATTAGTTCACACGGCAATTTTTCTCACTTTCGCTTTTAGGTCAAAACAGCGTCTGAACGAATAGTACTTCCGGTAAAAAAAAACATAGCCGGAAGAATTCCGGAAGCGACTCGAAGCGTAAAAACTTGACAAAAACCCTAATTGCAGCTGAAACCATTACCTTTTTTAATAAACCATAAACTCATTACCCCCCCCCCCCCCCGGTCTGATCTAAAAATTGGTGAAATTTAAACCACTGTCACCAAGAGAAACAAAATGCCGCAAAAATATTTTTTATTGAAAACGTTTGGTAAGGATAAGTGCAAAATAATTAGGATAGTCAAAACACTGATAGTCTCAAAAAGCTGACAGGGCTATCAACTGCCCTCAAATAATTCAAGATTCTAATCTCAAAAAGATCGCTAAAGCAAACGGCAGATAATAATAACTTAGAAACTAAATTAAATTTTTCAAAAAATAATGCTCAAAGTTAAGAATCAGAAAACTACTACAGTTCGATTTCTCATCACCGCAATTAAGACAAAAACAATATATACTTTTTTCTTCTTGTATATATGCTAGACAACATCATTTCAAACTAATTCAAAAATTATAATAATCATAGAAAAGCAACCGAGTAATATTTAAAGGCCAAAAAATGTTTAAGAACAATACCAAGGTCGGAAAAAAATACAATAAAAAGTAATAAGTAGCTTTTCTGGAAAAGGCTTTCTAGTAAACTCTTAGTACTGCCTTATGTTGAATGAAATCAATTGCAACCCAAAGAAATGACGAAAATCTAAGAAAAAGCCGAAATCATTCAATTTGTTAATAAATGAAAAAAAACCAGTATAAACGTAGGTGCCAGGACAGAGCTAGAATGATACAAGCTAGAATGTGAACAATATGGACACAATGTAAGGAACACCGTACCAAAGACTAATTCTTGATTTTTGAATGTTCAAATCAAAGTTTAAAAGTTTTGAAAGTTTAAAAATCAAATTTAAAAAAACAAGAAAAACTAACACCATTTCATTTTTCGGCATTCAAGACATAAAAAAACAACGATACATCCGAGACAAAAATCTATCCTCCTGAACAGACCAAAAAAAGAAAAAGCAGAAATCAAACATACGAAACATCGAAACATTTTGCAAAAAAAGCTCAAAAAATTTTTAGGACTGCATTTATAAAAAAATTTAATTAATTTTCAAAAATTTAACGGTAAAAAATTATTGACGTTTTTATTGAAACGAAATTAAAGCCCCTCATGTTGCACAAAAAGAAAATTTCTACTAATTAAAACCAAAATACAGACAAAAATCTGAGAAAAATAAGAAAAAAACTACCAAAATCGGATTAGCATATGTACAACTTTATAAAACAAAATTACATCGAGGTAAAAAGAGGCATCGAGTATATGAATTGTCAACGGGAAGTTGTCATATTGACTGATTTTTGGCATAAAGAAGGCTAAAAGATCCAAAAATGAAGAAAATAATAGGAAAAAAGCCAAAAATTAATTAAAAAATCAAGAAATTTATGCCAATTTTGAACTTGAAACGCGTTTTCAGGCTCTGCAAAACACTGTGCTATTAATTTCCAAGGTTTACATTTCAATATTGCATCGAATAAAAATCATTTCTACAAAAAACCAAATTACAAGCAAAGAAAATGGGCCAATTAGACGAAAAAACGGCTAAAAACGGTTATCTATATGTGCCATTCAGTCAAAAACTACTTTTCAAAGTCAAAAAGTCATTCACTAAACGCAGCGCATGATCAAAAAACTTCTCTCGCTCAGAAAAAATTAGTTCACACGGCAATTTTTCTCACTTTCGCTTTTAGGTCAAAACAGCGTCTGAACGAATAGTACTTCCGGTAAAAAAAAAAAAACCTTAAGAAAACCAATACTCCTCTTCGAGTCGTAAAAAACCTTAAGAAAACCAATACTCCTCTTCGAGTCGTAATAAAAAAAATAGGAGCGCTATAATAGCCGGCTGGGAAGATGAGGGCGGCTATTAAAAATGGGAGAGAAACAGTCGTTCCTTGGCTCTTGTCAGAGACAACTTTGGTTCTGGCGCCCATTGTCCTCGAGGTTCAAAAAAGGATCTATTCTGATTCGCCCACTCCGTGTTTTTATGCTCCCCAATTGCAAAGTTATATGCCCACTAAGTTGGGGGGGGGGCAGAATAGATCCACAAAAAATTCGGGTCGTTGGCCTCACAGACTGGGTCACATTCAAGTGCGAAACAATCTAGAAACAAAACAAAACAAGGTAGAATTCCTTAATCAACAAGGATGGTACAGCGACGTTTGGCCCAAACTAAGGGTAGCGCATACTATGTCACTTTAAATAAATTAGAGCTCCTTGGATCAACTCCAAGTTCTCCAAGTTATAAGTTAAGATACATCAATTCAGAACAAAAAATTTTGAAGAAAAATTATAAACAAAAGAGTCTCACTTATCCCGATTACATACCTCAACAGCTTCCTTTCTCCACGAGGAAAACTTCTATTTTTATTTGCAAGAGTGACAAAATGTTTTGTTCACCCAATTTTGGCCGATCGAACGTGGAAAGATATGCGCGGATCTCCAAAAAACCCGTCAAGTGTGGATTAACTTAACTGAAGACTAGAAAATTTACAGAAATTTGTCAATCTAAATAAATTTAATTTCATTGTTGTTCGTTTTAAAAGCCCTCCTAGTAGAAAAAGAAGATTTTTTTATGCACCGTTAGACAAATATTTTTATCAACCTTTAATGAATAACACGCTGTTTGGTTAGAGCCTCATTTTAAGCATTCAAGAATTTTTTGCGCTAGTTTAGCAAAAGTTTTGATAACTTAGCAATCAACATGCCAATTATGGATAAATTGTTCAGCTGTTATTGACGCCAGCTGCACAATACCGGATTATAAAACAGGTATGAAACAGGTACGACGGACTGATTGAAACAAGCTTAAAAAAGGATAAAGTTTGAAAACCCATTTTTGAAAGCATCGAAACGTGTTCTTATGTATATGCTGAACTCAGATTTGAGGAAAAGTAGCTTTAAATTAATACTCGCATTAACTCTGATGAATTTTGATAACTAAAAGAATATTAAGCACTCATTACATAATTCTTTGAGAGAAGAAATCAAATTCCACTGAATTCAAATAGCGAATTAAGTCAAACATCAAATATGTAAAAATATGGACATGTGTAAAATGCAAAGCGTGAATAACGCGTAAAGGGAACTAAAAGAAGGAACTCACCTATATAATAGCCGTTTGAGCAGATGATGGCTACTAATTTAAATTATAAAAAGCATAACAAACTAAAACAAATCAGTGGAATTTTCAGAAAACTATATAAATATACGATATCTAACTAAGTGACAGTGTTCAGACAATGTATCTGCAGAAAAGTAAAACCAGCAGACAATCGTCATGACTCGACTTAAAAAGTTATCAAATCCCACTAACGGAATGGCGGGGGTTTAATTGGGGGTGCGGTATGAGGTATAGTTAAAGGGGCGGTGACTGAGGGGGGCAAAGTTTTGATAAAGAACTGACCTCACACCATAAAATTGTCTCCTCAAAACAGTTTCAGAGTGAAACGCATACTTAGGGACTAGTAAGGCGAAGGGCTCTACGAGAGCAGCTCGGCCACTTAATGCCCTCCTGGTTTTGACTGTTAACCCCGTTTTAAGGAAGAAAAGTTAAATGGTTCAGACGACAAAACAATCAAGCGAAAAATCACATAAAAAGACCACAGGACTAATAAAATTGCAACAAACTTCGCTATGTACAAATTTGACAAGCTTCGTCAGGCAATTAATAGCATGTATACTTATTATATGTGGACCAAGCCCTCACACAAAATACTTGAAATTCTTAAGTTTTACAGAAACGAAAGTCTGGGTAAGAAAAAAACATAACCAAAAAACGTCGGGCAAATTTCTCTGAAACGACCGGCGAGCGGTTGGCTTCGTCAGTAGCTAGGCACCGTTTAGCGAGGCTAGCTTTATCATAATTGAAGGGGCGTAAGTGAGAGCAACGGGAGGGGGTGAACCGGGAGGCTGATGGGGTGGCAACATTTGAGGGCGGGCAACAGTGGGCGGGGGGAGTCAATCTCTAAGAACCGATCTTCGCACCATAAGTATAAGACTCCAAAACAGTTTAAGTGGATCGCAAACTTGGAAACTTGTGAGAAACTCTAAGAGCACTTCATACCCGCTGGGCTATTTAGTCCGTTTTCGGGGACGAGCAGTCAAATGGATCAGACGAAAAATTAGTCAAGCAAAAAATCGCATAAAAAAGACCACAGGACTAATAAAATTGCTAATAAAAACTTCGTTTGAGAGCAATTTAAAAGCTTTTATGTATTTTTCGGTCTCTTTACGTGTAATAAATTTCGATTACCTTTTACTTGTGCTCAAGTATATTTTTTCAATCGATCAATTGATAACATAAAAATGCAAAATAGTCCTAATTTTTACTTCTGTACGCTTTGAGAAAAATTTTAAAGATGACAATGGCTCAAAATATTATTTGCAAAGGCATATTAACGAATCGCTTTGTTGGCATTGAAGAAACAATCAGATATAATTACTACAAATAGAATCGCAATCTTGGCACCACAGATAAATAATATTTCGGTTATATCGTGTAGCCAAGGATGAAGTCTGCGACCCAAGACAGGCATGGATTTGAGGTGGGAGGGGAAGGTGTGACCAAGCTTGTAGGAGAAAATCTTTGGTGGCGCCATTACATCTGGCCCATACCCAAAATTCAATTTTTAGCTTGAACCTCAAGTCCGCGACCCAATTCCGCCCGGTCCGTACTGGTTGTGGGCCGAGGCCTTTATCCTGAGAGAGTAGATATTATTAGTGCTAGAAACCAAATTGCGAAATAATAATCAACAAATTTCTTGTTTATAATTTGGTAAGACAGACCTATAGCCACAACCAACCTGGATAACAAAAACTGATTACCATTTTCCTCGAATACCACATGTGCAGTTTACCTTTGTCGAAATTTTCTAACACAACATTACAAGAATTCGGTGACATTTATTCTTCTTTAACTTCAGACAGATCGTTCTTCAAATAAAATGTACATTTCTTGAATGAAAAGAGGCATCAAACACATCAAAAAGTAAAAATAGATATTAGAGCATTTTAGGCGCAGGACAAAGTTAATTGATAAATATTAAGCTAAAAAAATCATATTTTTCAACAACGCAATGGAAAAATTTCAAGTAGCCGCTGGTACAAAAATACACAGCGCCCAACTAAACGACCTCGATAATAGACTGACCACAATTTTTTATCAATAGAAAAATATTTTGAAGACATGAAATTTAGAGCTAAATACAAAAAAGAGAACAAAAAAAACAGCTTCTTAAGAAAATACACATTCAAAAACAATGTTGGTGAAGTGTCATAGATTTTTTTGACCATACAATTTCTAAACATGGGTTGCAAAAATCAACAACAACTGTCCCTCAAGAACAGTTCTGAATCTATCTCAAAACTCATGTAACTAAGAACAAGTTTTTATTGCCAATTTCTCCGGAGTGTTCCTCATTTTCAAAATAATTACAATTACCATAACATGCGAGAGCAAAGCCAGAATTTTGGCAATTTGTCTCCTTTGGAGATTCAGTTAAAAATTCGAACTTAAGGCTGGCAAACAGAAATATCCAGCGAAACAAACTACGAAAATACATTTGTCGACGTTTCGATATACAAAATATGCAAAAAAATAATATATATGCAATAAAATGCCAGAGCTTTCACTGTATTTGAGTTAATTGCACTCAATACATGTAACTCGACATTAATTTACAAAAACTTGCATGTTTCATGCAAAAAAGGTTAGCATAAAAGAACTTGCAAGTCAAAAGGTCAACTAATATGAATGTGAAAGTCAATTTTGAATTTTCTGAAAATGCAAGAATTCAAAGGGCGATATTTTAAATTATTAAAACTTCCAAGTCTGATATTTAATATGTAAGAATCTTGCAAGTCAACTTCACTTGAGTTTTGCTTCATTAATTATTTTTGGTGCAATATTTTCATTTCATAAAAAATAGACAAGAAACAGCTGCAAGAGTGCAGCAATACATCGGAACAGATTTTTTGTCAAAATAAAGCTTTGAAATAACATATTTGAGCTTGCCAGCTAAAAACTGCGGTCTAACCGTTCTTTATTCTTGGTATCAACATTAAATCAGTTTGAAAAAAAACTTCTAGTCATCAATTTTCACCCACTTGGTTTTGGTTTTTATATTGGAAACTGCCGGGACGTTTCCATTAACCACATTGCGAAAATTGGACAAATTTTACTCATAAACCTTCTGAGATGATAGGATGAAAAACGTGAGATGATAAGTTGAAAAACGCTTCTGAGATGATAGGATGTCTTCCGCGTTTCTTCCACGTCAAAAATTTTACTTAAGAGCAACCAAATGTTGATTGGCTAATATTTGTCAACATGGTTAATGTGTAAAAACTCACAAAGAATAACATTTAAGAACTATGTTTATGGCATCAAAACTTTTAAGGCAATGAAATTCATTATATGAAATTCTAAAATACTTGGAAAAGATTAAAATAGGAACGCAAAATAAGAAAAACTTTGTTTGGAAAAAATTTTTGCTAAAAGATTTCCCAAAAAATTTCAATAGCCCGGAGATAACTTCTAAATCCCATGAAAAAAGGCTAACCATTCATTCAACTGAATTACGTTCGCTAAATTGCATAAAGTGATTAGAATTTTCCCTTTTGTCCTGGTGTCTGGACTGACCAAGTCACTATAACAGTGCCCTGAGCAGTTCACAAAAACTCAGCGACTAAGGGAGTCATTAGACATTTGGAACAACTTCATCAATCGGTCACAAGAAACAAGCTATTGAAAAAAATATCCAGAAATAGAAAAAATATCCATGTTGACCTCATATATCAAAATGTTTTAACAATACAATTTCCCATTATGGCGTCTATTAAGTTGCGGTCACAGAGCTTCCACAAAAATCAAGATATAAAACTCTTTTCCTTTGACTGGTTTAAAAAATAAAACAATGCAGCAGGTAAATTTCACGAAAAACAACTGACATTGCCTGAAAAAAGCAAATATAGCATGGTAGATCTGAGGTTTCAAAAATATAATATAAAAAGCATACCAAAAAAATCCGTGCTAAAATTGCTAATATGTTAAGTTTCGATTAAAAATATGTGTAACTTATTGCTGCTTCTATTAGCTGCTCTCAATTAGCCTCCAACTAGGGTGACACTCACTCCGTTAACATTAAAATAAAACAAAGAAAAGTCAATTTGAAAGTGAGGAAAATCACTTTTGAGAGCGAGGTAATCACGTGTGACCAAAAACATAATCACGCGAATGAGCAAAAACTCGCTACACTAAGTGTGAAAATGGGGTCACGCATACAATTAAGGCAAAATTGCATGAATTAATGCAAAAAAGCAGATTTGAACTGACCGTGACTTCATATGGTCGTTACAATTATCTTGACTAAATAACAAACGTGGCAGGACAAGTCCTGACTTACAGTTCAAAGAATTTTCATTGACTGAACAAAAAACGAGATCTATTAAATATTAGGAAAAACTCGAACAAAAAAACTTAAAAGACAGGAAACATTAAAATCGAGAAAGCACAGTTTTCTCATTATTTGATGTAGATTAACAAAAAGAAAGCGAAAAGTAGCCCCAGATATCGCGTTGCGGCTATCAAGAAGAGAAATATTTTGAAAATCAGATTTTTTAGTGAGCAAGTTTTTTTAAAAGTGTAGTTTTACCAATATTTTATAACTGTTTTGATTTGCAAATTGAAACATACCCGGCAGATTGCCGGAAAATAGCCGCCGTTGATTCCAATAAGCATGATTGGGATTGAAATAACAGAATATATTGAAAAAAAAAAGATTTTTGTACAAAAATATTTTTTAAGTCCGATTTATTTTGATGGCATTTCGTAGTTGAACATACTTCTGTTTCTTAGAGAGAGGCTACAGGGGCTACTATCAACACCAATAAGCATTAGAGGTGGTAACTAAGACTTATAGGAACGACGTTCAAATAGCGGGCATCTAAAATTGGGCTTTATGGGTTTATCCCGTTTCTCTGACTTCAATTTTTATACTGACTCTGTTCATTTTGAATTGCTTTGCTGAGCAACTGATGTTCAAATTCACTTTTAGCAGAATGAGAGAAGAGAGAAACTAGCCTAGAGAAGTCAAAAAAATTTCACGCAAAATGTTGAAAAGGCGGCAAAATGAGGTAAAGCGAAACATTTTTTTATCCGACGAAGTAAAAAAACATAGCAGGACAAGTCCTGACGTACAATTCAAAGAATTTTCATTGACTAAACAGAAAAACCAGACCTAGAATGGACTAAGAGTGAATTGAGAAAACCATTTTTTTTAAAATTCTGATAAAAAATAACAAAAAAACAGAAAATCAATGTGAAAATGCCGCATGTGAACAAAAAAACCACTAACGAGAAATGAAAATTTAATTCACACAAAAAACTAGGCCTAGAATGAGCTTTGAATGGATTGGGAAAACCATTTAGAAAAAAATCCGATCCAAAAAATCGAAAAAACAGTAAAAATCAGAGTGAAATTGCCGCATGTGAACAAAAAACCACTACCAAGAAACCGAATTTTTGTTCAAACACCATTTTCTCACTCTACTTTAAAATTAGAGCGAAAAAAATTCACGCCGCAAAACCACTCGCTTTTTCGCTCCATTTCCTGTTTCGGCGTGACCAAAATCACTACTCCAATTTGACTTCAAAAATCATGTGTGAACAGATCTTAAAAAAAAAGACAGCGCCCCAATACAATTCAAATTCTTTGAATTGTAAAAAATAGGAGCGCTATAATAGCCGGCTGAGAAGATGAGGGCGGCTATTAACAAACATAGAATGAAAGGTCCGTGATTGCAACTTGTCTACCAGAGAAGGATACAGAGAAAACTTATGCGAGAAATTTAGAAAAATGACACTCAGGAAAAAACAAGTGTCGGCAAATAACGTCTAATGATTAAGACATTGCTATGCGACCGCACTAACCCAGATTCAAATCATGGTTCGAACAATGAATTATTTCCGTAAAAATATCCCAGGTTCGAATCCTGGTCTGGACAATTTTTTAATTGTGTCATTACAGTTTGTTGAATGCTAACAAGGAACTTGTTTTTAAATGAGCCTTACTGTAGTGTTGACGCACATTTTGTTAATTGAAATACAACGAAGTTGATGCAACAGAATGTGTTAACCGCAAGTCGTCAGGTAGCTGAATTATCGCCACCCTAATCTACATCTAGACATATGAAAATACCGTCCTCGACTGAAAATGTTCATGAAAAGAACGTGTTCAACAGATATTGGCAACGAAAAGACTCTGTCTTGACTTTAACGAGAGCCTCAACTTTAGCTGGACTCAAAAATGACGCTTGTGATTGACCCCCCCCCCCCCCCCCCCTCAGGGGTATCATTACCGTGCCACATTGAATATTTGGTGCTGAGGCTTTTAAAACCAAAATAGTTCGGATAATTACCAAATGTACATTAAGTACTAACCACGTCTTTGAGGTTTCCAGCCAGTGAGCTCCAAATTCTGCCCATTGAGTCTCTGACTTGAGGGTTTGGGTCGAATTTGTACCTGTACAGTTTGGGGAGCAGTTTTGGGAAATGAGGCTCCAATTCAGAGGACGCTTGCTCTGCCAGATAGGAGAACCCAAACGCTGCACCCTGCAATATCAAATGAAAATTTGGATCTTTTCCGTTTGTGCCCTTTGGATTCCCCCTTTGGACAATGAATTTCTGCTTCCAATAAATTTTTCCGCAACAACTATGCTGAGCCTTACATGTAGAGCATAGCAATTTTTTATCACTTCTCTTCTATCTTGACGAAAAGTCAAAAGACTTAAAAAGGTTGCGCAAAAATTTGTTGCCCTATTGTTTGGTTACGCTTTCAAGCATCGGTGGTTCAGTGGTAGAATTGTCGCCTGCCACGCGATAGACCCGGGTTCGATTCCCGGCCGATGCACTTTTGACATAAATGTCAATACATTTTGATTTCCTGCTGGTTAGATGAGTTTAGAGCAACTGGAACTGTTCTCTAGAGGCATTTCATATTGAACTTAGTTGCGGTTACTTTTTGCCTCAATTCATGTTTAGGTTAAGTTGGTAACGTTTTTCTAAACCTTACCTGAACTTGGGTTTTACCGTTAGGTTAAGATAATGTTGAATTTACGGGTCTGTCCCATTATAGCCCCCCCCCATTATAGCCCCCCATATCTGACCACTAAGCTGGGGGGGGGGGGGTAATGGGGAAAGACCCGAATTTACTTAGTGTGTAGCATACCTTTCGTGAATTCCACATCATGTTGTGTTTAGAGAGTGAGATGAACTTGTAAACCAGATCTGGTTTGTTCAGATCAGTGGCCAATGAGCACAAGTCTTTATAGGTAGAGATTGAACCCCCAGAAGGGGTCTTGCCTATCTCTCCCTCTGCAAACAGCTCGTCATCACCTGAACATTTATCATTTGATAGTTATGCACACATTCCTTTGAGTTTATTTACAAATCGATTGATTGATTGATTTAAATTCAGATGGTAGATGATACAGAGCATTTTATACAGAATATTAAGTTTAATCAAATTACCACCTTGGACACCATACGAGTCAAATGACTCTACAAAAGGTGCCCAGAGAAAAAACGTGCAATACCTAAAAAAACAAATCGAAAACATCTTCATTATCCAAATAATATGCCCTAAGTTTAGTTCGAGTCAAAAAAATCTGTTCTTTAGATACTTGTTTGGGTAATAGACTTTCTTTAGCAAGGTAGTTGAACATTTTTATTATTGAAAATCTCAAGGATTTCTTCTGAGTGTGTGTTTTAAATTTTGGTAAAGGGATGAGTGACTTAATGGATGCCCGCGTGTTCGGCCTGTTACTGTCAACATCAAGAAAATTCAAAGGAGAAACTTTTGCAATCTGATCCAGGATCTCTTTTACAAGAGCGTCAAAATATAAGTCAAAAACTGACAGCACGTTGTAACGCTTGAAAAGATAGCATACATGGTCTCCTCTCTTTTTGAAAAAGATAGTCTTTAAAATGCGTTTTTGTAGACAGAAAATCGAACTAAGTTTTGTTTTTTTTGCGGAACCGTAAGCTAAAATGCCGTACGATATCATTGGTTTGGCATAACTATTATACATTTGTAATAAAAAAGTTTTCGTAAAAAAGTTTCTTGCTCGGAACAGCATTCCGTTGAATTTTGCTAATGTTTTGCCTACATATTCAATGTGTGGATCAAAATTGAGATGCTTATCTATGAACACTCCTAGATATTTGAATGAATTTACTTCTTCAAGCACTTCGCCTGATAGCAGATTTTTTGATTTTTGTACATTCCGGCCAAAACCAACAATTTTACATTTCTTACTGTTAATGACAAGTTTGTTTCTTGAGGACCAATTTTCAATCTTTTTCAAGTCATTATTGAGCTTTTCCTCAATTTCCAAATTACTGCCTGATGTTAAAAGTGTTGTGTCGTCTGCAAAAAGTGCTATTTTTGAATTATCTTGAACAATTTGAGGCAGATCATTGATAAACAAAAGAAACAGCAACGGGCCCAAAATTGATCCCTGTTGAACACCTACATTAATTTCCATTTTTTCGACTCTTTTGATCCGTGGACTACAAATTGTTTTCTATCTGACAGGAATGAAGCATAAGAGTGTACTAATTTTTCCTCGAAAGCCTAGATTTTGTAATTTTTTTTTATCAGAAGTGAATGATCAATTGTGTCAAATGCCTTTTGAAAGTCAATGAAGCAAGCGAAACCCATTTTTTGTGAGTCAATAACATTTCGCATCAGTTCTGTAACTGATGTGATAGCGTGTGTGCATGAGCGTTTTGGCCGGAAACCGAACTGTTCGTTTGAGAGAAGTTGATGTTTTTCGAGGAATTCAACCATTCTTGTATTCAAGACTTTTTCAAACACTTTGCTTAGGGATGACAATAGACTAATTGGTCGATAGTTTGAAGGATTTTCAAAACTTCCATTTTTATGTATAGGAATTACCTTAGCTGTTTTAAGACAAACCGGAAAAAAAACCCTTCTTGAATGCTCCTATTTATCAGCTTAGCCACATGATAGCTAACTACAGAAGCTACAAGTTTTAAAAGTTTATTACTAATTCCATCATGACCCGCTGTGCTTTTGTTTTCTAATGAATTTATTATGTTGAATATTTCGATAGTGTTGACGGGAAATAAGAAAAAAGTTTTGTCGTGACATGGTAAACCTGGCTCACTGTCTACATTGTGAAAATTTGTGTTACTCACTTTCTTCCCTACGTTGATAAAAAAAGGATTAAATTCTTCCACATCAATGTCTTTTACTGAGTTTTTCCTTTGCCCTAGGAATTCTTTGAACACTTTAAATTTTTGTGCTGGACTACCTGATAAAGTCAGTTTTTGATCATAGTGTTGCTTGCGAGCATTTCGTACTTCATTTGTTACTAAATTACGTAATTGCTTGAACCGGACTTCATTTTTACTATTTGGGTGAGATATGAGTGTATCATGTGCCCGATCTCTCTTGCTAATGAGATTCTTTAACCTGTTATTCATCCAACTGTTTTTGAAGATTTTCTTCTCCGTAATTGGACATTTATCATCAAAAATTTGTAGAATGATTGAACTTAGTTCACACCATGAACTTTCAAGATGATAATTATTCATCTTGTTTAATCTATGTTGGAGAATGAAGAGGAAATTCAAATAAATATGTTCATTCTCAAAAAATTTAAAATCACGACTGTAATAAAATTCATTAGATTGAGAGCTAGAGACTGAAAAATCAAATTCATAAATTAGAGCTTAATGATCGCTGAAAGACCATTTCAGTGTTGATACTTTTTTCGATTGTTTTGACAAAATATGATCGATACATTTGCTCGTGAACTTAGTTACTCTTGTAGGTTCTGCGTTTTGCATTTCATAATTAAATGAATTGATCAAGTTTTGGTACTGTTGATGATATGCATCAGAGATATCAATATTAAAGTCACCACAAATAATAGTTTCCTCTTTCATCGCGTTTATTTTGAACAATATACTTTCAAAAGTCTCAAGGAAATTTTGAATTTTTTCCGAGGGAGGCCTGTATAGAACACAGAAATTTATTCGCTTTTTTCCGCTCTCTATGGATAGGAGTAGATGTTCCAGATTTTCTTCAAAAAAGAAATTAGATATTATCTTACAATCTTCTCGTACAAAAAAGCCAACGCCTCCTCCTTTTTTGTCGTTTCTATTTTTTACTATCAATGGCTGATACCCTGTTATGAAATACATATCTATGGGATCGTTATCAGTGAGCCAGGTTTCGCATACAGCTATTACAGCTGGTTTGGTTTTGAGGGTTTCTAGTTGACAGCACATTTGGTCATGATGGGATCTTAGGGATTGCACGTTTATAAACAAAAGGGCTTTCGAGTGTTTATCCATTTCCAAGTAATAGATGATTGTCCAATTACTTGATATCAAAACTGTTACGAAAACACGAAGTCGAAAAGGAAGTGTACACTGCGCCTGTTTTTTAAGCCGCGTTATTTAATGTTTGGACAATCATCTATTGGGTGGAGTATTGTTGTCATTAAGTTTTTTTCCAGCTGGTGTTGCTCCCATATGATAAATATCGTCAAAATTATCATTTTCAATTACATCGCCAGGTCGTTTGTTTCGTCGCTGATTTGACAATTGGTTAGTATTCCAGTTGTTGGCTTGGTTGCGTTGATTAGGAGATATTTTCTTGATTGCCCGTGATTCAAGATTCGTAATTGGACATTTATCATCAAAAATTTGTAGAATGATTGAACTTAGTTCACACCATGAACTTTCAAGATGATAATTATTCATCTTGTTTAATCTATGTTGGAGAATGAAGAGGAAATTCAAATAATTCTGTTCATTCTCAAAAAATTTAAAATCACGACTGTAATAAAATTCATTAGATTGAGAGCTAGAGACTGAAAAATCAAATTCATAAATTAGAGCTTAATGATCGCTGAAAGTCCATTTCAGGGTTGATACTTTTTTCGATTGTTTTGACAAAATATGATCGATACATTTGCTCGTGAACTTAGTTACTCTTGTAGGTTCTGCGTTTTGCATTTCATAATTAAATGAATTGATCAAGTTTTGGTACTGTTGATGATATGCATCAGAGATATCAATATTAAAGTCACCACAAATAATAGTTTCCTCTTTCATCGCGTTTATTTTGAACAATAAACTTTCAAAAGTCTCAAGGAAATTTTGAATTTTTTCCGAGGGAGGCCTGTATAGAACACAGAAATTTATTCGCTTTTTTCCGCTCTCTATGGATAGGAGTAGATGTTCCAGATTTTCTTCAAAAAAGAAATTAGATATTATCTTACAATCTTCTCGTACAAAAAAGCCAACGCCTCCTCCTTTTTTGTCGTTTCTATTTTTTACTATCAATGGTTGATACCCTGTTATGAAATACATATCTATGGGATCGTTATCAGTGAGCCAGGTTTCGCATACAGCTATTACAGCTGGTTTGGTTTTGAGGGTTTCTAGTTGACAGCACAGTTGGTCATGATGGGATCTTAGGGATTGCACGTTTATAAACAAAAGCGCTTTCGAGTGTTTATCCATTTCCAAGTAATAGATGATTGTCCAATTACTTGATATTAAAACTGTTACGAAAACACGAAGTCGAAAAGGAAGTGTACACTGCGCCTGTTTTTTAAGCCGCGTTATTTAATGTTTGGACAATCATCTATTGGGTGGAGTATTGTTGTCATTAAGGTTTTTTCCAGCTGGTGTTGCTCCCATATGATAAATATCGTCAAAATTATCAATTTCAATTACATCGCCAGGTCGTTTGTTTCGTCGCTGATTTGACAATTGGTTAGTATTCCAATTGTTGGCTTGGTTGCGTTGATTAAGAGATATTTTCTTGATTGCCCGTGATTCAAGATTCGTAATTGGACATTTATCATCAAAAATTTGTAGAATGATTGAACTTAGTTCACACCATGAACTTTCAAGATGATAATTATTCATCTTGTTTAATCTATGTTGGAGAATGAAGAGGAAATTCAAATAATTCTGTTGATTCTCAAAAAATTTAAAATCACGACAGTAATAAAATTCATTAGATTGAGAGCTAGAGACTGAAAAATCAAATTCATAAATTAGAGCTTAATGATCGCTGAAAGACCATTTCAGGGTTGATACTTTTTTCGATTGTTTTGACAAAATATGATCGATACATTTGCTCATGAACTTAGTTACTCTTGTAGGTTCTGCGTTTTGCATTTCATAATTAAATGAATTGATCAAGTTTTGGTACTGTTGATGATATGCATCAGAGATATCAATATTAAAGTCACCACAAACAATAGTTTCCTCTTTCATCGCGTTTATTTTGAACAATAAACTTTCAAAAGTCTCAAGGAAATTTTGAATTTTTTCCGAGGGAGGCCTGTATAGAACACAGAAATTTATTCGCTTTTTTCCGCTCTCTATGGATAGGAGTAGATGTTCCAGATTTTCTTCAAAAAAGAAATTAGATATTATCTTACAATCTTCTCGTACAAAAAAGCCAACGCCTCCTCCTTTTTTGTCGTTTCTATTTTTTACTATCAATGGTTGATACCCTGTTATGAAATACATATCTATGGGATCGTTATCAGTGAGCCAGGTTTCGCATACAGCTATTACAGCTGGTTTGGTTTTGAGGGTTTCTAGTTGACAGCACAGTTGGTCATGATGGGATCTTAGGGATTGCACGTTTATAAACAAAAGCGCTTTCGAGTGTTTATCCATTTCCAAGTAATAGATGATTGTCCAATTACTTGATATTAAAACTGTTACGAAAACACGAAGTCGAAAAGGAAGTGTACACTGCGCCTGTTTTTTAAGCCGCGTTATTTAATGTTTGGACAATCATCTATTGGGTGGAGTATTGTTGTCATTAAGGTTTTTTCCAGCTGGTGTTGCTCCCATATGATAAATATCGTCAAAATTATCAATTTCAATTACATCGCCAGGTCGTTTGTTTCGTCGCTGATTTGACAATTGGTTAGTATTCCAGTTGTTGGCTTGGTTGCGTTGATTAGGAGATATTTTCTTGATTGCCCGTGATTCAAGATCTTCAACTGCTTTAACACTATCAACAGGTTGTGTTACACGCCCATTCTCAGTTTTTAAAAACAGTTTTACTCCACAGTTGTAGGTCGTGGTGACCAAATCCAGCCCGTTAGCGCGCTTTTGAATAGCCAAATCATGTTGGGGGAGACGTTCTTTCATATACACGGGTTTACCATTTAGTGGGTTCCTAAATTTTGCGAGCATTGGTCGACGATTGTATAATTCAATTTTATCGTTGTAGTAAATAAACTTGACAATTACCGCAGGGGGGGGGGTGTTACCTTTCCAAATACCCAAGGGATGACAGGCTTTGATTGCGTCCGGAGACATCGAATATTTCAAGCATTTGTTAAAGAAAAATAGGATTTGATCCGTTATGTTGGCGTTACCAGGTTGCAGAGGGGGGTTATTTATAATAATTGTGTCTTTGGAACTATACCGCTCCAATTGAATCACTCTGGATTCCAGTTCGGTAACTTGGTTAGTCAGAGAAACTATTTGGTCGTCTTTTTCAATAAGTTTTTCATGGAAATAAGTAAGAATGTTTCGCATTTTTTCGTCAGTAATAGAACAAATTTCAGATTCGAACGCGAATTTGGCCATGATTTTTACGTAAGCAGTGCAATAGTTTCAATTCAGTTCATGAATTAGTAAGCGACTGTTTTCGAACGTTGCTCTTTGTTTGTGATATTCACGTACATGAATTAACATGGTCTATTATTCCACCAAAACTAATATCGTAACCTAAATGCCCAATTGAGATCAATTTCTAAGAACCGCCCTTCACACCATAAGTATACGTCTCCAAGACAGTTTCTGTGAATCGCATACTTGGAGACTAGTGAGCTGGAAAGCTCTACGCGAACTTAATTCCCACTTGGCGTTAGCTCTTTATCCCGTTTCTAAGGACGAAAAGTCAAATGAGTCAGACGAAAAATCGGTCAAGCAAAAAATCGCATGAAAAAGACCAACGGGAATAATATAATTGCTAGAAACTTCGTTTGAGAGCAATTAACAATGATTTCCTAAAAAAGTGCTCGTTAAGTCATTCATTTAAAAATATGCTCATAAATTTCTATTATAATTCAGCGTTAATGAGGGTAATAGATGATGACATCACGCCACATAACAGCAGCTGAAGTAAAGAGAGATAGTGTTTACGAGAGAGAAGACCTGAACGAGAAAGAGAAGGAAAGAAACCCCAACCGACAGATAGAGAGAAAGCTAGGAATATTCTTAAGCTTTACCTGTTTATCCCGTTATTCAGAGCGAAAGGCCCAATAGTCAATGGTCAGACGAAAAGTTCGTAGTACCAAAAATTGCATAAAAAAGACAAGCAGAATGAAACTAATTGCTGCAAGTTTTGTTTGGGAGCAACAAATAACGACATTTACAATATATTTAAACAACAGAAATTCATGAGTAAAACATGCGTGGCAATAGAAAGTTGAGTAAAGCTTCAACACTAATACGAAACACTAAATTGTAGGGTTTTTGTTGCTATCGTTTAAATTTAAATCTACAAATTCAAAGCACCTGATCACAAAAGCACAAAACCTAAGCAAATAGAACAGCAAAATTAATTTAAGGAGTGTTAAAAACGACTGATATACATGCCGAAGAAAAAATTTGATACGAATTACTTGATATAATCCGTTATTTTACATGATATGCAAATATAATTTTCTGGCATTCCGGCGATAGACATCAGCCGCTCTAAAGAAAACATAACCGAGCAACGTCAATCTAATTGCTCTCAAATGATCGGCGAGAGGTTGGTTTCGGTAGTCGTCAGCCGGGGCTTAGTTATGCTAGCATTAAGGAGTCCATTAGGGGGGATGAGCGGTTTCGGGGCGTCAGGGTGGGGGTCAAGCACAACCACGCACGAGGGAAGGTGGCTAAGGTCCAATCACCAGGTGGGAGAGGATGGGCGGGGAAGTGGTGAGGAGTGGGATGAGTTGGGGAGGGGGAGGGTGACTGAGGAGGAGGGGTGGGGGGGGGGGGGGGTGACCGAGCGGGGAGAGCGGTCAAAATTAAGAGCCACCCTTCACAGCATGCATTTGTCTTTAGAAGCAGAAGCAGTTTTGGTAAATCGCATAATTAGAAAATAGTAAGGACTAAGGCTCTAAAAGAAAGAGCTGCTCAGTCACTCAAAGCCCTCCAGGCTTTGACTACTTATCCCGTTTTTGAGGACAAAAAGTTTAAAAAACGTCAGACAAAAAATCGATCAAGCAAAAAATTACATCAAAAATTAGGGCAATTAAACACATATAACCGACTAAGGTCGGAAAAAAGTAAATTCAAATGGAAAAAAAGTTCATAGTTGAACATTTTGGCTCAATGAGGCTGGCCTAACTAGCTTGTAACTAGGATGCGGCGTGGCTGGATGTGAATATGGAGGGCGGAGGGCGTTCTCTTGAACTTGGATTTATGCCTTCCTAACAAACTGAGCATCTTAAAGATCAGCAAAGCTCTAAGACAACGCCCTGACCTAATGCCCTAAGGTTTTACCAGCTGATACTATTTCTTCCGACAAAAAATCAAATCAGACTTTTGGTCACACGAAAAAATTAATCTCAAGAAAAATCGAATAAAAAAGAATGACTAACAGGACTGATACAATTGCTAAAAACTTTGTAAAGATTGATATTTTATAAGGTTAAGAATATTTAAGGTTATTGTGATAGCATATTGAAGGAAGGCTCCCTCCACACCTGATGTGATTTTGGGTTTGTGGTGGTGTTTGGAGGTGGTGCCATCTGTAAACATGCCCATCATGTGATCAATCAATCTCTTCTTCTCCTCCTCTCCACACATGTGGAACAGACTGGACAGAGCAGAAGAGGCCATATCCTATTACATGAGAAATGACATGAGAATACTTTGAAACCCAATTTGGAAAATATACATTGGAATTATATCCGCAAGTTAAAATTGAATTCAAGAGCAAATCGCGTCGGTCGTTATTTTCAAATGTTAGAAACAACAATTCAGTGTTTTTGCTCAGTTCTTTCTATAATTTGGGATTTTTAAAAAGGAGAGGCTGCTTCCTCTACTCATCATAATTTGCGCTGATAATGGTCTGGGATCCAGGAAACAAACCCCCACAGAAAAATCGCAATTCTGATTCTAATAGTAAACACACGCGGAAGATTGCCGGCAAATAGCCACCGTTGATTCCAATTAGCATGATTGGGATTGAAAGAATAGAAGATATTGAAAAAAAAAGATTTTTGTACAAAAACATTTTTTAAGTCCGATTTATTTTGATGGCATTTCGTAGTTGAACATACTTCTGTTTCTTAGAGAGAGGCTACAGTCGCTACTATCAATACCAATAAGCATTAGAGATGGTAACTAAAACTTATAGGAACGACTTTGAAATAGCGGGCATCTAAAATTGGGCTTTATGGGTTTATCCCGTTTCTATTTCTATTTTATACTGACTTCAATTTTTTATACTGACTCTGTTCATTTTTAATTGCGTTGTTGAGCAACTGATGTTCAGAATCACTTTTAGCAGAATGAGAGAAGAGAACAACTAGCCTAGAGAAGTCAAAAATATTTCACGCAAAATGTTGAAAAAGCGGCAAAATGAGGTAAAGCGAAACAATTTTTTGTTCGACGAAGTAAAAAACATAGCAGGACAAGTCCTGACGTACAATTCAAAGAAGTTTCATTGACTTAACAAACAACTAGACCTAGAACGGACAATGAGTGAATTGGGAAAACGATTTCTAAAAAAAAACAGAAAATCAATGTCAAAATGCTGCTAGGGAGAACAAAAAACCTCTAGTGAGATATGCAATTTTGATTCTAACAAAAAACTAGGTCGAATGAGCTGTGAATGGACTGGGAAAACTACTTAGAAAAAAGTCCGATCCAAAAAATCGAAAAAACAGTACAAATCAGAGTGAAATTGCCGCATAAGAACAAAAAACCACTACCGAGAAATCGAATTTTTGTTCAAACACCGTTTTCTCACTCTACTTTAAAATTAGAGCGGAAAAAAATTCACGCCGCAAAACCACTCGCTTTTTCGCTCCATTTCCTGTTTCGGCGTGACCAAAATCACCACTCCAATTTGACTTCAAAAATCATGAAAATGTGTGAAAAGATCTCAAAAAAAAACATAGCCGGAAGAATTCGGGAAACGACTCGAAGGAGAAAATTGCCCATACTTTTGACTACACAACTAGAACAACTATTGTGAACCCTGAACCTCCACAAACGCCATAAAAAATAAGGAAGAATAGAAACAGCGTTCAAAAACAAATAGAACAAAAAAAAATAGAAAAACTTATATGAGCTTTTTTTAATAGTACAAAAAAATTTAAAGCCGAATAAAGTTTCTTTGCAATTAGAGCAAGGAAAAGCTCGCAAAGCAATGGGCAAGTTATAATAGTCCAAGAAACTTGTCTAAGATCGAAAAAAAAGAAAAACTGCAAAAAAGTAAAAGGGTTTAAATTTTCTCAATTTTTCTGTGAAGGTTCAGGGTTCACAATAGAATAACTAAAGGTTCGCCATAAAAAATTTAGGGAAGAATAGAAACGGAATTCAAAAACAAAATGAGTAAAAAAAATTAGAAAAACTTAATGAGTTTTTTTTTAATAGTACAAGGAAAGATAAAGCCGAGTAAACTCCTTTCCAATTAGGGCAATGGAAAGCTCGCAAAACAATGAGCAAGTCATAATAGGCTAAGAAACTTGTCTAGGACTAAGAAAAAAGAAAAACTGCAAAAAAAATAAGAAAATGGTTTAAAATTTCTCAATTTTTCTGTCAATTTTCCGAAGAAAAGAATGATTTACACCAATAAAACTTAAGTCAATTGGTGGCTGAATATTCCTTAAGTAACAAACTTCTATTCAAATCCACTTAAGGCATTAATACAAAAAAACAGGCAAAAAATCATTAAATTTCGTCTAAAAATCAGCAAAACTGATCAAAAACCCTCCAAATTAGCATTAAACTCAGAATTAACTACTTGAAACCTTCAATTCCTATCCAAACAAACCTAAAACTAATACAATATCACAACCAAACCTCATAACCATCAAAAGTTGCAAAAAAATGCTTTCAAATGCCGCACGTGAACAAAAAATCTCGCTCTCTCAAAAACAGCGGTATGAACAAAAACCACTCTCTTTTCGCTCCGCTCTTCACTTTTATTCAGCCCCAAAATCACTCCAAATTTTTTCACGCGTTTCATTTCCCACGCGTTTCATTTCCCGCTTCAAAAATCACTCCAATAAAATTGATTTAAGAAAAGGACTTCTCCAATACTCCTCTTCGAGTCGTAAAAAGACTGCGCCCCAATACAGTTCAAATTCTCTGAATTATAAAAAAAATAGGAGCGCTATAATAGCCGGCTGAGAATATGAGGGTGGCTATTAAACACTCCAAATTAACATTGCATTTCGGTCGCGATATTTTGTTCAGTTGTGATAGGTTTCATATCAGGTCCCACGGGCCACTAAGGCATGTCATGGACAAATGAGCTAAATCCGCAGCCCGTCAAAAGTCAAATGGGGTTTATTTCCGTGGAATTACTTTGCTTGGGTTTTTTCCTACCTAAAATTAAGTCTGGGGGGAGCTCCTCTAATGATGGTAACCATACCAAAATGGGGGGAGGGGGCTATAACTTCGTGAGGAGGGGGCTACAATTTCGTGCGTGTGGGGAGATATAATCGGAAAGGCCCCATAATTTACCCACCAGACTTGGGGGCAACTCCATAGATAATAAATTAATTTAACATAGGTGGGGTGCAAGAATGTACCTGAACATATCATTACATTTCGAGAAGTAAAATGAATATGAATGAGAGCAACTTACCTGTACAGTCTCGTTTTTGGAAGATAGCAATCGCATGAGTGCCCCCTGGAGCTCTCTGGCCCTTGACTGGATAGCATTGTGGGGAGGACAACATCCCAAGATCTCAGACAGCCAGTAGGCACATGTCTGCAACAAGCAAACAGTTATTACTCTCAAGTTAATAAAATTGTCCAAAAAATTTCGAGAAAAAGGCAAAACTGAAATTAACAATCTTCGACGCAACTAACGCCCCCCCCCCCCAAAAAAAACAAGAGCTGCTTGTACTGATCAGCGTTGAAAACATAAAGAACTAATCTTGTGGAATTGATCTCAAACGGCTGACACGGCTTTGACTGTGGCAATAGCTTAAGGTTAGGAATGTCAACGTCACTGAGTAAACGAGGGGTGGGGAGGCCGTCAAAAACTACCAAAAAAAGCTTTTGATCACATAATATTAGCGATGCTGATAATAACCAGGCAAGATGGCCGAGTGGTCTAAGGCGCTAGGTTTAGGCCCTAGTATCTTCGGATGCGTGGGTTCGAATCCCACTCTTGTCATATCTAAATTTTTGAACTACATCGGCCGATAAGAAACGAAAATATATGACAACTCATTTCACTTACGTCAATAACGTCCCCGCTAATTTTATTTATTCCGGTTAAACAGAGTACCAGTTGGCTCTTATTCAGCTTCGAATGTAGTAAGATTGATAGAAACAGGGGATCTATTCTGTTCCCATCCCCCCAGCCTAGTGGGCTTGTATTTTTTACGACCCCCAGGCGCACGTGCTACTTTTTTACATAGTAACCTGCTATATAATAACATATAATTTGTAACTGGGGGACGTAAAAAATATTGGGGGGATAAAACAGAATAGATCCGAAACAGGATACAGCCCGTGTTGACCTTTCTTGGCAACCATATCCAAGAGCCATATATGGTTCCATACACGCCATACAAAATTTTCGTTGCATGATCTTACCATGGTTGCCAAGTTTTCCATACAAATTTTTTTTCGCGTTTCAGCGATTCCATGAAAGGGTGGGTATACACGTAGAAAGTAGACAGGATAAACCACAAACAGAACATTTTTGGTCTCTATTGCTCTTGTATGGCATCCAAGAAATCTTGTATGGCATCCAAGAAAACTTGTATGGCATCCACGTCTGGCTCTTGTATGGCATCCAAGAAATCTTGTATGGCAACCAAGAATTCTTGTATGGCATCCACGAAACTTTCCATGGCATCCAGGAAAGCACTTTGAATCAACGATAAAGACCAGAAAACAATGAAGCGGCTATAAATGGTCAAGAGAGAATTTTTTCAATCATTTATTAATCTCGTAAGCTTGAGATGAGAAGCATTTATGGCATACAGAAAAACCGTAACCCAACCACAAGAAGCCACGATAGTGTTTATTGCAGCAATTAGTTCTCTTGTTTGAATAAATTTAAGTTCGTGAGATCAAGTGGGGTCAATTAGACCACTTTTGTCTCTAAGGGGTCCTTAATATACAAATACAATACTTCCTGTGGCACAACATCTAAAAAAACATATATTTTGCATCAAAATTATGAAAGACACTTGTAAGCACTTGTAAGCAAGCATAGAATAATAAAGAAACACAAGTTTAAATATCGGGTGAAAACTGCAGAGACAATCGGAAGTCATAAAGACAAATTAACAATTTTGGGTAAAGAAAAATTTGAAGAAAAATATATTACGAGAAAAATGAACACTGGAAAAGTTTTTGAACATTTCAATGACCATTTTTTTCAAACCAGCTATAGCTTTAAATTTGTTTCCGTTAGACAAGTCTTTGACCTAACAGAAACGCCTTATTTTAAAAAAAAATTAGTCTTTTTTTACGAAACCTCGAAATATTTAGTTGTAGTTAACTTTTCCGGATCTTGGCACAACGCAGTCGATAGCAATGTAATAGACAAATGTCAATAGTGCATGAACTTAAGATCAATGCTAAAGCAAAGGGCAGAAACAACGAGAAAAGGGAACATCAGAATAGGAAACTGTGTGCAAACAAAATTAAAACGCAAACTTTTTTTTAACTAGAAGAGCTGGATCAAAATCGTTGTTCATTGCATTGATTATTATTATGACAATGTAGGGCTCCTATTTGGCTCAGTGGAAAAAACTGCTTGACCGAAAGGAGGAACTTTATCTCTGAAAAGTTTTTTAAACATACAATTTTTTTAGGAAACCTCATAACAACGAGTTTGGTTTGAGTTTTTCTTGCTCTGGGCAATAAAAAATGCTAATCAAATTAAAATAGAAAAAAAGACGAAAGTCTCAGTCGTGTTCGAAAGCCTCAATGAGTGGTACGAAGTATATCTCATTCAGAGCATCAATCCGTAGCAACTTTTCCTTTATCGAGTCTGCAAATATTGTGTCGTATCTTGACGATTCTTCAACTTTCAGGAAAGAGAAAAAGGGCGCTTTCACTGGATGGTTGCATTTGACAGCATTGACCACTCGATACAGCTGAATTCCAATCTTTTCTAACCCATTTTTAACCATAAATATTCGAATTCGACCGTACTTGGTAGAGTTGTGTGTACTGAAGCTGACATAGCTGTTGACAGAAGAGAAATGAGCCACCAAATCGAACTCGAGACCTCGTATTTGTGCATTACTGTAGAATTCATCTCCTTCGCCTTGAAACCTTTCAGGGATACTTGACTTAACAGCTTTCCTTGTGAAAGATTTCGCTCTAAGTTTCAGCTCAAGACAGAGCCCAGTGAGAGAATCTGTGTCAACTTTCGAAGCATAGGATGCTTTGTTTCGTCTGTATCGTTCGACAAGCAAGGCCAAATGGTTAACAGTTCCCGTAAACTTTGACTGCAGCAGATAATTTGCTGACTCAAACATCATGGCAGATGTTGTCCACAGCGGGCCGAAATTTTTTACCTGCCAAGATAAATGAGAAAGAGCGTGAATATTCGCTGAGAAAACTTCGTTGCCATAGCATTCCTCGACTTTGTTTAGAAACAAATGTATCAATTTACCGGCTTGATCAGCGTAAGTCCGAGATGTTAGAAGAAGTCGAATACTGTAGCTCAAAAGGAGAAACCGTTCGAAGAGACTTTCATTTACAGTGAGATGAAACAAAACTGGACCAATGTACAGCAGCCATGTTTTCAATTCGTTTGCCTTCAAAAAATTGATATCTTTAAGGCTGCGAACTTTTCGTTTGAAATCACAGGTGAGCTAAAAAAAAATAGCTAAATTGATGTCAAAAAAAATGCTGAATTAAGTAAAACTAACCTGAATAGATTGAACCAATCGATCCAAAACTTCGAGGTCCCCTTTCGCAGTTTTGCTCGAAATGACTATCATCAAAACTTTAGATACTCCCATGTAAACTTGATGCATCACGTCCACAGGCGCAGCCAAGGGCAGGTTGTCTATCAAATCAAAAATTTTGCAACGACCTTTGACACCCCGGTAAGATCTCAAATTCTCTGTTTCGAGTTTTTGAAGGCACTCGTTGTGAACTTCGGGAGTTCTCATAACAAACGCTCTATTAGGAAAGAATCGCATCTCATCCCCGAGCTGAGTTTGCACTAAACAGAGCGTGCAAGCATATTTAGCTAAATGGTGGTGCATATTCAAGATTGAGGCAGTGGCAGGAATATCCGATACCAGCAAAATGATTTTGAATTTGACTCTGTAACTGACACCAGAGAAAAAGACTGTGCGCACTTTCTCCTGCAGTTTGTCCTCTATGTCCTAAAAACAAGAACAATTACACAACTTTGATAACAAAAAAATTGTTGAAAAGAAATGTTCAGACTTGCCTGAAAGACACTATCCCAATTCGGTTTGTTATCTCCTAGCCAAAGGGAAGCCAAAACAATGTTCTCGAACGATGATCTCAATTTCGGAGGTAAATTGGCTATCGCAAGCCAGACAGGCCAGATCGACTTGGAGGCTGATTTCATTATTTTGACACCATCCGAGTTCAAAATGAGGAATACATTAAGTAAATTGGAAGTCGTTACGAAGAACTGTGGGAGATTTAAATCACTTTCCTGATTTCGTTTGGCATCAAATTTCTTTATAGACTTCAAGTGTTTCGTGATCACGGATAACAACTCGTCCACAAAATCTAATTGCCATCGGAAACCAAATCCACATTTTTTCACATGATTTGCCTTCTCTTTTTCCGTCATGTGGAACTTTTTCTTCATTGATCTGAAGCTTGGAACAACAATTTGAGGGCACACCGCTTGAATCAGTTTAACCCAATCAGTTGCTTCAGAATCAGATGTTCCGTGCTTGGCAATTATTGCAAAAACGCAGAGTACAAAATTTGAAAGAGAACCAGAGTCAACAGCTTCATCTTCAGAGGATCCTTCGTCAGGTTTTTGCTCATCTGCATTCGAATTAGATACATAAAGAATCTCCGACAAATCCTGTAGATCATTACTGATATTAAACCACAACTGTGCATCCGTTTCCGAGTTGTCTGGTGTGGAGAAAAAAGGATTCACTTGATTATCTCCCTCGTTTCCTTCAGGTATCATCGTTTCATTCTCATCGTTTTCATTCTCTTCCAGTGCCATTGTTGAATTTTCGTCTTCCTGATTCTCCTCAGGTATTATTGTTGTTTCGTTTTCAGCGCAAATTGTCTGCTCAAGATCGTTTTCGTCATGGCTAGACCAAGACTCATCAGTTGAGTCGTTGAACAAACTGCTAGAACTACTACTGGAATATCTTCGTCCTTCTCCGAGGTTTGGTCTAACTTTTCGCCTCTTTTTCGTACTTGCCAAAAGGAATCTTCTCCTTTCCCTGACAACGTGTGTCAATAATTTCGAGTCAATCAAAGAATACCGTTGGCGAGAAAACGCTGCATTTTGTGAACCAGTCTCAGCAACTTCGTGAAAACTTGTGTTGGGACATTTGCAATTTCTGTTACCGGCGTCAAAAAAATCGCTTCCGTAAAAGACAAAAAGTTCATCGCCAGGCAACAGATTCTTGATTATTTTCAGCTTAATACATTTGACTCCTTTGATGTTGGACACAATGTACTCACAATTAGGAACGCAAGAGTGGTTTACGAACCTAACAGCTCCAACCATCAACCTGGCTTTTCTGCAAGCGTCTGTTGGCCTGAAGACCGAAATTGGCTCTATCAGATGCTCATCTTCTTCATCAATATTCTCGAGAAGAGCCCAGACATTTTCAGGGCACGTATTTGACTTTTTCAATAACTCACTGCCGTGATAAAAAAAACCAAATCCGCCAAAATTGTCAGGCAAAATTTTGAAAAGCGACTGTTTAGATGCAGCATAGCATGCTCGAAGCAACTTATCATATTTTTCGTATAAAGAATTTTCGCGTACAGAAGCCCAGTACTCATCGGGTGTGATTTTGCTAACCATTGGTTGTACATCTCGAGATTCCTGAGATAATAACTGAGAAGTAACATGGGCGTCACATTGAGCCAAAATTAGAGCTTTGTGCTTCTGTCTCATTCGAACTGAAAGATAAGAAACGACTGAAGATAGATTATTTTTGCCGAAATAAACTAAACAAGGATATAATTCTGATCTGCAACATAGTTTGTTGGCTAAAAACTTTCAACTCTTAAGAAAATTACAAAAAAAATTACGAAACAATTATCAATTATAGCTTGAATTAAAGCAAGAGTTAAAACACTCAAAACAAATAGAGAAGGAAAAGCATAGCAAAACTGCATATAGCGCTTGAAATGAAAAAAAAAATCAGAAAAAAAACAAAATAAGATGCAAAAAGTTACCGAGTAGCTCAGGAATAATTTGCGCAACCGTTTTTTTCTATCAGCGGTTGAAGTCTCATTACTTTAGTCATTCTTATTTTCCTTTGACTGAAAGTTATCATCCTTGTCATTCGCTCGCCCTTCTTTAGCTTCCACTCAAGATCTTTCCTCCCGGATTCTCTTTGAGGATTTCGTGGGCGGCTTTTTGAAGTCCAGACCCATCTGATTAGCAGCGCTCCTTGCTTCTTTGAGGGCCAGCTCAGGGTTACGCGGGTACTTGTTCCGTACAACATCTAAAAGCAAACATGGCAAATTTCAGTGAAGTGAGATAAATTTTTTTTGTAAACTTGGAACAGTTATTGATGTAGTTTTATTGCTTAGTGATTTTCTAAGCACAGAAACTTAACGTTTGGTTTTGGAGAACACAAATGAGAAAAGAGAACTAACTATCAAATGCGTCTTCAGCTTCTTTTGCAACACGTTCTCTTTGCTCCGTACAGCTTCTGCCGGGTCCAAGCATCTGCGTTTTGAGTAAGCAATCTTCTTTTTCACCAAACATCTTTCTCCCAAGAAGTCGACCGAATTTTGAAGCTTCGGGGCCTGCTTCTAACTCCATCAGGTTCTGACTATTATACATTACAACAACCGCATTTTCATTATCAATGTAAACATTCTCATCGCACAGAATTAGGCCCAATGAATTCAGTAGCTCAGCATTCGACGCTTTCTCAGTTCTTCTGAAGTCTTTCAACTTCTTCCTGTGAGACTCAATTAATGTGCCAAGACTCTTTTCCAATTGTTTTACATAAAGATTTCCGTTGCTGTCGTCCCTTAAATTGGCACTTGTCTCAGTGGTGACGCTCTCCGAATGAAAACGAACTAATTCATTGCCTCCTACTTCAACTTGCGCACCGTCGTCAGAGGAGTCCGACAAAATTCTAGCCGATCGTTTTCGCGGTTGCGAAACTAATTCATCGGCAGACCATTCAGAGGAATCTGACCAAGAATCAAAAGAATCTTCCCCAAAAATTTCATCACTTGCAACACTGTCAGACATATCTGAAAAAGCAACCAACCGTTAAATCATGTTTGTCAAATTGAGCACTTTGGCAACATAGATGAAAAGAGTAGGGAAAAAAATGGAAACATGTATTAATTGCCATAACAATCATTAACAATCTTGAAAAGAAAAAAAACGTGCAACTTGAAAACAAAAGGAAGCATTTAATTTTGTATCAAAGCTGAATGGAAATCCATCCACTTGCAAAAATGGCAAGACAAACTTGCGCATAAAGGTGAGCATAAATAGAACAAAGCAGCAAATATATAGCCAGTAAACATCGAAGTTATTGAATGGGCTCAGAATTCTCCTTATCCCTTTTATGTGGATACTTTTGACTCATCTCAGCTCCATATTGGTTCGCCCCCGCCCACGCTTTGTATAAAGCTCCTTCTTTATCATATGGGAAGTTACGCTCAACTGCCTCACGGAAGATTCTATCGTCATCAGCACTGCATGGTATACGAGCACCACTTTTATTAATCTTACTACCGACACGAAGATTAATCAATGCACTCTCCTCTCCTGTTCCGAACATCACAGCCCCAATCGCTCTTCCAAATGCTGAAGGACCATGTGACGCATCAACTGTCATAAGATCGGTACCATGGAACATCAAGGGTTCCCTGTTTACTTCTGCCTCAAGCGGCACAGCATTTGAAGACGCAACTTTCTGCTTCGATTTTTTCATTAATACTGCAAGCTTTGATCGAAGCATTTTGTTCTCAGAAGCCATCTTCTTAGAATGCTCTTCCTGAACTTTTATTAATTCTTCAAACCTTCTGGTCACAACACTTGTTATTCCAGCGAGAGCTTCCTCAAAGTCCGCGGAAGATTTCTGAAAAACAGGATGATACGTTTCAAACCAAAAATATCATTCATAAAGTCTTAAAAACAAATCAATAATCTTCGAAGCTTAATTAAAGTTTTTTTGTTAGGTTGTTTAGGTTTGGGACGATTCATAGCACTAATAAAAATGAGTAGCAATGCGAACTTGTACCGAAGTGATTCAATAAGTTTCAATATTAGACTAACTTTAGAAATTTCATTGACAGGGGTGGAAGAGGCTCCTAGTACAATTGGAGGTGCAGTTGACGTTTGCTGAGAGCAACCCACAGTACCCTTGTCAAAACACAAAGACTTCGACGCTTTTGCGGACTTTTGTTTCTCAGCGCCCTTTCGCTTCAGAATTGTCTTTTGAGAAACCATCGCCTCGTTCGTATTGGTGTCGTTTCGTTCAACTGGACAGCTAGAAGTTTTCTCCACCCTAGGGGGAAAAGAAATGAGGTTTTGATGACGTCAAAGTAAAACATAGCGGATAGAATGCCGGAAAAAAGCCACCGTGGACCCCTCGGACCGCCTTTAGTATTGAAGCAGGTATAAAAGATAAACAAAAATCGACAGGAGGCCAACAATTTTTCAAAGTTTTAAAGTGTTCTAAAATTTCTGCAGTTTTATTAGATTTGATAAATATGGAAATTATGCCTGTACAATGGAGAACAATCAGCTTAATACTAATGCCAGTCTGTAGTATATTCCAAGGAACGTTCAAAACCTAACGCCTAGGTTTCTTTAGGGGTCGAAAACGATGTAGTCGAAAACGATTTAAAAAACTACCTAACTATTTGCAGTATTTGAAAAAATTGCCACTTACTGAGGGGCGAAACTGACGTCAGTGAGTGAAGTTTCAGCTTGCGCAACCCTGGCCTCAACATTTCTCTCCACTTCAATTTTATTTGACCTCAATGGAATAGCGCACAACGAGCTTTTAATATAACCATGATCGAAATAAAGCATAACCTTCTCCTTTGGCTTCATATTCATCTTCATCGCAGTTGTATACTCACGAGGCCACCTTGGGCTATTATACTCTAATTCAAAAGGTTTTTTATCGTGCTTCTTGTAGAAAACCCAGACATGCTTGCTGGCTTCTTTATCGAGATTTTCGTCAGCTCCAGTCATAATTCTTAGCTGCGGGTTCAATCCACAATTAGCGCGTGAGGACTTTCTCATAATGATTGATCTGAAAATTATGTTCCGAATTAACTAACTAAAACTACAGCAATAACTGGCCTTGAATGATCCAGGGCAATTTAGAGAGATATTTTGCGAAAAAGGAGGTATATTTAAGAGGCAAAAGTACACCTAACTCTTCTGAGTTTCCAACCTAAACTTATAGAGCAAATCACTTCCACATCCAAAAAAATCGAGTATACATTTTTTCTGAAGCTGATAGAAAACGAGACATTCTCAAACAACTCATACATCTCAATTCACTAGCATCTCGATTAAAAAAGAAAGAGAAGAATTCCGAGAAAATTTTTTTAACCTAATCGCAACTTTTCTTCTAAAACTCACATTTTTACCAAATTTTTCAAAGGTTCATTATTGACTGGACCAAATAAAAAATACTATACTAATAATTCGAAATAATTAATCAATATATTCGGAATTTTCGTATGAAAACCTAACTTTTTCCAGGGGCAAGCTATAGCAAAAATCTCTTCTGTTCTGCAATCTACATACAAAGGGTATAATACATATAAAATTTGGTTCAATTTAATCATCTCTATGACCAAATCCAGAAAACATAATTCGAAATTTCAAAATTATTTGAAACAATCGCAAAGATCCTATTGAAAAACTAACCTTTTCTACAGGCAAGCTATAGAAGA
Organism: Convolutriloba macropyga; assembly: GCF_964194025.1. Classification (NCBI taxonomy): domain Eukaryota; kingdom Metazoa; phylum Xenacoelomorpha; order Acoela; family Convolutidae; genus Convolutriloba; species Convolutriloba macropyga. The sequence goes on along the minus strand of NC_134471.1, from coordinate 74,069,864 downwards.
AATTCTTTCTCTTCTAGGCTCTACGTACACGGGGGATACTGCATACCAAGTTTGAATCAATTGGGAACACTTTTTGACCCTTTGAAAAAGTCCTATTTTCAAAATTATTTATTCGAAATAATCGCGAATTTACGTACGTAAACGTAACTCTTTCCAGAGACAAGCTATAGCTAAATTCTTTCCGTTCTAGACTCTAGGTACACAGGAGATACTGCATACCAAGTTTGGTTCAATTTGGACAACTCTATGACGCATTTAAAAAATAATTATTTAAAAAATATAAAAAAATTATTCGATTCTAAGACCCAATTAAAAATACTTATTTCAAAATTTAAAAATTATTATTCGAGTTAATCTTAATTTTCCGAATAAAAACCTAAATTTCTTCCTAGGCAAGCTATACCAAAAATTCCTTCTAGATTACAATCTAGACACAAAGGGGATACTTCATACTGCATAATTCTTTTTGTTTTCGAATCTAGGTACACATGGAATACTCCATACCGAGTTTGGTTCAATTTGAATAACTTCTTGACCCGATGAAAAATACTATATTTAAAAATTAAATATTTGAAATAGTCGCAAATTTCCGTATGAAAAACTAACTTTCTTCCTAGGCAAGCTATACCAAAAATTCTTTTTGTTTTACAATCTAGTTACCCATGGAATACTCGATACCGAGTTTGGTTCGATTTGGACGACTCTATGACCTAATCAAAAAGACCTATTTTTAAAAATTATTTAAAATTAATTATTCGAATTAATCGCAAATTTCCGTACGAAAAACTAACTTTTTTCAGAGGCAAGCTATACAAAAAATTCTTTTTGTTTGAGACTCTAGGTACACATGGGATACTCCATGCCAAGTTTGGTTCACTTTGGATAACTCTACGACCTAATCAAAAAGACCTAATTTTAAAAATTATTTAAAATTAATTATTCGAATTAATCGCAAATTTCCGTACGAAAAACTAACTTTTTTCAGAGGCAAGCTATACAAAAAATTCTTTTTGTTTGAGACTCTAGGTACACATGGGATACTCCATACCGAGTTTGGTTTGATTTCAACAACTCCTTGATCCGATGAAAGAGACCTATTTTTAAAATTCGTTATTTGCGAAATTCGCAAATTTCCATACGAAAAACTAACTTTTTTCAGGGGCAAGCTATACCAAAAATTCTTTTTGTTTTCCACTCCAGACACACATGAGATACTCCATGCCAAGTTTGGTTCACTTTGGACGACTCTATGACCTAATCAAAAAGACCTATTTTTAAAAATTATTTAAAATTCCTTATTCGCGAAATTCGCAAATTTCCGTATGAAATACTAACTTTTTTCCTAGTCAAGCTATACCAAAAAATCTTTTCGTTTTACAATCTAGTTACCCATGGGATACTACATACTGGGTTTGGATTGATTTGGACAACTCCTTGACCCGACGAAAAAGACCTATTTTTAAAATTCCTTATTCGCGAAATTCGCAAATTTCCGTATGAAATACTAACTTTTTTCCTAGGCAAGCTATACCAAAAATTCTTTTTGTTTTACAATCTAAATACCCATGGGATACTCGATACCGAGTTTGGTTAGATTTGGACAACTCCTTGACCCGACGAAAAAGACCTATTTTTAAAATTACTTATTCGCGAAATTCGCAAACTTCCGTATGAAAAACTAACTTTTTTCCTAGGCAAGCTATACCAAAAATTCTTTTTGTTTTACAATCTAATTACCCATGGGATACTCGATACCGAGTTTGGTTAGATTTGGACAACTCCTTGACCCGACGAAAAAGACCTATTTTTAAAATTCCTTATTCGCGAAATTCGCAAATTTCCGTATGAAATACTAACTTTTTTCCTAGGCAAGCTATACCAAAAATTCTTTTTGTTTTACAATCTAATTACCCGTGGGATACTCGATACCGAGTTTGGTTAGATTTGGACAACTCCTTGACCCGACGAAAAAGACCTATTTTTAAAATTATAATCGCAAAATTATTCGAAATAATAGCAAATTTCCATATGAAATACTAACTTTTTTCCTAGGCAAGCCATACCAAAAATTCTTTTTGTTTTACAGTCTAGTTACCCATGGGATACTACATACCGGGTTTGGATTGATTTGGACAACTCCTTGACCCGACGAAAAAGACCTATTTTTAAAATTCCTTATTCGCGAAATTCGCAAATTTCCGTATGAAATACTAACTTTTTTCCTAGGCAAGCTATACCAAAAATTCTTTTTGTTTTACAATCTAATTACCCATGGGATACTCGATACCGAGTTTGGTTAGATTTGGACAACTCCTTGACCCGACGAAAAAGACCTATTTTTAAAAATCCTTATTCGCGAAATTCGCAAATTTCCGTATGAAATACTAACTTTTTTCCTAGGCAAGCTATACCAAAAATTCTTTTTGTTTTACAATCTAATTACCCATGGGATACTCGATACCGAGTTTGGTTAGATTTGGACAACTCCTTGACCCGACGAAAAAGACCTATTTTTAAAATTCCTTATTCGCGAAATTCGCAAATTTCCGTATGAAATACTAACTTTTTTCCTAGGCAAGCCATACCAAAAACTATTTTTGTTTTACAATCTAGTTACCCATGGGATACTACATACCGGGTTTGGATTGATTTGGACAACTCCTTGACCCGACGAAAAAGACCTATTTTTAAAACTCCTTATTCGCGAAATTCGCAAATTTCCGTATGAAACACTAACTTTTTTCCTAGGCAAGCCATACCAAAAACTCTTTTTGTTTTACAATCTAGTTACCCATGGGATACTACATACCGGGTTTGGATTGATTTGGACAACTCCTTGACCCGACGAAAAAGACCTTTTTTTAAAACTCCTTATTCGCGAAATTCGCAAATTTCCGTATGAAATACTAACTTTTTTCCTAGGCAAGCTTTACAAAAAATTCTTTTTGTTTTACAATCTAATTACCCATGGGATACTCGATTACGAGTTTGGTTAGATTTGGACAACTCCTTGACCCGACGAAAAAGACCTATTTTTAAAATTCCTTATTCGCGAAATTCGCAAATTTCCGTATGAAATACTAACTTTTTTCCTAGGCAAGCTTTACAAAAAATTCTTCTGTTTTACAATCTAATTACCCATGGGATACTCGATTACGAGTTTGGTTAGATTTGGACAACTCCTTGACCCGACGAAAAAGACCTATTTTTAAAATTCCTTATTCGCGAAATTCGCATATTTCCGTATGAAATACTAACTTTTTTCCTAGGCAAGCTATACCAAAAATTCTTTATGTTTTACAATCTAATTACCCATGGGATACTCGATACCGAGTTTGGTTAGATTTGGACAACAACTCCTTGACCCGATGAAAAAGACCTATTTTTAAAATTCGTTATTTGCGAAATTCGCAAATTTCCGTACGAAAAACTAACTTTTTTCAGAGGTAAGCTATACCAAAAATTCTTTTTGTTTTACACTCTAGACATAAATGAGATACTCCATACCAAGTTTGGTTCACTTTGAACAACTTCTTGAACCGATGAAAAAGACCTATTTTTTAAATCCACTAGCATCTCGAGTAAAAAAAGAAAGAAGAATTCCGAGAGGAAACTTTTTTTTAACCTAATCGCAAATTTTCTGCTAAAACTCATATTCTGACCAAATTTTTTATAGATTCGGTATTGATTGGACAGATATGTTTGCGTTTTGTACTAAAAAACCGGCAAAAAGCAATCTTTTATACAAAACCACTGAGACTTTAAATTTTAGCGTCTTGTGCGGAATTATGTAATTTCCACCACAAATTCAACTTTTCTGCTAAAACTCATATGACCTTTTTTGTGATTCTTTTGCTTCTCAGACACGTATACAGCTACCGTAACTTTAGGCAAAAACCAACATATTAATATTCGATTTCCCTCTTAGAAAAAGCAAAAAAATACATTAAAAGTTCACGAAATTCAGGAATCGAGTTTCCTCCGGGTCATTGAATTGAATGTCAGCTCCAGCAGAAGGAAACTTTTTCTTTTTCCAATCTTCAAGAAGTGAAAGAGATGAAGTGAAGTGCAAAATTCCGCAACGATGCGGCTTGTCATGTTCGCCAGGCTTGACCATCTTGATAAAGTCATTTCTTGGATCTTTTGACAATTTTTTGATAAATTCTTCACAATCTTTTGCAGTATTGAAGTTCACCCATCCATTCATCGTTTTTTGATTTGGACGAGAGCTCAGGAACACTACAGAAGCTGCTTCAGGTATAAATTTGTAGAGCTCCTTTTTAGCATCAGCGAGAACTGTTGCTTTTGTTTGGAATCCAGAAAATCTTACAGATTTAGGGTTCTTCTCCAGTTTTCTCGACCGTTTCTTCTTCTGGCAGTGAGGCAGTGTCATATTTTCTTTGTCTTCTTCTTTCTGCTGAAAAATATGCAGTTGAAAGGGCTGGAAAAACTTATATGAGTTTTAGCGGAAAAATTGAATTACATAATTCCGTACAAGACGCTAAAACTTAAAGTCTCTGTGGTTTCGTATAAAAGATTGCTTTTTGCCGTATTTTAGTACAAAACGCAAATATATCTGTCGAACCAATACTGAATTTTAAAAAAAATTGGTCAGAATATGAGTTTTAGCAGAAAAGTTGCGATTAGGTTAAAAAAAAGTTTTCTCTCGGAATTCTTCCTTCTTTTTTTATTCGAGATGCTAGTGGCTTGAAATGTTTGAGTTCTTTGATGATGTATCATTTTCTCTCATCTTCAGAAAGTATGTCGATCCAAATTTTTTGCATATAGAAGTGATTTGCTTTATCAAGTTTATGTTGGAAACTTAGAAAACTTAGGTGTACTTTTGCATCTTGAATATACTCTTTTTTTTTTTGCAAAAATTGTCTCTAAAATGTTTTTTTTTGCTCTGGATTGTTCAAGGCCTATCAATGGGCATCAACAGAAGTATCTTTTTGACAGGAATGGATACAACCTAGAAAAAAGCAAAAAAAAATGCCGAAAAAAGACAAGAAAATCCCATTTCACTAGCCTCGAAAAATAGAAGACTTTTGAGAGAAGACTTTTTTGACCTTTAGATAGAAGTTTTGTTTTACTGGACCCAATTACACCTAAACTATGGCTCATTTGCCAAAAAGATACTTCTGTTGATGCCCATTGATAGGCCTTGAACAATCCAGAGCAAAAAAAAACATTTTAGAGAGAAATTTTGCAAAAAAAAAGGATATATTTAAGAGGCAAAAGTACACCAAAGTCTTCTAAGTTTCCAACCTAAACTTGATAAAGCAAATCACTTCTATATTCAAAAAATTTGGATCGACATACTTTCTGAAGATGAGGGAAAATGATACATCATCAAAAAACTCAAACATTTCAATTCACTAGCATCTCGAGTAAAAAAAGAAAGAAGAATTCCGAGAGAAAACTTTTTTTTAACCAAATCGCAACTTTTCTGCTAAAACTCATATTCTGACCAAATTTTTTGCAGATTCAGTATTAATTGGACAGATATGTTTGCGTTTTGTACCAAAAAGCTTCAAAAACATTCTTTTACGAAACCACTGAGACTTTAAATTTTAGCGTCTTGTACGCAAATTCTCAATTTCCACCACAAATTCAACTTTTCTGCTAAAACTCATATTCTGACCAATTTTTTTGCCGATTCAATATTGGTTATATTATATTGAATTATATTTAGTTAGAATTATATTTAGTTCAATTTAAACATCTCTATGACCAAATCGAAAATACATATTTCAAAAATTCAAAATTAAATATTCGAAATAATCGCAAAATTCCGTTTAAAATTCTAACTTTTTCTACAGGCAAGCTTTAGCAAAAATTTCTTCTATTCTAGGTTCTATGTAAACAGGGGATACTGCATACCAAATTTGGTTCGATTCGGACCACTTTTTGATCATTTGAAAAAGACCTATTTTCAAAATTAATTATACGAAATAATTGCGAATTTATATACGAAAACCTAACTTTTTTCAGAGGCAAGCTATACAAAAAATTCTTTTTGTTTTACACTCTAGACACACATGAGATACTCCATGCCAAGTTTGGTTCACTTTGGACGACTCTATGACCTAATCAAAAAGACCTATTTTTAAAAATTATTTAAAATTAATTATTCGAATTAATCGCAAATTTCCGTACGAAAAACTAACTTTTTTCAGAGGCAAGCCATACCAAAAATTCTTTTTGTTTTACAATCTAGTTACCCATGGAATACTACATACCGGGTTTGGATTGATTTGGACAACTCCTTGACCCGACGAAAAAGACCTATTTTTAAAATTCCTTATTCGCGAAATTCGCAAATTTCCGTATGAAATACTAACTTTTTTCCTAGTCAAGCTATACCAAAAATTCTTTTTGTTTTACAATCTAGTTACCCATGGGATACTACATACTGGGTTTGGATTGATTTGGACAACTCCTTGACCCGACGAAAAAGACCTATTTTTAAAATTCCTTATTCGCGAAATTCGCAAACTTCCGTATGAAATACTAACTTTTTTCCTAGGCAAGCTATACCGAAAATTCTTTTTGTTTTACAATCTAGTTACCCATGGGATACTACATACCGGGTTTGGATTGATTTGGACAACTCCTTGACCCGACGAAAAAGACCTATTTTTAAAATTATAATCGCAAAATTATTCGAAATAGCAAATTTCCATATGAAATACTAACTTTTTTCCTAGGCAAGCCATACCAAAAATTCTTTTTGTTTTACAATCTAGTTACTCATGGGATACTACATACCGGGTTTGGATTGATTTGGACAACTCCTTGACCCGACGAAAAAGACCTATTTTTAAAATTCCTTATTCGCGAAATTCGCAAATTTCCGTATGAAATACTAACTTTTTTCCTAGGCAAGCTATACCAAAAATTCTTTTTGTTTTACAATCTAAATACCCATGGGATACTCGATACCGAGTTTGGTTAGATTTGGACAACTCCTTGACCCGACGAAAAAGACCTATTTTTAAAATTACTTATTCGCGAAATTCGCAAACTTCCGTATGAAAAACTAACTTTTTTCCTAGGCAAGCTATACCAAAAATTCTTTTTGTTTTACAATCTAATTACCCATGGGATACTCGATACCGAGTTTGGTTAGATTTGGACAACTCCTTGACCCGACGAAAAAGACCTATTTTTAAAATTCCTTATTCGCGAAATTCGCAAATTTCCGTACGAAAAACTAACTTTTTTCAGAGGTAAGCTATACCAAAAATTCTTTCTGTTTTACACTCTAGACATAAATGAAATACTCAATACCAAGTTTGGTTCACTTTGAACAACTCCTTGACCCTTTGAAAAAGACCTATTTTTAAAATTCGTTATTTGCGAAATTCGCAAATTTCCGTACGAAAAACTTACTTTTTTCAGAGGTAAGCTATACCAAAAATTCTTTTTGTTTTACACTTTAGACATAAATGAAATACTCAATACCAAGTTTGGTTCACTTTGAACAACTCCTTGACCCGATGAAAAAGACCTATTTTTAAAATTCGTTATTTGCGAAATTCGCAAATTTCCGTATGAAACACTAACTTTTTTCCTAGGCAAGCTATACCAAAAATTCTTTTTGTTTTACAATCTAATTACCCATGGGATACTCGATACCGAGTTTGGTTAGATTTGGACAACTTCTTGACCCGATGAAAAATACTATATTTAAAAATTAAATATTTGAAATAGTCGCAAATTTCCGTATGAAAAACTAACTTTTTTCCTAGGCAAGCTATACCAAAAATTCTTTTTGTTTTACAATCTAGTTACCCATGGAATACTCGATACCGAGTTTGGTTCACTTTGGACGACTCTATGACCTAATCAAAAAGACCTATTTTTAAAAATTATTTAAAATTCCTTATTCGCGAAATTCGCAAATTTCCGTATGAAATACTAACTTTTTTCCTAGGCAAGCTATACCAAAAATTCTTTTTGTTTTACAATCTAATTACCCATGAGATACTCGATACCGAGTTTGGTTAGATTTGGACAACTTCTTCACCCGATGAAAAATACTATATTTAAAAATTAAATATTTGAAATAGTCGCAAATTTCCGTATGAAAAACTAACTTTTTTCCTAGGCAAGCTATACCAAAAATTCTTTTTGTTTTACAATCTAGTTACCCATGGAATACTCGATACCGAGTTTGGTTCGATTTGGACGACTCTATGATCTAATCAAAAAGACCTATTTTTAAAAATTATTTAAAATTAATTATTCGAATTAATCGCAAATTTCCGTACGAAAAACTAACTTCTTTCAGAGGCAAGCTATACAAAAAATTCTTTTTGTTTTACAGTCTAGACACACATGAGATACTCCATGCCAAGTTTGGTTCACTTTGGACGACTCTATGACCTAATCAAAAAGACCTATTTTTAAAAATAATTTAAAATTAATTCTTAGAATTAATCGGAAGTTTACGTACGAAAAAATAACTTTTTCCTACGCAAGCTATAGCAAAAAGTCTTTTTGTTTTAGACTCTAGATACACAGCGTATACTCCATGCCGATTTTGGTTCAATTTGGACAACTCTATGACATAATCAAAAATACATATTTCAAAATTTCAAAATTAAATATTCGAAATAATCGCAAAATTCCGTTTAAAAACCTAACTTTTTCTACAGGCAAGCTTTAGCAAAAATTTCTTCTATTCTAGGTTCTATGTAAACAGGGGATACTGCATACCAAATTTGGTTCGATTCGGACCACTTTTTGACCATTTGAAAAAGACCTATTTTCAAAATTAATTATACAAAATAATTGCGAATTTATATACGAAAACCTAACTTTTTTCAGAGGCAAGCTATACAAAAAATTCTTTTTGTTTTACACTCTAGAAACACATGAGATACTCCATGCCAAGTTTGGTTCACTTTTAACAACTCCTTGACCCGATGAAGAACACCTATTTTTAAAATTCGTTATTTGCGAAATTCGCAAATTTCCGTACGAAAAACTAACTTTTTTCAGAGGCAAGCTATACCAAAAATTCTTTTTGTTTTACAATCTAATTACCCATGAGATACTCGATACCGAGTTTGGTTAGATTTGGACAACTCCTTGACCCGACGAAAAAGACCTATTTTTAAAATTATAATCGCAAAATTATTCGAAATAATAGCAAACTTCCGTATGAAATACTAACTTTTTTCCTAGGCAAGCTATACCAAAAATTCTTTTTGTTTTACAATCTAATTACCCATGGGATACTCGATACCCAGTTTGGTTAGATTTGGACAACTCCTTGACCCGATGAAAAAGACCTATTTTTAAAATTATAATCGCAAAATTATTCGAAATAATAGCAAATTTCCATATGAAATACTAACTTTTTTCCTAGGCAAGCCATACCAAAAATTCTTTTTGTTTTACAATCTAGTTACCCATGGAATACTACATACCGGGTTTGGATTGATTTGGACAACTCCTTGACCCGACGAAAAAGACCTACTTTTAAAATTCCTTATTCGCGAAATTCGCAAATTTCCGTATGAAATACTAACTTTTTTCCTAGGCAAGCTATATCAAAAATTCTTTTTGTTTTACAATCTAATTACCCATGGGATACTCGATACCGAGTTTGGTTAGATTTGGACAACTCCTTGACCCGACGAAAAAGACCTATTTTTAAAATTCCTTATTCGCGAAATTCGCAAATTTCCGTATGAAATACTAACTTTTTTCCTAGGCAAGCTATACCAAAAATTCTTTTTGTTTTACAATCTAATTACCCATGGGATACTCGATACCGAGTTTGGTTAGATTTGGACAACTCCTTGACCCGATGAAAAAGACCTATTTTTTAAAATTATAATCGCAAAATTATTCGAAATAATAGCAAATTTCCATATGAAATACTAACTTTTTTCCTAGGCAAGCCATACCAAAAATTCTTTTTGTTTTACACTCTAATTACCCATGGGATACTACATACCGGGTTTGGATTGATTTGGACAATTCCTTGACCCGACGAAAAAGACCTATTTTTAAAATTCCTTATTCGCGAAATTCGCAAATTTCCGTATGAAATACTAACTTTTTTCCTAGGCAAGCTACACCAAAAATTCTTTTTGTTTTACAATCTAATTACCCATGGGATACTCGATACCGAGTTTGGTTCGATTTGGACGACTCTATGACCTAATCAAAAAGACCTATTTTTAAAAATTATTTAAAATTAATTATTCGAATTAATCGCAAATTTCCGTACGAAAAACTAACTTTTTTCAGAGGCAAGCTATACAAAAAATTCTTTTTGTTTGAGACTCTAGGTACACATGGAATACTCCATACCGAGTTTGGTTCAATTTGAATAACTTCTTGACCCGATGAAAAATACTATATTTAAAAATTAAATATTTGAAATAGTCGCAAATTTCCGTATGAAAAACTAACTTTTTTCCTAGGCAAGCTATACCAAAAATTCTTTTTGTTTTACAATCTAATTACCCATGGAATACTCGATACCGAGTTTGGTTCACTTTGGACGACTCTATGACCTAATCAAAAAGACCTATTTTTAAAAATTATTTAAAATTCCTTATTCGCGAAATTCGCAAATTTCCGTATGAAAAACTAACTTTTTTCCTAGGCAAGCTATACCAAAAATTCTTTTTGTTTTACAATCCAGTTACCCATGGAATACTCGATACCGAGTTTGGTTAACTTTGGACGACTCTATGACCTAGTCAAAAAGACCTATTTTTAAAAATTATTTAAAATTCCTTATTCGCGAAATTCGCAAATTTCCGTATGAAATACTAACTTTTTTCCTAGGCAAGCCATACCAAAAATTCTTTTTGTTTTACAATCTAGTTACCCATGGGATACTACATACTGGGTTTGGATTGATTTGGACAACTCCTTGACCCGACGAAAAAGACCTATTTTCAAAATTCCTTATTCGCGAAATTCGCAAATTTCCGTATGAAATACTAACTTTTTTCCTAGGCAAGCTATACCAAAAATTTTTTTTGTTTTACAATCTAATTACCCATGGGATACTCGATACCGAGTTTGGTTAGATTTGGACAACTCCTTGACCCGATGAAAAAGACCTATTTTTAAAATTCGTTATTTGCGAAATTCGCAAATTTCCGTACGAAACGAAGATTTAAAAGGTTAGAATTAAGAAATCCACACTGCCAGCGAGGAAATCTAGGGTTGCCCCTGCGCTTTTTACTCGCTAGCATTGCAGAGAAAGAAATAAGAGATCAATACATCAACAAAATTAATTTTTCGATAAAATTACGAACCTCTTCCGTGGCCTGACGCGTTTTCTTCGGGATTGTAAACTTTGGGGGAACAAAAGTTGATGTTGAAGGGAATGCCGAACTCATTATGATCTAAAAGGAACATATTGAACAATACAGGGCAAAAATAAAACCAATTTAGAGAGAAATTTTGCAAAAAAAAGGGTAAATTTAGGAGTCAAAAGTACACCTAAGACTTCTAAGTTTCCAACCTAAAATTAATAAATAAATGAATAAGCAAGCAAATCACTTCTATAATTATAAATGTCGGGTCTACAATTGGACCAATATGTTTGCGTTTTTTACCTAAAAGCGACTAAAAAGCAATCTTTTACGAAACCACTGAGACTTTAAATTTGAGCGTCTTGTAAGCAAATTCGCAAGTTCTACCACAAATCCAACTTTTCTGCTAAAACTCATATTCTGACCAAATTTTTTGCAGATTCAGTATTGGTTGGACCGATAGGTTTGCGTTTTGTACCAAAAAGCGACAAAAAGCAATCTTTTACAAAACCAGTGAGACTTTAAGTTTTAGCGTCTTGTACGCAAATTCGCAATTTCTACCACAAATCCAACTTTTCTGCTAAAACTCATATTCTGACCAAATTTTTTGCAGATTCAGTATTGGTTGGACCGATAGGTTTGCGTTTTGTACCAAAAAGCGACAAAAAGCAATCTTTTACAAAACCACTGAGACTTTAAGTTTTAGCGTCTTGTACGCAAATTCGAAATTTCTACCACAAATCCAACTTTTCTGCTAAAACTCATATTCTGACCAAATTTTTTGCAGATTCAGTATTGGTTGGACCGATAGGTTTGCGTTTTGTACCAAAAAGCGACAAAAAGCAATCTTTTACAAAACCACTGAGACTTTAAGTTTTAGCGTCTTGTACGCAAATTCGCAATTTCTACCACAAATCCAACTTTTCTGCTAAAACTCATATTCTGACCAAATTTTTTGCAGATTCAGTATTGGTTGGACCGATAGGTTTGCGTTTTGTACCAAAAAGCGACAAAAAGCAATCTTTTACAAAACCACTGAGACTTTAAGTTTTAGCGTCTTGTACGCAAATTCGCAATTTCTACCACAAATCCAACTTTTCAGAGGCAAGCTATACAAAAAATTCTTTTTGTTTTACACTCTAGACACACATGAGATACTCCATGCCAAGTTTGGTTCACTTTGGACGACTCTATGACCTAATCAAAAAGACCTATTTTTAAAAATTATTTAAAATTAATTATTCGAATTAATCGCAAATTTACGTACGAAAAACTAACTTTTTTCAGAGGCAAGCCATACCAAAAATTCTTTTTGTTTTACAATCTAGTTACCCATGGAATACTACATACCGGGTTTGGATTGATTTGGACAACTCCTTGACCCGACGAAAAAGACCTATTTTTAAAATTCCTTATTCGCGAAATTCGCAAATTTCCGTATGAAATACTAACTTTTTTCCTAGTCAAGCTATACCAAAAATTCTTTTTGTTTTACAATCTAGTTACCCATGGGATACTACATACTGGGTTTGGATTGATTTGGACAACTCCTTGACCCGACCAAAAAGACCTATTTTTAAAATTCCTTATTCGCGAAATTCGCAAATTTCCGTATGAAATACTAACTTTTTTCCTAGGCAAGCTATACCAAAAATTCTTTTTGTTTTACAATCTAATTACCCATGGGATACTCGATACCGAGTTTGGTTAGATTTGGACAACTCCTTGACCCGACGAAAAAGACCTATTTTTTAAATTCCTTATTCGCGAAATTCGCAAATTTCCGTATGAAATACTAACTTTTTTCCTAGGCAAGCTATACCAAAAATTCTTTTTGTTTTACAATCTAATTACCCATGGGATAATCGATACCGAGTTTGGTTAGAATTGGACAACTCCTTGACCCGATGAAAAAGACCTAATTTTAAAATTCGTTATTTGCGAAATTCGCAAATTTCCGTACGAAAAACTAACTTTTTTCAGAGGCAAGCTATACAAAAAATTCTTTTTGTTTGAGACTCTTGAGGTACACATGGGATACTCCATACCGAGTTTGGTCACAAAAAACAATCTTTTACAAAACCAGAGAAACTTTAAATTTTAGCGTCTTGTACGCAAATTCGCAATTTCTACCACAAATCCAACTTTTCTGCTAAAACTCATATTCTGACCAAATTTTTTGCAAATTCAGTATTGTTCGGACCGATAGGTTTGCGTTTTGTACCAAAAAGCGAAAAAAAAACCCATCTTTTACGAAATCACCAAGGCTTTATATTTTATGGGTATGCGCCAGACCGAAGACCTGAATGGGTCAGACCAAAGAATGGTCGACCAGACCAAAAAACGCCCGAAAAACTCGTCCTCACACCAAGTACGTCCCCAACATGAGGTGCACGAAAGCCCAGCGGGGTGGAAACCGACTAGCCGGCGTCTCAACGGGGCAGGAAGGGGGTGTGCACCTCATGGGGCTAGAAGCCCTCACCTTAAAATAATAGTATATAATAATAATAATAATAAATATTCAGAAAAAACAAAAACCTTAGTACTAAAAGGCACTCTAGACATAAATGAGATACTCCATACCAAGTTTGGTTCACTTTGAACAACTCCTTGACCCGATGAAAAAGACCTATTTTTAAAATTCGTTATTTGCGAAATTCGCAAATTTCCGTATGAAACACTAACTTTTTTCCTAGGCAAGCTATACCAAAAATTCTTTTTGTTTTACAATCTAATTACCCATGGAATACTCGATACCGAGTTTGGTTAGATTTGGACAACTCCTTGACCCGACGAAAAAGACCTATTTTTAAAATTCCTTATTCGCGAAATTCGCAAATTTCCGTATGAAATACTAACTTTTTTCCTAGGCAAGCTATACCAAAAATTCTTTTTGTTTTACAATCTAATTAACCATGGGATACTCGATACCGAGTTTGGTTAGATTTGGACAACTCCTTGACCCGATGAAAAAGACCTATTTTTAAAATTATAATCGCAAAATTATTCGAAATAATAGCAAATTTCCATATGAAATACTAACTTTTTTCCTAGGCAAGCTATACCAAAAATTCTTTTTGTTTTACAATCTAATTACCCATGGGATACTCGATACCGAGTTTGGTTAGATTTGGACAACTCCTTGACCCGACGAAAAAGACCTATTTTTAAAATTCCTTATTCGCGAAATTCGCAAATTTCCGTATGAAATACTAACTTTTTTCCTAGGCAAGCTATACCAAAAATTCTTTTTGTTTTACAATCTAATTACCCATGGGATACTCGATACCGAGTTTGGTTAGATTTGGACAACTCCTTGACCCGATGAAAAAGACCTATTTTTAAAATTATAATCGCAAAATTATTCGAAATAATACCAAATTTCCATATGAAATACTAACTTTTTTCCTAGGCAAGCTATACCAAAAATTCTTTTTGTTTTACAATCTAATTACCCATGGGATACTCGATACCGAGTTTGGTTAGATTTGGACAACTCCTTGACCCGACGAAAAAGACCTATTTTTAAAATTCCTTATTCGCGAAATTCGCAAATTTCCGTATGAAATACTAACTTTTTTCCTAGGCAAGCTATACCAAAAATTCTTTTTGTTTTACAATCTAGTTACCCATGGGATACTACATACCGGGTTTGGATTGATTTGGACAACTCCTTGACCCGACGAAAAAGACCTATTTTTAAAATTCCTTATTCGCGAAATTCGCAAATTTCCGTACGAAAAACTAACTTTTTTCCTAGGCAAGCTATAGCAAAAATTCCTTCTGTTTTAGACTCTAGGCACCCATGGTATACTCCATACCCAGTTTAGTTCACTTTGGACAACTCCTTGACCCGACGAAATTTCTATATTTTTGAAAATAGATAAGCGAATAATAGGCGAATAAGTCGAAATTTCCGATTGAAATACGAACTTTTTTTCTAGGCAAGCTATACCAAAAATTCTTTTTGTTTTACACTCTAGGTACCCATGGGATACTCCATACCGAGTCTGGTTCGATTTGAATAACTTCTTGACCCGATAAAAAAGACCTATTTTGAAAATTACTTATTTGAAATAATAGCAAATTTCCGTATGAAAAACTAACTTTTTTCCTAGGCAAGCTATACCAAAAATTCTTTTTCTCCTACTCTCTAACTATACATGGAATACTCCATACCAAATTTGGTTTAATTTGGACAACTCCTTGACCTGACGAAATTTCTATATTTTTGAAAATAGATAAGCGAATAATAGGCGAATAAGTCGAAATTTCCGATTGAAATACGAACTTTTTTTTCTAGGCAAGCTATACCAAAAATTCTTTTTGTTTTACACTCTAGGTACCCATGGGATACTCCATACCGAGTCTGGTTCGATTTGAATAACTTCTTGACCCGATAAAAAAGGCCTATTTTGAAAATTACTTATTTGAAATAATAGCAAATTTCCGTATGAAAAACTAACTTTTTTCAGAGGCAAGCTATACCAAAAATTCTTTTTGTTTTACACTCTAGACATAAATGAGATACTTCATACCAGGTTTGGTTCACTTTGAACAACTCCTTGACCCTTTGAAAAAGACCTATTTTTAAAATTCGTTATTTGCGAAATTCGCAAATTTCCGTACGAAAAACTAACTTTTTTCCTAGGCAAGCTATACCAAAAATTCCCTCTGTTTTAGACTCTAGGCACCCATGGTATACTCCATACCCAGTTTAGTTCACTTTGGACAACTCCTTGACCCGATGAAAAAGACCTATTTTTAAAATTCGTTATTTGCGAAATTCGCAAATTTCCGTACGAAAAACTAACTTTTTTCAGAGGCAAGCTATACCAAAAATTCTTTTTGTTTTACACTCTAGACATAAATGAGATACTTCATACCAAGTTTGGTTCACTTTGAACAACTCCTTGACCCTTTGAAAAAGACCTATTTTTAAAATTCGTTATTTGCGAAATTCGCAAATTTCCGTACGAAAAACTAACTTTTTTCCTAGGCAAGCTATACCAAAAATTCCTTCTGTTTTAGACTCTAAACACCCATGGTATACTCCATACCCAGTTTAGTTCACTTTGGACAACTCCTTGACCCGATGAAAAAGACCTATTTTTAAAATTATTTATTCGAAATAATTGCACATTTCCGTATAAAATACAAACTTTTTTCCTACGCAAGCAATAGCAAAAATTATTCCTGTTTTACACTCTACCTACACAGGGGATACTCCATACGAAGTTTGGTTCACTTTGGACGACTCTATGACCTAATCAAAAAGACCTATTTTTAAAAATTATTTAAAATTAATTATTCGAATCAATCGCAAATTTCCGTACGAAAAACTAACTTTTTTCAGAGGTAAGCTATACCAAAAAATCTTTTTGTTTTACACTCTAGACACACATGAGATACTCCATGCCAAGTTTGGTTCACTTTGGACGACTCTATGACCTAATCAAAAAGACCTATTTTTAAAATTATTTATTCGAATCAATCGCAAATTTCCGTACGAAAAACTAACTTTTTTCAGAGGTAAGCTATACCAAAAATTCTTTTTGTTTTACACTCTAGACACACATGAAATACTCCATGCCAAGTTTGGTTCACTTTGAACAACTCCTTGACCCGACGAAAAAGACCTATTTTTAAAATTATAATCGCAAAATTATTCGAAATAGCAAATTTCCATATGAAATACTAACTTTTTTCCTAGGCAAGCCATACCAAAAATTCTTTTTGTTTTACAATCTAGTTACCCATGGGATACTACATACCGGGTTTGGATTGATTTGGACAACTCCTTGACCCGACGAAAAAGACCTATTTTTAAAATTCCTTATTCGCGAAATTCGCAAATTTCCGTATGAAATACTAACTTTTTTCCTAGGCAAGCTATACCAAAAATTCTTTTTGTTTTACAATCTAATTACCCATGGGATACTCGATACCGAGTTTGGTTAGATTTGGACAACTCCTTGACCCGACGAAAAAGACCTATTTTTAAAATTCCTTATTCGCGAAATTCGCAAATTTCCGTATGAAATACTAACTTTTTTCCTAGGCAAGCTATACCAAAAATTCTTTTTGTTTTACAATCTAATTACCCATGGGATACTCGATACCGAGTTTGGTTAGATTTGGACAACTCCTTGACCCGATGAAAAAGACCTATTTTTAACCTATTTTCAAAATTCCTTATTCGCGAAATTCGCAAATTTCCGTATGAAATACTAACTTTTTTCCTAGGCAAGCTATACCAAAAATTCTTTTTGTTTTACAATCTAATTACCCATGGGATACTCGATACCGAGTTTGGTTAGATTTGGACAACTCCTTGACCCGACGAAAAAGACCTATTTTTAAAATTCCTTATTCGCGAAATTCGCAAATTTCCGTATGAAATACTAACTTTTTTCCTAGGCAAGCTATACCAAAAATTCTTTTTGTTTTACAATCTAATTACCCATGGGATACTCGATACCGAGTTTGGTTAGATTTGGACAACTCCTTGACCCGACGAAAAAGACCTATTTTTAAAATTACTTATTCGCGAAATTCGCAAATTTCCGTATGAAAAACTAACTTTTTTCCTAGGCAAGCTATACCAAAAATTCTTTTTGTTTTACAATCTAATTACCCATGGGATACTCGATACCGAGTTTGGTTAGATTTGGACAAATCCTTGACCCGACGAAAAAGACCTATTTTTAAAATTCCTTATTCGCGAAATTCGCAAATTTCCGTATGAAATACTAACTTTTTTCCTAGGCAAGCTATACCAAAAATTCTTTTTGTTTTACAATCTAATTACCCATGGGATACTCGATACCGAGTTTGGTTAGATTTGGACAACTCCTTGACCCGACGAAAAAGACCTATTTTTAAAATTACTTATTCGCGAAATTCGCAAATTTCCGTATGAAATACTAACTTTTTTCCTAGGCAAGCTATACCAAAAATTCTTTTTGTTTTACAATCTAATTACCCATGGGATACTCGATACCGAGTTTGGTTAGATTCGGACCACTTTTTGAGTTAGTAACTCAGGTATACGATGTCAGAAACGCAGAAAACGACTAAAATTAAGGTTTGCTCGCTGGCTAATTTCAGAAGCTTTTTGAAAACGAAACAATACGACATGTATACCATTAAAACCATCTTAAACTGACCTGTCAGAATCATTAAAGAAATTGAAAAAAATCCCTCTCTACACAGAGTTAAAAGGATAAACCAACGAGATCCGATCGAAAATTGGGACGTTTCCAATGCTCGTACACAAATTTACAACTTCTGGTGAACATTTTTTCAGGTTTCATTATATCAAAAGAAAGCACGCATAATGAGCTCTCTAACTATGCAACTCAATAGGAAAAAATATAACTGTAGGCAGAGTTATAAACGATCGAGCCGTTGGTACCAAACGTCCAAAAAAAGGACCATGATGACCCAAAATGTCCAAATGTCCCATACAAGTTCATCAACGATTATAATTATAAAATCCAAATTTTGCTAGGAACATCACTAGGATACACTGAGTCTACCCAGCTGCCCAAACAACGGTAAAAGTAACATCTACGGTGGTCAGTAACAGGTTGGAGATGTCAATTCTCCTGTTTCAGATGGTCAAACTGGGGGTATCTTTAATGGTCAATATTTCAAAACTGATCGAACAAAAAAGAACCAAACTTACAGCAAAATGAGTACTGCTTGCGGCACGCTTTGTGTCAAAATATCATCCAAATCGGTCCATCTTGCGACGAGATATTGCAAAGTTAAGGTACCGTACCAATCTCGACAGAAACGAGGAGAGGTGACTTGCAGACCCAAAATTGACCATCTAAACTACGGAAAACGCCCTATAAAACATATACGGGGAGAATCCTCATTATCGGGGCAGTCTAAAGAACCAATTCGCGGGGCTAAATTCGTCTTTTTTGTTGGTCTCACATGTACATACCCGAAAAGTACCGGACACGAATTGGTGAAAATGGGGGTATGTGTCCTGGCCAATTTCTCGAAAACGGCTGGAAGAAACAAAACGCTATTTACAGGGATTCAAGTACGGCTCAAGCTGAGTTCAAATCAACAAACAGATCAAAAATCGGTTCACTCTACGAGGAGAAATTCCAACATAAAGGTACCGTACCAAATGGCCAATTAGGACAAGTACGGGTCACGGATCGCTAAAATTGACCATCTGGACTACGTATAACTACATACAAAATATATATGGGGAGACTCCCCACTAACTGAGGAATTCAAAACACTCAACTTTCATAATATAGTTCAAAGCTTCAAGGTGTCACTGGTGTCACCCGCTGGTGTCAACCGCTTCTGGGGCTAAAATCGAGGGCAAGTTTACTGGCCAATTTCTCTAAAACGGCTGAACCAAAATGAACGCCCTTAGTACTGTTTGTAGCACTGCTTGATATACGCATCATATTAAAAAATGAGCACAATCGGTACATTCTTCAAGGAGTTATAGCAATTATAAGGTACCGTACCAAATGCCCAAAAAAGCGAGGTGACCGCTCTGCAGAGTCAAAATTGACCATCTCAACTACATAAAATACTATATAAACTATATATGGGGATACTCCTCACTAACTGAGGATTCTAAAACACCAACACTTGTTGGGTAAATCGCGTGTTTTGTTGTACCGAAATTTGGGTCACCCAGAATAGCCCGAAAATTCGAACATTTTCAACTTTGAACATTAATAACTTTTTGATTAGGCCGATTTGGGAAACCAACCAAACACTGCAAGCAAGAAGGGTTCAGTGCCAACAAAATGCGACCATTCCCGTTTAATTTGGTTCAGTACTTTAGAAGATATTAACAAAATACTGTTCTGTACCCCACTTTTTGGGCTAAAATCGAAGCCCAAGATCTCCTGAACCGACGTAAAACAACGTGAAACAGCGTTCCCGGCGTATTTGTGGGTGTAATTCTGGTCCACTTCCACGTTCTAGTTCACTGCAAACCTTCATCGTGAGGTGGGAAAAAATTTCCCACCTCACCATGAAGGTTATGATGTTTTGTGTGTTTTGACATAAAACAACATCCACAGAAATTTGATGAAATCGTGAAAACAGAAAAATTGTTGAATTGCTAAAAACTATTGACTCAAATACCTTCTTGGACCCGACACTAGCGTAAATAACACAAATTGCAAGTAACAACAACCCTCATTACAATAAAAAACCGAAATTTGGGTCACCCAGAACAGCCCAAAAATTCGACTTTTTTCAACTTTGAACATTAATAACTTCTTGATACGAAAACCAACTCTTTGAGAAACCAGCTTAGAACTGCAATCAAGGGGGGCTTAGGGCCAACACAACGAGACAATAACCATCCAATTTGGTCCAGTAGTTTTGGAGAAATCCTCAAAGACATGGAGCGTACCCCGATTTTTGGGCTGTTGGGAGACCCCAATTTCTGGCAAAATCACGCAAAACGACTAAAAACGGTACGAAGTTGGCACATGAAGTCAGTCCAAGTCCACTCAGTATTACTGAACACCCAAGACCTCGACCGCGAAGTGGGAACAAATTTCCCACCTCGCCATAAAGGCCAGGGTGTTTTGTGTGTTTTGACAAAAAACAACATCAACAAGAATTTCATGAATTCACGAAAAATGAAAAATTATTAAGTTACTAAGAAATATTGGCTCGGACAGCTTCATGGACCCGAGGCAAGCGTAAATAACACAACTTGCAGGTAAAAACAACGCTCATTACAATAAAAACTAAATCAATTCAGAATAAAGCATAAAAAGAATTATTTTTTAAAAATTACACCATAATAAATGTTTGTTCAGGCCAATTTAAGATCCAAACTAAAAAGGAAAACATGCACAGTTCAATAGGAAGGGATTGCTTACTCGCACATTCAATTTGATACGGTATTTTGGCAGATATCAAAAAAACAATAAGCTGTAACCTCAATTTCGATCACTGAGAATATAGAAATTTCTAGCAAATTCTTACAAAACAAATGAAATAAGCACCTCGGCCGTGATTGCAGACGCAATCTAAGTCCATTGAGTACTGAGTGGACATCAAAGCCCTGTACCGCGAAGTGAGAAAAAATTTCCTACCTCGCCATAAAATTCAGGGTGTTTTGTGTGTTTTGACAAAAAACAACACAAACAAGAATTTCATGATTTCACGAAAAATGAAAAATTGATAAAAAACTAAGAAATATTGGCTCGAACAGCTTTATGGACGCAAAACAAGTGTGAAAAACACAGTTTGCAGATAAAAACAAAGCTCAGTGCAATAAACACTGCATCAATTCAGAATAACGAACAAAAAAAATATTTGCAACATAATAAATGTTTGCTCAGGCCGATTTAAAAACCAAACTAAAAAAGAAAGCATACATAGTTCAGTAGGAAGGGAATGCTTACAAACGCATTGAATTTGATACATTATTTTGACAGATATCAACAAAACAATTAGCTGAAACCTCAATTTCGATCTCTGAGCGTATAGAAATTACTAGCAAATTCTTACAAAACAAATCAAATATGCGCCTCGGACGTGATTCCGGATGCAATCCAAGTCTATTGCGTACTGAGAACACAACAAAGACCTCTACTGCGAAGTGGGAAAAAAATTCCCACCTCGCCGTAAAGGCTAGGGTGTTTTGTGTGTTTTGACAAAAACAACATCAACGAGAATTTCATGATTTCACGAAAAATGAAAAATTGTTAAATTATTAAGATATATTGGCTCGAACAGTTTTATGGACTCGAAGCAAGCGTGAATAACACAGTTTGCAGGTAAAAACAACGCTCATTACATTAAACACTGCATCAATTGAGAAAAACGAATAAAATCAATTGTTTTTTAAAATTACACCATATTAAATGTTTTCTCAGGCCGATTCAAAGACCAAACTAAAAAAGGAAAGCATAGAAAGTTCAGTAGGAACCGAATACTTATCGCGCATTCAATTTGATACAATACTTTGTCAGATATCAACAAAACAATTGGCTGTAATCTCAATTTTGATCTCTGAGCGTATAGAAACTTCTAGCAAATTATTACAAAACAAATCAAATCTGCGCCTCGGACATGATTCCGGATGCAATCAAAGTCTCTTGCGTACTGAGAGGACACCAAAGAACTCTACTGCGAAAGGGAAAAAATTTCCCACGTCGCCGTAAAAGCTAGGGTGTTTTGTGTTTTTGACAAAAAAACAACATCAACAAGAATTTCATGATTTCACGAAAAATGAAAAATTGTTAAATTACTAAGATATATTGGCTCGAACAGTTTCATGGACGCGAAGCAAGCGTAAATAACACAGTGTGCAGGTAAAAACAACGCTCATTACATTAAACACTGCATCAATTGAGAATAACGAATAAAATCAGTTGTTTTTTAAAATTACACCATATTAAATGTTTGCTCAGGCCGATTCAAAGACCAAACTAAAAAAGGAAAGCATAAATAGTTCAGTAGGAACAGAATGCTTACTCGCGCATTCAAATTGATACAGTATTTTGTCAGATATCAGCAAAACAATTAGCTGTAACCTCGATTTTGACCTCTGAGCGTATAGAAACTTCTAGCAAATTCTTACAAAACAAATCAAATCTGCGCCTCGAACATGATTCCGGATGCAATCCAAGTCTATTGCGTACTGAGAGGACAACGAAGACCTCTACCGCGAAGTGAGAAAAAATTTCCCACCCCGCCGTAAAGGCCAGGATGTTTTGTGTGTTTTGACAAAAAACAACATCAACAAGAATTTCATGATTTCACAAAAAATGAAAAAAAATTGTTAAATTACTAAGAACTATTGGCTCGGACAACTTCATGAACCCAAAGCAAGCGTAGATAACAAAATTTCCAGCTAAAAACAGCGCTTATTACTATAAAAACTGCATCAGTTAAGCATAACGCATAAAAAGAATTATTTTTTTAAAGTTACACCTTAATAAATGTTTGCTCAGGCCGATTTAAAATCAAAACGCAAAATTCCGGACGCAATATAATAGCATTGCTTACTGAAAGGACACCGAAGACCTCTGCTGCGAAGGCGGAAAAATTTAGGACTATTTTTTTCAGTAAAAATTTTAAACATCGAAAAGTGTTAAACGCCACTGTTCCTCTTTTTTAAAATTATTTTGATCTATCTATAAATCCAATGATTTGCGACTCTGAGCCCTATGAATATTTATTTAAAAAGTCAAGATTTAAAAAATTTCTTGGCAACCATATCCAAGACCATAAAGTTTCATGGTACCTGTAAGAACCATGAAGGTGCATGGTCTTGCATATGGTTGCCAAGAAACCATAAACAACAAGTTTTCTACAATACGTCTCCAAACAGATTTTTGGAGAACAGATATTAGGAGATTCTGTTCCTACGTTTCAGTAGGAACAGAATGCTTACTCGCGCATTCAATTTGATACAATATTTTGTCAGATATCAGCAAAACAATTAGCTGTAACCTCAATTTTGACCTCTGAGCGTATAGAAACTTCTAGCAAATTCTTACAAAACAAATCAAATCTGCGCCTCGAACGTGATTCCGGATGCAATCCAAGTCTATTGCGTACTGAGAGGACAACGAAGACCTCTACCGCGAAGTGAGAAAAAATTTCCCATCCCGCCGTAAAGGCCAGGATGTTTTGTGTGTTTTGACAAAAAACAACATCAACAAGAATTTCATGATTTCACAAAAATTGAAAAAAAATTGTTAAATTACTAAAAACTATTGGCTCGGACAACTCCATGAACCCAAAACAAGCGTAGATAACAAAATTTCCAGCTAAAAACAGCGCTTATTACTATAAAAACTGCATCAGTTAAGCATAACGCATAAAAAGAATTATTTTTTTAAAGTTACACCTTAATAAATGTTTGCTCAGGCCGATTTAAAATCCAAACGCAAAATTCGGGACGCAATAAAATAGCATTGCTTACTGAAAGGACACCGAAGACCTCTGCCGCGAAGGCGGAAAAATTTAGGACTATTTTTTTCAGTAAAAATTTTAAACATCGAAAAGTGTTAAACGCCACTGTTCCTCTTTTTTAAAATTATTTTGATCTATCTATAAATCCAATGATTTGCGACTCTGAGCCCTATAAATATTTATTTAAAAAGTCAAGATTTAAAAAAATTCTTGGCAACCATATCCAAGACCATAAAGTTTCATGGTACCTGTAAGAACCATGAAGGTGCATGGTCTTGCATATGGTTGCCAAGAAACCATAAACAACAAGTTTTCTGCAATACGTCTCCAAACACTTTTTTGGAGAACAGATCTTTTCCGATATCTGCTAAAAATTCGCATTTGAACGATTTGAGTTTGACCATATATGGTCATCCATGGCACCATGGACGTTTATGGTCATATATATGGTTGCCAAGAAACCATGAACTTGAACTTTTTTCAAAGTTTCAACAGAGACTTTTCACCACTAAAATATGTCACAGGCACTTATTTCACGCTTCTTCAGCCTACGTTTGAAATTTCGTATGGGCAGGTATATGGTTGCCAAGTTTTCTTGGTCACCATATATGGCTTGGATATGGTTGCCAAGATTTATCTATGGTGGTCAACCCGGGAGAATTGAGAAAACATACTAAGAATGAAACCTCAAAATATTAACCTCGTCGTTTCTCTCCGCAGTTATAAGATTTAACCGACTCATATTCGAAATTCTCTCTATACCTCGATTTTTGTGCTTCTTCGGCATTTTCGCGAACTGTACAATAAGACAAGACTAACACTCTAAGATCAATAAACACCTATTACAATTTCAAATAAAAATGAGTCTAATTTTGATTTGACTTTTACTATCCAACTGCCCAACTGAGTTCCACTGCTTGAAACAGGGAACAGGAAAGCAAATTATACTCAAATCAAGCAACACTCAGAAGCAAACTGGAAGTTCCTACTAACTTACTAACCATTGATTTACTTCATCACAATAAATATTTGACAAAAACAAACATAACCGAATAAACGTCGGAAAAATTGCTCTCGAACAACTAGTGGGAGCTTTAATCAATTGCAGCCTGCTTCAGTCGGGGGGGGGATGAACCTTAAATGGGACTAATAAGTTCAATAGTGGGTTTCAAATAACCACGTTAGAGGTTAACATATACCACTATTAAGATTTAAAGTGAAAGATGGCACCAGTTTCGGCGCAGTTTTCATTGACTTTTAGTATTAAATCGCCGCCAATTGAGTTCAGCTGCTTGAAATTGTGATTGACTGAGAATTTTAGATCACGCAAAACCAAAAAAGTCAAGGGCGTAAAATTCACTCGAAAATTGTCACGTTTACAATAATTGCTATGAACTCCGTCCAAGAGCGATTAAAAACAAACTCACAAACCCTGAATATGAAAGTCCAAAAAAACGCATCATAGGACTGCTCCACAGATCTTCAAAATTAGATCTCATGTTCTCAATAAAGCTATATCTAGTCGCAGCTACTGAGCATGTAGGAGCGGGTATGTGCTCGCGAGCTAGGTTGAGTGATAGGTAGTGAGAATCGGGCAAGAAAAATTGGAAAAACTTTCTCCACCTGACATTACCTCCTTCAGTAAAAAGTAAATTGTGTCCTCAAAAAGCTTCAGTGAGTGCAAAGGGGTAAAAGTCATTTTTCTCAGTGATGGAAGTCGAGTTGACTTCCTCTTTTAGGTCAAACGCCTGAACAAACTCAAACTGGTTATAAAACGAAAATTATAAAGGTAGTAAAACCCAAAAATTAATGGCCTAGAAAACCACAAAACAATCTTAAAATAGAAAATTCCGGGTGGTTTAGAGGGAAATAGTGTGGTGAGAGGGTCGATGGAGGACAGTGCGGAGAGTAGGCGAGGGGGTAATGTATTTGGGGAGCTGGATTAAGGAGGGAGAGGGTAGTAGTTTGGGTAGGAAATGTTATCAGATTAATAATTAAATTGACCTTTTTGACTTAAATATTGCGAGAGGTTACTCACTACTGAATGTTAAAAACAACCTTAGAATTAGAAACATATTCTTAAATTTAAATGCCTATCGTTTGAAAACAAGCCAATGTTTGAAAGGTAAAAGTGAGAATTCAAGTAATCAAAAGATATCCTTCAGTTGAAAAAACTGTATGAAACCTAAAACCAATACTTCCCTCGGGTCAAAAAAGTCAAATAGAACACCTATGTTCAACTTCGGTCCGTTAAACCACACACAACTACAAAAATTTCCTACAATTTCACTCGAGAGCAGCTAACTATAGAGCGCCAGAAAATCAAATGAATGATATATTCATAAGATATACTCGTTCTCTTATTTTTAAAATGTTTCACATATCTATCTGGCGTTTTCAAGTCATAAATCTCAAGCAAGGATCAGAACTCTACGGTAGCTCTAAAATCTTGAAATTGTTTAAGCGCAGCAGATCTATTCCTTCAAACTAACTGGGGTTATGAGTATTATAACAGTCGTCAACCTTTTGTTTCAATTTCTACCGTTCAATTTATTTTGAAGAGATAAACAGAAAATAAAAGTCTCTTTTAAAAAAAGTAAGCCAATCACCGAAGAGTTTCTGAAATTCAGTATCCCAAAAAAAGTTTGGGATTCAATTTTTTCTTCAATTGTAACATTCAAGGCATTTTAAGCTTCACATATTCAAATAGTTAAATAATTAAAACATGCAAAAGATAATACACCTCTTAGAACAATTCCGACCGTTTGACGAACTATCTTTTAAATCATACAAATTTCCTATTCCTTCACAAAAAATGGCCGAAATAGTAAAATAAAATTTATAATAACTTTAAGTTAATTAGCAGAAACCCATTTTTCAAGCAATCTGCCAATAAGGAAAATCAGGGTTCACAAAACTATTTCGCTTAAACCCAGAATCAAACTAAACTATTACATAAATTTTTCCTCGTTGATTGCGCTAGAAGCATTTGTTTGAATCTTCTATATATCTTTATTACTTCTTAATCTATTATCTTTAATATTTCATCAGTGAAGAGAGCCATAAAAAATTGCGAGGAAATCACTTCTTGGCAAAGTTCAGAAAGTTTTAATTACGTCTGGTTTTTTCAGATCGCGATTTCCACGCGCATCTCAATTTTCATCGCGCATCTTAAAACTTTTAATAGAAGTCAAAACACTTGCGTCAACGGCGAAACAAGTAGCTTAAACGGCATTGCGTTGAAAAAAAATTTCAATCGGAAATCGCCTGTCTGGGAGCTTTTTCAGCTGTTAATGCTTACTAATAACTATTTTTTCACAAGAACTTGAGTTTTTTTGTTTATAAGTCATTTTCGAATTTATTATTAGCCAAATGGAGGTTTTCTTCAGTTCTTTTAATTTAAAAAAACTTTTTGGTATTATAGTCAAAACAAGCAAAGCATATTTATTTGCCAAAACCTCCTGTCAATTACAAAAATGTGAATCAGAAAATTTATTTGAATAATGAACTAAACGAAAGATAATTTTTTATGGGTACTAAAGCATCAGTCGACGGTAGGGTTCGAACCCCGACGCCATGAGTCCGATTCCCTCACTTCGACGTATTTATTAACCACTCGGTTTTCAGGGACTTGTCATGGAGTCTCTAAAAATCGGTCTTGTTTGAAAAACAAATTTAATTAAGGAATGAGAGCAATTGAAAACATAGCCGGCAGATTGCCGTAAAATAGCCGCGATAGACGCTTGTGGCCTACCATGAATTGAAACAACTAAAGAAAAAAGATTGACAGATCGACCACCAGCTTTTTAATAGACCACTAGACTTTTTGGGTTAAATTCGGACTGTCATTTTTATTAGACACATTTGCTCAACAAGGAAAAAGGAAATGGAGCTTTTCAAAATTAATATTAGATATTAAAACTCAAGACTCTATTACTCAGGAATTAGGGCATACCAGTTTGACACTACTTAAATGCACACAATTGACCTTTAATTAGTAAAAGTTTGGGATTCAATTTTTTCTTCAATTGTAACATTCAAGGCATTTTAAGCTTCACATATTCAAATAGTTAAATAATTAAAACATGCAAAAGATAATACACCTCTTAGAACAATTCCGACCGTTTGACGAACTATCTTTTAAATCATACAAATTTCCTATTCCTTCACAAAAAATGGCCGAAATAGTAAAATAAAATTTATAATAACTTTAAGTTAATTAGCAGAAACCCATTTTTCAAGCAATCTGCCAATAAGGAAAATCAGGGTTCACAAAACTATTTCGCTTAAACCCAGAATCAAATTAAATTATTACAAAAATTTTTCCTCGTTGATTGCGCTAGAAGCATTTGTTTGAATCTTCTATATATCTTTATTACTTCTTAATCTATTATCTTTAATATTTCATCAGTGAAAAGAGCCATAAAAAATTGCGAGGAAATCACTTTTTGGCAAAGTTCAGAAAGTTTTAATTACGTCTGGTTTTTTCAGATCGCGATTTTCACGCGCATCTTAATTTTCATCGCGCATCTTAAAACTTTTAATAGAAGTCAAAACACTTGCTTCAACGGCGAAACAAGTAGCTTAAACGGCATTGCGTTGAAAAAAAATTTCAATCGGAAATCGCCTGTTTGGGAGCTTTTTCAGCTGTTAATGCTTACTAATAACTATTTTTTCACAAGAACTTGAGTTTTTTTGTTTATAAGTCATTTTCGAATTTATTATTAGCCAAATGGAGGTTTTCTTCAGTTCTTTTAATTAAAAAAAACTTTTTGGTATTATAGTCAAAACAAGCAAAGCATATTTATTTGCCAAAACCTCCTGTCAATTACAAAAATGTAAATCAGAAAATTTATTTGAATAATGAACTAAACGAAAGATGATTTTTTATGGGTACTAAAGCATCAGTCGACGGTAGGGTTCGAACCCCGACGCCATGAGTCCGATTCCCTCACTTCGACGTATTTATTAACCACTCGGTTTTCAGGGACTTGTCATGGAGTCTCTAAAAATCGGTCTTGTTTGAAAAACAAATTTAATTAAGGAATGAGAGCAATTGAAAACATAGCCGGCAGATTGCCGTAAAATAGCCGCGATAGACGCTTGTGGCCTACCATGAATTGAAACAACTAAAGAAAAAAGATTGACAGATCGACCACCAGCTTTTTAATAGACCACTAGACTTTTTGGGTTAAATTCGGACTGTCATTTTTATTAGACACATTTGCTCAACAAGGAAAAAGGAAATGGAGCTTTTCAAAATTAATATTAGATATTAAAACTCAAGACTCTATTACTCAGGAATTAGGGCATACCAGTTTGACACTAATTAAATGCACACAATTGACCTTTAATTAGTAAAAGTTTGGGATTCAATTTTTTCTTCAATTGTAACATTCAAGGCATTTTAAGCTTCACATATTCAAATAGTTAAATAATTAAAACATGCAAAAGATAATACACCTCTTAGAACAATTCCGACCGTTTGACGAACTATCTTTTAAATCATACAAATTTCCTATTCCTTCACAAAAAATGGCCGAAATAGTAAAATAAAATTTATAATAACTTTAAGTTAAATGGTCATAAAATATAAAGTTCCATAAGTGAGTTCAGAAGTCATTTTTTTGAAAAAGTCAATTACAAGAAGTCGGGGGTAAGATGGAACAAAAATCTGTTAGACGAAGTAAAAAAAAGCATCACAGGACAAGTCCTGACAAACAATTCAAAGAATTTTCATTGAATAAACAAAAAACTAGACATGAAACGGACTATGAGTGAATTGGGAAAACCATTTCTAAAGAAATCACATAAAAAAACAGAAAATCAATGCAAAAATGCCACATGTTAACAAAAAAACCGTTAGCGAGAAATGGAATTTTGGTTCAAACAAAAAACCAGTTCTACAATGAACTATGAATGGATTCGGAAAACCATTTAAAAAAAATCCGATCCAAAAAATCAAAAAAACAGTAGAAAGTTATAAATTGCTGCATGTGAACGAAAAAACATTACCGAGAAACCGAATTTTTGTTCAAACACCGTATTCTCACTCTACCAAAATCACTACTCCAATTTGACTTCAAAAATCATGAAAATGTGTAAACAGATCTTTAAAAAAACATAGCAGGACAAGAACTGACGTACAATTCAAAGAATTTTCATTGACTAAACAAAAAACTAGACATAGAACGGACTATGAGTGAATTGGGAGAACCATTTAGAAAAAAAATCCGATCCAAAAAATTGAAAAAAACAGTAAAAACCAAAGTGAAATTGCCGCATGTGAACAAAAAAAACACTAGCGAGAAAGCGAATTTTTGTTCAAAAACCGTCTTTAAAATTAGAGCGAAAAAAATTCACGCCGCAAAACCACTGGCCTTTTCGCTCCCTTTCCTGTTTCTGCGTGACCAAAATCACTACTCCAATTTGACTTCAAATATTATGAAAATGTGTGAACAGATCTTAAAAAAAGACAGCGCCCCAATACAATTCAAATTATTTGAATTGTAAAAAAATTAGGAGCGCTATAATAGCCGCCTGGAATTGCTGACGCGGCTATTAATCAAAATCACTCAAATATCAAGATGGAGTGCGTGAAAAAGTCACTTGAGTCTTCTTGAAGAAAAGCGCAAAACGGTCAAGCAAAAAAATTGCATGAAAAAAGACACACGTTTACTAATATTGCTTCTCATTCGAGGGCAATTAATAACTCTAAATGAGATGAAAATGAATCCATAGCCTCGAAATTTGCACTTGCATCATAACTTGTGCCTTTCCAGCTATTTCAGTCCACTGTGCCTTTTGAGACTTGCCTATCGTGATTTATCGTTTTGTGGTTCAAATCAGTCA
The DNA here is from genome assembly GCF_964194025.1 of Convolutriloba macropyga. Lineage (NCBI taxonomy): Eukaryota > Metazoa > Xenacoelomorpha > Acoela > Convolutidae > Convolutriloba > Convolutriloba macropyga. The sequence continues at coordinate 74,038,782 of NC_134471.1, read as the reverse complement.
GACGATAAACTGTCCGAAAGAAATCAGTCAGAAAGCTGCCAGAAAGAAATCAGTCAATAAACTTTGCTTGAGCAATTAAAAAAGAGAAGATATACAATATCCATATCCCTTCTTGAAACTTACAGGCTGCTTAAACACTTGCAGCCATAGGATGAAAAGATTTCATACTAGCCTGAGGTACATGTGGTATCACACTAGTGCTGTATTCTGTAATGATTTTGTCAAGAACATATCCCAACCAATCAGGATTCTCCTCGTCACTGATTGGCTCACTCCATTCAGGCTCAACCAACCAACTTCTCCAGATGGGATATTTGGGACCCAATGCGGCACGGAGAAGATTCTGACCTGCAAATTATGAAAAGTTTGAAGCAGTATTTTGAAGCTCTCAACAATTCCGTGAGATCAAAATGACGCAGAACGGAAATAGGATATGAACAAAAGTGATGTGAAATCTTCATATTTTCTTTCTAGGCTAGAGCGAATTTGTTTAAAACTTGAATACTGCTTTTTGAATGTTTCCGCAATTGGTAGCTTGTTAATGAGGCAATGTATAATCTAAAACCGTTTTTGAAGATTAACGTTCAACTTCAACCATAAAATATCAAATATGAAAAAGGATTTCGACGAAAGCAGCTAATAGGCAGATAGGAGCCGGTCAAAATCTCAAATATGAAAACAACTTAAAATTCTTGCAGATTGTAAACTCAAATATATACTCACCGATAAGTGGTTGGATATCATGTTGTTTAGTTTTGCTGGAATTAAGCAGAATGTCTATGCACTTTTTGGAATACTCGGTCGCAGATGTTTTCAAACCCAGACAGGAAAGACCCAGGAAATTCACAACAGTCTCTTTTCTCTGAAATAGAAATCAAAATGGCTTAGATTTGACAATTTCCTTTTATTTTTTTTATTGTGTTCTGAAATTGAGAATTGAGCAACTGAATTGAAATTAGAAGTTTCTTAATTCAATTTTCTTAACTTTTTTCTCCCCTTAGGCACTAGGACTAATTGTATATTTATAATTCAGTAAGATTGCAGTGCTGCTCAATTCCTAAAATCCAGTCAAAACAGCGCTCAAGTATTGGGGAACGCGGCTAATAAAAAATTGAAACTTTCAGGTTTTTCGAAACGTCCAATTGTTTCCAAAAGGCAAGCTCTCTCTAGATAAATCTTTTCTCTAAATATGCATATTATCGATTTAACCTAAACACCGCAACGTAGTCACAGCCTGCTTCATTAACCACGAGCATTATATAAATTTCACATGACTGAAAGCAAGTTTTACTTTTAAAAAATTATCGCATAAAATTATTGTCGCTCGAAACTACGTTTTAACAATTTTTTAAAAATAGCAACAAAACGCAAAAACAGATAAAAAACATTGAATATCATTTTTAGTTGCTTTCTAATTTAAACTCCATAATTTCTTAGCTAAGTAAACACTGCCGACCAACATCAGGCGCACTGCTCTCAAATGACTGGCGAGCGATTGACGTCGTCATTTGCAGACTGCGGCTGAGGTATGCTAGGGCTAGCTTTGTTGAGGGGGAGAGCGGGCGGGGGGGGGGGGAGGTCGAGCGTGCGGGGAAACGGATAGAATGAGGTGGAGTGGGATGAAGTGGGGTGGGTTAAGTGGGGGGGGGGGGGGGGGGAGAGAAGGGGTTAAGAAGGGGATATGTCTCCTAAACAGTTTCAATGAATCGCATTTTTCGAGACTAGTAAACGATAATGATCCAAAAGACTCTGGATCGAAAAGACCAAGAGCACTAATATAATTTAAAAGCTATTGCTAAAAACTTTGATAGAGAGAAATTAAACTGTTTCTCATGCGTAAACCCAAATTCATGCGTAAACCCAAATCATAATTGGTAGGCAATAATTCGCTCTAAGTGTCGTCCCTCTCAGATTTTAACTGAGAGATTAGCATACATTTTCTCAAATCAAATTCTTTAAGAGGACCTAAACGTTGGACAAAAACGAGTTATTAAATAACGGACGAAACATGGAGCGCTTATTAACTATAAGGAAAAAAATATCCATGAGAAAAAGTTAGAAAAATTGAAGCTTTCTCTCGAACATTTGTTAAATTTGATAAACGTGTTGTGTTCAAGATTCAAATATGGCGATACTTGAATGTTAACTATTCCGCAAATCCGCAAACAAAAGCAATCGTCAAACTGAAAAATAGAACAAAACATCATCTATTTTTTCCGTAAAAAACATCCATATATGGAAATGAACATCCATTATTCCATATAAACAACATCCATATATAGGCACTATTATACATTATTTTTTTTCAAATTTTTTAAAAAAAAATGTACACTCGCACCTTGAGCTGAACAGTATCCGTGTAACCAATCACAGTCTCAGCTTCCTTCATCAAATTCTCTCGCACTTCACATTTGACCTCTACCTCCTCTCCCCCCACCAGCACACTTTCGATATCCACTTCCACTGAGAGGATGGAGAGGGCATTCAAACCCACATCGAATAACCGGTGCTCCTTTCCAAGAAGAGGTACTAAACATTTCAAACTTGTAAGTCAAAATGCAGCAGTTTTTACCCGAATTGGACTACCAGTGAATCCAAACAATGCATCAGCGATAAGTCATTCCCACTTTTGCTCTGATACAAGGATAGGAAACCTCGATGTTTTTTAGATCATAGAAAACTTATAGAATACAAGCAACAATAAGTGCACAAAAGTGACCTTTCAGTTTTGCGATGTCAACAAATGTAAAACATAAGGCTTATTTCAACGTATTATTTCAGAAAGACTACATAAATATTATAAAACATTCTGCTTGCTTTTACTCCGGCTTACTTTGCGTTCACCAAAATTTTCATTCAGTTTGATCCCTCTTTTTCATTTAATTTATGAAATTCTAGGACGGATTAAATCAAAATACTAACCCAACTTTCTGCTCAATTCGAGATCTGCAGCGCCTTTCAGTCTTTTCTTGTGGGCTACGTAGTGTCCAAGAGACAAACATGTTCCACTGAACCTCTCTGCATTCTTGTCGTTCACATCACTCAGAACCTGCAGCTCATTTGGTCCAAAGGTATCCTCGACACACGCCTTCAGAGAGCCGTAAAACTCGGCTGCTGATGATCTGAGAGCATCCGAGTAGCAAACTGTAGCATTTCGGGCCCAGTTCAAACTGTTGATCCATTAGGGATTAAGTTTCAAATTGAAGTTAAAATAACTTTAACGCGGCTTTTTGTTCAGACCCCACTTGGGGGAGGAACTATAAACTCAAATGGGGTTTTTTATTCAGACAATTTTGGCCGATCGATATATTCATCGTAGATAAATGCGATTGGTATCATTAATAAGCTCATCCGGCGTAGAGTTGGGAATTAAAAATATGTTTGGCATGATTTTGTTCATTTTTTTGTTCAAATTAAGATTTTTTTTCTGTAAAATTATCAATTCAAAATTACATTTTATGCTACAAATGAAACAATCTTTTGTTCCTAACAGACGAAATGCCATAAAAAAGATAGTTTTCTACTCATAGGGAAGTTAAAAATAAAAAAAATCGATTTCTATTTGAGAGCTGATATTTTAAAAACCAATGCATATTTTTCCTTTGATTTTAGAGACTAGTCACTTTTCAAATCCATGTTCTGTTCATGAAAAACCTCATTTACAGTCAAATGATGCCCAACGAACAAATAATTTGTTTTTAAGGAGTCGCTCATTTTTTTATCGCTGCGACTCTGAGTTTTCGTAATTTTTATTGCAATTTGGATTTTCTTTTTGAGATTTAAATAAAATTTTGTAGTCCTATGACAAAGACTCGTTCACTGAGAGTGCCTTAAGCTTCCTAAAGAGCCGTAAGCAAACCTGTGTAGTAAATGGAGTGGACAGCTTGTGGCTGTTAAGAATTTAAAAATAATTTTTCGAAAAAAAATTTTTTTTTGAACATTTTAAACGATCTTAACCTTATTTCCGTGAACTGTAAGTCAGCCTCACGTTTCACAGGACCCCCTTCCATTCTACTGCAAGCAAAATTATTCAGGTTAGCGGTTTCATCTTCTAACTTTTGTCTTTATGACTTGGATGCCACGACTTTTCATAATTTTTTTTCAAATATTTGGTAATTTTCGCTTTCATAATTTCAAATCCTTTTGAGAATTTATCACATTATTCTTTTATTGCCAGTTCCCATTGGCATAGAAAAGACTTTAAATAGATCATAGATAAAGTTTGCAGAGAAAAACGTATGGTTTTAATGGCTTTGACACTGTCTTCTTGCACTTTTCTACTGATTTTTTGTTTCGTTTCCTGTATTTGTTGTCGTTTTCAAAGTCGTACGATTTATTGTGATGACTTATTCATGATTTAAGAAAGACGCAAAAGATTGGCGCCTCATTGAAGCTTAAAAATTTATTATAACTTATTATTTGTAGATTTCCGTTGAAAGCTATTGAATTTAATGGCTTTGATACTACGGGTTTTCTAAAAGAAAATTCGTGGTTTTAATATTTTTGTTCACAATTGTTGGTTTTTTGAAGTCATGTTGTTACAGACAAAAAGAATTCCATTTTTGTTAAGAAAATCTATTTGAAAATGTAACAGTTGTTGATGAATAGATCATTTTTAAATGGCTTCGACACTTTTCTCTCTCAATTTTTTTTTCAATTTGCTGTTTTTGCCCATTTTTTATTCTTTATGTAGTCGTAAAGAACTCAGAAGTCTCATAGGCCTCTAATTGAGTGTTGAAGAAATGAAGTTACTCAATGCAGTAAGTTTATAGCAAATAACCTCAAAGTTTAGGATATTGTTTGTTTTAAAACGTTTTCTTAAACTTTTCAGTTTTTGTTATATTTGTCAACTTGTATCTAATTATCATCAAATAGAGGCCCCATCCAATTCTCTGTAGTTCGAATATTAAAGTGGTTTCTGATTTTACGTCGTAACTGATGTTTTTGTTTGTTGAACAGTATATGTTTTCAAAAAAGTTTTGTTAGTCGTCAATATTTGTGTTCTTTTCTCTTCTTTAAGCACATTCGCGCAATAACAGATCCCAATGGTTTTTAAATGAGGCCTAAGTGAACATACTTAATCTTTCAGTATAGTTTTAACTGAAATACTTTATTTAATATTTGAAATAAAAACAAAATATTCATATAACAGCGAAAGATTTCAATGGCTTCAATAATTTGTGTTTTCGCAAATTGTTTGCAATTTTTTCAATTTGTCTTTGCCTTTAGTCCGTTTCTGCGGCTTAATATAACCAGAGACAGTTTCTATTGGTTTCGTAATTACGTTTTCGAAAATTTGGCTAATGCTTTTTAAGACGTTTGTAAATACTTGATTTATTAAATATTGGTTGAATTTTGAATTTCGCCTAATTATTGCTTCTTTTTGTCAACTTGTAACCTACTCTCATTAGTATAAAGTCCCATCTGCTTTGCGGTAACGGAAAAGTAAATTTGTGTAGTTAAGCATTTTTCTGATTGCATTTTGACGTTGTTACTTGGTACTTTTAAGTTCAGATATAGAATTTTTTCTTTAAAAAATGTTTTTTATTCTTTTTTTGCTTATTTTGCTGTTTATTTTTTCGTAGTTTTATTAATGGTGTGAGATCTTGAGAGCGCGGTAATGAGGCATACCATTATGTAATTCATTCAGTAGTTTGTGTAGCGATTTTTTAAACTCAAATATCTATTTTTGATTATCTCGTCATTTGGTTGCGAGTAATGTCAAAAATGTAGATGAGCGCGGGTCGGAAAATCATGTGCGAACGCACATTAACGAGCTTCCTTGTTCTTTCTCGGCCGAATATAACGCTCTATATAACCGCCCACTCTTTGCTCAGACAATTTGATACTTTTTTCCCGCTGACACCAAATTAATATATATGTTCGTTGTCTGCGTTTCAAATTTTGATTTAATATTTTTTTGATAGTTCCACTCATTGAATGACAGTTACAGAAAAAATTTCAAGCCCATAATGGACATTATTGAGTAAGATACCTGGTAACAAATTAAAGAACCCTGCATTTAGAAAGAAATCAATAATTTATAGAATTTTTTCTATCAAAAAATAATGGCAAACTTTAATGACAACAGAGAGAAACTGTTCTCTAATTTGGACACTTTCACTTTGCTCATTCCGATCAAATCCCAGCATTTTAATCTTTTCAAAGATTTTTGTTGAAAAGTAATATTGAATAAAGATGCGATTTGTCAATGCCTGTTAAAATGTTGCCATGTTAGTTCCAAACTGACCATATATAAGCTCAGCTTTCAAAAAAAAATGTGTCAGACAAGCTTTTGCTTTTAATCGTCTCTTGAGAGAAACTGGTTGCAAGAACTGGTTCTGCGGTCGAAGAGAATCTATGCTAAACATTTAAAATTTTCAAGTGCTTTCGAAATAAACTTAACTACGACATACTTGAAACTTTCTATCAAGATTGAGAGGAACGATGACAATTTAGTAGCATGATTATTAATATGAGCCGTAAGATAACTCGCATCTTTTTGTCTGCGTGTTCTATTTTTTATAAGATGCTATGCCACTGTTTTTGCTAAGTACTAAGCTATTAGAAGACTGAGTTATCGGTACATTTTGCTTTCCTAGCAAAGGCTTTTCAATTGCCGGTTGAACTTGCTTTCCGGTTCAGAGTGGAACAAATATCAATAAGCGACAAAGAAAACATTTATTTTTTGCTTTCTTAGTAAACTTTTGCTTTTTTAGAACACAAGGACGGTCATAGTTAATCGAGATTTAATATGAATGAGGTATGCTACCCAACGATCAGTCGTTTTTTGAGAGTTAGTAGCAGTCATCGTCGAAACGGCTCAAATTTTGAAAGTCTCTCAAAATAAAAACTTTCCCGCCAAATTGAGAGAAAATAGCCGCCGTTGATTCCCATAACCAAGATTGGCATTGAAAGAGAAAAAACTAATGAAAAAATGATTTTTGTACACAAACTACTTTAAAGTACGAACTATTTTGATGTCATTTTGGAGCTGAACAAACTCTTGTTTCGTAGTGAGACAACCAGGGTCTAATATCAATACCAAAAAGCAATAGATATGTTAACTAAGAACAAAGTTTGAGTAACGGGCATCTAAAATTGGGCTTTATGGGTTTATCCTTGATTTCGTTTTTGATACTGATTCTGTTCATTTTGAATTGCTTTGCTGAGCAACTGCTGTCTAAAAACACTTGGATCTTTTCCGTTTGTGCCCCCCCAGTACGTTATGCTCCCCCCAGTTACAGAGCACGTGTCATTACATAGTAAATCATTATGTAAAAATATTGCACGTGCATCTGGGGGTTGCAAATAATATGAGCCCACTAAGCTGGGGGGGCACAAACGGAAAAGATCCAAACACTTTTAGCAGAAAGAGAGAAGAGTGAAACTAGCCTAGAGAAGTCAAAAAGATTTCGCGCAAAAATGTTGAACAAGCTGTGAACTAAGGTAAAGCGAAAAATTTTTTATTCGACGAAGTAAAAAACATAGCAGGACAACTTCCTGACGTACAATTCAAAAAGTTTTCATTTACTAGACAAACAATTAGACCGAGAACAGACTATGAGTGAATTGTGAAAACCATTTTTAAAAAAATCAATTATAAAAATTAAAAAAAAAACAGAAAATCAATGTCAAACAGCCGCATGTGCACAAAAACTATAAGCCAGAAATAGAAATTTGGTTCAAACAAAAAACTAGGCCTAGAATGAACTATTAATGGATTGTAAAAACCACTAAGAAAAAAATCCGATCCAAAAAATGAAAAAAAAACAGTAAAAATCAGAGTGAAATTGCCGCATGTGAACAAAAAAACCACTAGCGAGAAAGCGAATTTTTGTTCAAACACCGTTTTCTCACTCTACTTTAAATTTAGAGCGAAAAAATTTCACGCCGCAAAACCACTCACTTTTTCGCTCTACTTCCTGTTTCGGCGTGACCAAAATCACTACTCAAATTTGACTTCAAAAATCAAGAAAATGTGTGAACAGATCTTAAAAAAAGACAGCGCCCCAATACATTTCAAGTTCTTTGAATTGTTAAAAATAGGAGCGCTATAATAGCCGGCTGAGAAGCTGAGGCGGCTACTAAGAACAAGGAAAGGATTAAATGATAAAGCACACTTCAGTTCATCTACGACAGAGCATTTTTGAAACAGAATTTTGGTGCCCATCAATAACCCTCACTGAGAAAATCCAAGAGTGAAATTAAGCATGACTAAAAATTTCAATCAAAAACGAAGATTCATCACAATTATGTGGAGAACTGTGAGAAAAATCACTGTGGAATTTTCGGATCTTGCCCCCCCCCCCCCCCCCCCAAAGCTTAGCGGCTGCATATTAATAGCACCCCCCCCCCCCCCCCCCCCCCGACCCACATTCAATATTTCGCCTTTATGATTTAATATGTAAAGGCACGTGCTCTGAAACTGGGGGTGCATAACATACTGGGCACAAACGGAAAAGATCCAAATATTCAAGCAGACTATTATGCAAACACTTGACTAACGATTATTTGATAACCAAATGCAGCAGTAAAAAATAAATTATGCTTGTAACTTTATTAAGGAACGCTCTGATGAATGAGGAAATTTGATCCCTTTTGTCAAAAACTTGTTTGCAAACTGTGGTAGGAATCACGTGACAAACTTCCGTCAAGTAAAAGAACATTTTGAACGTTTGGTTCCTCTCAGATTGTGTGAGGAGGAATTTAGCATAAGACTTTCCCATCTCACAATGTGTCTCGATTGACTTCTGCAGGTGCTTTGATTGCTGTTTCAATTCGGAACAAGTCAGATCTGCCTCCGCGTCTGTCAGGGTAATAAGGCAGTGTCTGAAAAATCAAAATGTAAACATAGTAGATTGTAAGAGAATAGACGCGGATGACCACACTAGCCGACATCGCTCTCGAATGACCGGCGAGTACTTGGCTTGGACATTAGCCAGCTGGGGTTTAGGCGTGCTAGCATCAGGGGAGGAGGGGGGGGGGGGGGGGTCAAGCATTTTGGAGGCAAATGATGGGGAGCTGGACGAGGGCGGGGAGGGGGAGGGTGGGGGGTTCAAATCGAAATCACCAGGTGAAGTAGTGATGAAAGGTGGACGGGAAGAGTGGCAGGAGGGGGTCAAACTCTTCAGATAAAGAACCGCCTTTCGCACCATTAGAGAGACTAGCAGGCGTAAGGTTTTAAGAAAGCTGCTAATTCACTCAATGCCCTCCGCGCTTTACCTGTTCAACCCGTTTTTGAGGACGAGGTTAAGAAGTTAAGAAGGTCAGACGAAATAGCGGTCGAGCGAAATATCCCTTAAAAGGCCTCAGCACTAATTTAATTCCTACAAACCCTGTTTGAGAGTAATTAAAAATATTTAAAGAAGTTAACAGCCTACTTTGGCCCATTCAATACAGCTTCTAATCAGATACATATCAGAGAAAATATTGAAATGTGCTTTTCCTAGCTATGAGAAAACTATCAAGTAATTTGACTTTTAAGTCGATAATTTTTTTCCAATCCAAGAAATCCGCGATAATTGCGGGCGCTCGAACTCCATATTGCGATATCGGTTCTCGCCGGGCGAGAAAATGAAGGAACGGACGTTTGAGTACAACTGCAACTCTTCATGGATACGCACCGAAAGTTGCAACGCTGCTTTTGTTTGACTCTCCAAACGCAATAATCAAATCCTCAGTACTCTTTAATATTTTTGGGTTTGAAAATAATTTCGAAAATAATTTTGGTTTCGTTCAAAAGCACTTCGAAAGTGTCGTTGTTAATATTTGCGCATCTATGAAATTTTGGTTGTGCCATGCACTTCTAATAAAATTGATATTATGTTGTGCAATAAAAAATAAAATCAAGTGGCTGGTGTTACGATTTACAATGACCTTTGATACAATGACCTTCAAGGCAATCCGAGCAAGATGAGGAAAACAATAATAATTAACCACGTGCTGAAACCAAATATTCATAATTTCAAACGATATTATGGCATTCACTTCGTCTTTTCGAGCTTGACATTCTTAAGCATAAAGCGTTATAATAAAGCATTTCTAAGCAAGTGATTCAATTAATGTTGCACCGCAACATTTGGTCCGCCGACAAATAGGTTATGGATAAAATAGTCAAAGCATTAGGCACCACAAGCATTATCTCTCTAAAAAATTTAGCAAAAAATCTAAAAGTGGAAATTTAAAGGGGAAGTTAAAAGCGGACCCCCACTAGATAACGCATCCCCCCTCATGTTATACAAGTTGATTAACTTGTATAACAAGTTTGATTAATCTAATTCTGGGACCCGGTAAAGTTATCTAGTGGGAGAACTAAATCTAAAGGGTTACAAAAACTTTTTTTTTGAAACTTCGGGGAAAACGATCTCTTTCTCAGTTCTCGCGGAGAACTCGAAATTTTTAGTTTAGGTTTGCTACCACGAAATAATAACAATAAGTTCGAGCGCAAAAATTGGCCGCATTTTTTGAAGGGGGGATTAAGTGAAACCCGAATTCCCATCTTTTGCGTTCTTTTAGTGTGTTTTTAGCTTTCAGCACAGCAAAGTCCACGAAAAAGACAAACGAAAAAGATACGAATAAAGACCAACAACAAAGACAATAAAAAGACGCCCTCAAAGGCAACAGCAAGTCAAAATGTTCAATCTTGAAATGCAGAAGCAGTCGCGGGGATCACACCGCAGCGTTGCTACAAGGTTAAACAATGAGGCTGAAAATATCATGTCAAAAGATCTAAACACCATTTCAGAAGCAGACATCAACAGGTTAAATCAGGTAGCGACACTTCTCATCCGACAGCAGAATTTTCTGGTAACTTTGAACCAAGAACTTCAACAGAACCTGACGGAGGCGGAAGCACTGGACAATGATATTCTGGAGTCAGAGGAAGTTGATGACAAGTTGACACAGAACATTGATGCAATCAAACGCTTGACGAAACGTTTTGAGGGACCTTCAACAGCAGCAGATACTTCAAGGCCATTGACGTCAACGCTCTCCGATGCTATGACGAACTCCGCTAACATCAAGTTACCAAAACTCAATCTGCCACTTTTTTCGGGTTATTATATGGAAGGGACTTCGTTCTTTGATTTGTTCAAAGGAGCAGTCATCAACAACAGTTCTCTTCAAGGAAGTCAGAAGTTGCAGTATCTGAAAGCATCTGTAAAAAGTTATGCCGCTAAACTGCTTGCCTCGATACCAGTTACCGATCACAACTTCGACATTGCTATGAACAATCTGATAAACAGATACGAGAACAAGAGGATCATCATTCGCACACACCTGCATTCAATTGTTTCGTATCGATCACTGACAACCGATAATGCCAGAGACCTAAGAAATTTAATTGAAGCAATGGACGAACATCGACTTGCCTTGCAGAATTTGGGAGAACCAGTCAACAGTCAAGACATCTTTTTTGTTTACTTGAGCAGTGAGAAGCTGCCTACAGAGACAAGAAAACAATGTGAGATGTCTTCAAAAGGCAAGGAACCTCAAAGGTATGCAGAGCTCAGACTTTTCTTAGAGGAACGCGCACAAGCACTCGAGGCAACAGCGCCAAATGGAGTAGGAGCGACAAAAACTCAAATGAACAGGAATCAACGACATTTGCACACACATTTGGCGACTTCCGAGCAACAATGGGAATGTTGTGAAGAAACGCACAAAATTTTCAAATGCGGAAAGCTCAAGAAACTTTCAGTAAGGGAACGTGCAGAGCTGATAAAGGTTAGAAAACTCTGTTTCAATTGTCTGCGACCGGGACAGAGATCAGAAGATTGTGATGGATCGAAATGCAAGCAATGTGGTAGAAAGCATCATACTCTTCTTCATCGTGAAAACATTCACAACAGAAACACCAATCAGCAAACAACTAGCGGAACAACCAGCAATCAAGCAAATGACAAACAGAAGAACAACGCTACAACAACAACAGCAATTGCAAAATCTAAGGATGAAAACAAGTTCACAGGAGCTATGACTCAACGAACTTCAGAAGAAGTCTTTCTTCAAACCGCAATTGTTTCCGTTAATGTTCACGGCAAGACAATTCTACTTAGGGCACTTCTAGACACAGCTTCACAAAACAACCTTATAACTGAATCAGCAGTACAAAGGTTACAATTGAAGAAAAGCAGCAACACAAAAGTTTTTGGACTAGGTGGGACGGTTCAAGACAACAAAGGTCGCGTGGACCTTCTTTTGTCATCAAGGAACAGATCGTCCACTGTCAATATTAGTGCGTTAGTTTTGACAAAAATGACTGATAATCTGCCATCATGGTTCATTGACACCAGCCAATGGGAAACAGTAAAGGAGTTGGAGCTTGCTGACCCAGACTTCAACTAGCCGTCATCAATTGACCTCTTGATCGGTGCATCTCATTATGAAGATATAATGATTGGCAACAGTCGACTAAAGGAGCCTAACTGTGGAATAACATATAGGCTATCAATGTTCGGTTGGGTCGTTATTGGAAGGGAACAGAGAGACAAAACCTATACAAACGATCTGCAGACATTCTTTGTCTCTTCAGAGCCAGAAAATTTGCAGCGTTTTTGGGAAATTGAAGAAGTTCCAGCGGCGCAGCTTTGGACAGACGAAGAAAAACGATGCGATTATCACTTCAAGGAAACAACTAGAAGAAGCCCTGAAGGTCGCTTCATAGTGAAACTTCCCTTCAAGAACGAGACAAAAGCATTAGGAGATTCACTTCAACAAGCCAAAAAACGACTCCGCAGTCTTCTATTCAGATTGAAAGGACAACCCGACTTTTAAAAAAGATACGCAGAATTCATTGGAGAGTTCTTTCATCTCGGACACATGGAGAAAACTCCAACATCAGAACTTATCAAGCCTGTCGGAAACTGCTACTATCTTTGTCATCATTGTGTGCTCAAAGAGTCAAGCACTACCACCAAGCTGAGGGTCGTTTTCGACGGATCCGCAAAGACGACAACAGGAGTATCTCTTAACGACAGACTCAAGTTTGGACAAAAATTCAGAAAGACCTTTTCAGCATTCTTGTTCGATTTCGACTACACCAAGTAGCACTTTCTGCTGATATTGCAAAAATGTACAGGCAAGTCGAATTGGACAAGGAAGACAAAGATTATCACCGATTATTCTGGAAAGATCCAAATTCAGAGGCGATTGAAACCTTTCGTATGACTCGGGTAACATACGGCATTGCTTCTTCGTTGATTGGAAGAAGCCAAGGTTGGAACTTTGTGCCAAGGTTGGAACTTTGTGCTGCCCTGCTAGGAGCTAAGCTTGTCGAGGCAGTGACAAATGCTATTAGCGATGAACGGTTTCCAAATCCGAAGGTTTTTGCGTGGTCAGATTCTACGGTTACAATTGCCTGGCTACAAGATTATCCGAGGAAATGGAAAACATTTGTCGTCAACCGAGTAGCAAAAATACAGGAAATTATTCCAGCCAGTAGTTGGAATTATGACAATCCTGAAGACAATCCAGCGGATTGTGCTTCAAGAGGATAATCGGCAGCTGATTTGCTGAACCATAAGCTTTGGTGGAATGGACCAGAGTGGTTGCGGCAACCTGAAAACGCCTGGCCTTCACTTGACATTTTGTCACCTACAGGAGAAGAGACCGAAAAAGAAGTAAAGGTACAATCTGAAAACGTGACAATCATTTCATCAAAAGAAGATAACGCAATTTTATTGATGATAAATCGGCATTCGTCAATACATAAATTTAGAAGGATATTTACATGTCCAAAGGTTCATCAGCAGTATCAAGAGAAGAATTCAATCTTCAAAAATGAAACAGCGGACAACAAAAATGTCGAAAAGCATAAAAGCATGCTCTTCAACGCCAAACGAAAGGACTGATAGTAATGAGTCTACGTCTCAGCTAATGATCAGGACTTATAATTCAATCTCCTTACAAGATAAAGATTTATACGAAGGAAGAATTCAACTGTACAGCTTCATACAGCGAAACTTTCTTCATGAATACAAGATCATCAGGAATCAGCCCACTGAAGATGCAAGCAACAGCAGCCGAGATGCGACACAACAAGACGTTCAGCAACGTAACAAATTCACTGGACCAGAGGGGTTTGGTGGTATAGGTAGGGCCGGGGGCCCAGATGCTTACATCAGCACTAGGATTGGTAAGAGCACGGGGATCTCTTTACTTACCAAGGCTCCTCAACGTTTGGGTAGGGCCGGGGGCCCAGGTATTATTGTCAGCGCCGGTGGCGCAGATGAAGATACGAGCTCTTGTTCTACTAGTTCCCTAGGTATAGGTAGGGCCGGGAGCCCCGGTAGTCTTGTCAGCGCCGGGGGTGCAGATGAAGATACCAGCTCTTTTTCTACTAGTTCCCTAGGTAAAGGTAAGGCCGGGGGCCCAGGCAGTCTTTTCAGCGCCGGGGGCGCAGGTGAAAATGCGAGCTCAGTTTTTACTACCAATTCCTCAGGTATAGGTAGGGCCGGGGGCCCAGTATGTCTTGTCAGCGTAGATGGTGTTGTGGTCTCAAACGATGATGTCAGCCATGGTAGAGGTTGGGCCGGGGGCCCTGGGGATCACCTTTACATCGTGTCTACCGGGAATAAAGACAATTCTAGCGAAACAGTACATCAATTCAACAAAGATGAAAACAGAGAAAGGAAATGTCATTTTAATGCTTATGGAGCAGCCACTAAAGGGAGACACAGAAAACGAAAGTTTCCTAGAAGCAGCAGTCTCAACAGCCTTTCACCATTTTTTGATGAAGAGAATAAGGTGATTCGAGTTGGAGGACGCCTAGCGAATTCACCTTACACAATAGATCGAAAATTTCCAGTCCTTATTCCAAGAAAATCGCCAATCACTGAAATGCTTATTCGAGAAGCACACGAGAAAAATCTTCACTGAGGACCTCATTTGACGTTATACACGCATCGACGAACTATTTGAATACCTGGAGGGCTTTCTGTAGTGAAAGGTATCTTATACAGATGCAAGCCAGCCTTGTATCCGTTTTGATGCCAAATTGTTACAGCCTCAGATGAGAGATTTACCTCAAGAACGACTAGTGCCGTCATTTGCGTTCAGTCATTGCGGACTCGACTGTTGTGGACCGTTCTACACAAAAAGTGGAACTCGAACGCTTTTGAAAACATACGTTGCAATTTTCATTTGCTTCAGTACGAAGGCAGTTCACGTAGAGCCAGTTATGTCTCTGACCAAGGATGACTGTCTTGAAGCCATTAAAAGATTTGTATCTCGTCGAGGTATTCCTGATGAAATATACAGCGACAACTCAACAACTTTCATTGGGACGAAGGGAGAGTTGGAGTTTCGACAAGCCTTAGCTACTCAAGAGTTTGAAGATTTGATATCAACATTCGGCAAGGAGAACAATATTACTTGGCTTACTACTTTGCCGAGAACGCTAAATTTCGGAGGACTATGGGAGGCCGCTGTCAAATCTTTGAAACGCCACATGTACCGCAGCATTGGAAGAACAAAAAATGTTTTTTGAAGACTTCACAACACCGTTGACACAAATTGAAGCAATCTTAAATTCAAGGCCTATTACGTCCGTTTCAAATGATCCCAATGATGCCTTAGCACTTACACCAAGACACTTTTTGATAGGACGACCAATAACAGCATTGCCTGAATCAAAAACAACAAGAAAAGAAACAATTTCATTGACACGGCAGAAGAAGAGGATGGACAATCTTATCAGAGACTTTTGGAAGAAGTGGTCAACAGACTTTGTCAAATTTACAACAACGGAAAAAATGGCAAACGAGACAAAGTAATATGGACATCAATGATGTAGTAATAATCAAGGAAGAGAACACACCACCCACTTTCGGCCAAATGGGACGAATATTAAAGGTCTTTGATGGAAATGTTAAAATAGTTCGAGGTGTTGAATTGAATACATCATCTGGACTATTTATACAACCAGTAAACAAGCTTGTCTTGTTAATGAAAAACGATATTGACATGCCGCCATTAAGATCTGACAAGAAAGATGACACATATGAGGAATGAACAACGGAGCATACAGACGAGGAATGACAGCAAGGAAATGTAAATTACAACAGTAGAAAACTGGCAACAGGAACTGATTGATTTTTAAGAGTATTAAAAAACTTTTAATGGGTTGCTAAGAAATACTATTTAACGGAATCGACCACAAAACCAAAAAGCCAGTTTCATTGATACAATAGTAAGGTTGAACCAGTTCAAGGAGGCCGGTATGTTACGATTTACAATGACCTTTGATACAATGACTTTCAATGCAATCCGAGCAAGATGAGGAAAACAATGATAATTAACCACGTGCTGAAAGCAAATATTCATAAATTCAAACGATATAACCACATTCACTTGGTCTTTTCGAGCTTGAGATTCTTATGCATAAAGCGTTATAATAAAGCATTTCTAAGCAAGTGATTCAATTAATGTTGCACCGCAACAGCTGGAGCAGAATTGCCAGAATCTGGGACTGCAGATGGATGATACAGGTGCTTCAAAAATAGCGTTTTTTTGCAAGAATCAATGAGCTCTTCTCTAAAACTTGAAACGGATCTTTGCGTTTGTGCCCCCCCCCCCCAGTACGGTATGCTTCCCCCACCTACAGAGCACGTGCCATTACATTTTAAATCATATTGTGTAAAAATACATTGTGCAAAAATATAGCACGTGGGTCTGGGGGTGCAAATAATATGCACCCACTAAGCTGGGGGGGGGCACAAACGGAAAAGATCCCTGGAAACAAAACAGGGACTGTTGGGGGTCGGAGCAGTAGCAAAGATAGGACGTTTTCTGTGAATTTCACGGTTTAAGCGCCTACCTAAACAATGAGAATGTTCCCATTCGTCAGCCTTGCCAATAATGCCTTTTTCCTCACATATACGGCTTTTGAAGTAGCGGCAACTAAACGAACGTATTTGGACCCCAACAGGAGACACATTGGCTGGCGCCGGCTGAAACTGGGGGAGTTCCTGAGTGTAGTGGATAAAACAAGGAAACCAACCACCAGTAAAATTTGACCCTTTCTCCTAACGCTAATTGCGCGTGTCGAATAGGGCCAATTTTTACTACTTGTTGGTTTCCTTGTTTTATCCACTACTATATATTAGCTCAATATTCGATCAAAAATCAATCAGAAATCAATTGAAATCAAAAATTAAAACAAAAAATCAAAAAATCAAAGCAAAATTTACTTTTCACTCTTTAAGAGCGATTCACTCTTATTCGGGGTGATCCCCCAGCAGAAAGATCGCTCTTAGCTCTTAAAGAGTGATTCCCTCTTTTTTGATATTCTTTTATTTTTTTATACTTTTATTTCAAATTATCTATACTCTTCAATAAATTTATATTTTCTTTTACTTTTTCTAAATTTAACCCAATATTAATAAGAAATGTCACAAAATTATAATATTTACACGATAAACTGTCCTCAGTTTGGCTAATAACTAAAGGACTTACAGTCTTGCTTTGCCAACTAGGATTAATTGTTTTCTCACTCAAATTTCTACTAAATCCATTAGGTATATCTACATCTGGATGTTGTTTCTTTACATGAGCCCTTATCCCATCATATCTCACAACAGAAGCACAAAATGGACAGCTAACTTTAGCTGAAGTACAACTTCTACATGTATACTTACTCTCATCAAAATCAGTTATTGGTTTTATATAAATATATTTATTACAACTTCTAATTAAGACTTCTGGGCTAAGGTTAAGGTTAAGATTAGGGTTAAGGTTAGGGTTGGGGTTGGGGTTAGGGTTAGGGTCAGGGTCTGAGTTAGAGTTAGAATCATAGATAGAACTAGAACCAGAACTAGAGCTAGAACTAGAACTGGAACTAGAACTAGATTCATTTTTTAAAGAACAACCCCATGGAGAAAAATTATTAGCACAAATACCACTTAGTATTATATTACCACACATACATTTATCAGTTTTATCTTTATGACATGATTCATAATGATATTTTAAAACAGCAATGTTTCCATATTTATAGTTACACTCTAAACATTTTAAAAGCATTTATAATAAGGTAAACTATAATATTTACCTAATCATTTTGCAGATAGGACTTTGTCCATCAGTGGAACTGCTTCGCAGATGTTTCACCATCGGTGTAACTACTTCGCAGATAATATTTAGCCATGATTTCAATTAAATCTTTAGTATTATCTTTAGATGTGATACACTCTGCTAAATATTTATTTCCTAACGTATTGAGTGTATTAGTTTTACATCTCTTATCTAAAATCAATTCAAGGTCTAATTCTTTTTTATTTCTAACCAAATTTATAATCTCTTCTCTAAATTCTTCATTATTTCCGTATAGTCTGGTTAAAAACTTTCATCCCTTTCTATTCAAAATTCCCATCCCTTCATTTATATGTTCTTCTTGTAGTTTTTCTAAGGGTGTAACAAGTTTACGTGCCCCATTAACTATTTTTTAGATAGGTGAAATCGCTTCGCGGATAGGACTTTGTCCATGTTTCACTATCGGTATAATCACTTTGTGTATTAGCAAAGCTACTTCGTAGATCAGTATAATCACTTTGCAAATAGGACTTTGTCCATGTTTCACCATCAGTATAATCACTTTGCATATTAGCAAAGCTACTTCGTAGATCAGTATAATCATTTCCCATATCAGGGAACCTGCTTGGTAGATCTTCTTCATATCCAACGTAAACAAAAGTGTTTGCTCTATTCAACATATTGCTTGCACTCATTGCCACGGCTCCAACAGTTTTTCTTATTGAATCAGGATAAATATAACTAGTTATAACTAAACCCCAACCTATAATTCCACCAATATTTGATAATTGTTTTAAACCTTTTGCTTTAACCATCTCTTTTGTTAAAACATCATCCTGAATTTTAATATTATTTAAAGTAAGAAGTTTATTAAAATAAAACTGATAATTATCATGATTAATGGTATTTCTATCTGTTGCATTTATCATGAGTGGTTTCATATATGCTATAAGTTTATTTATATCTTCTCTTTCTAATTCATTTTTTAAACTAAGAGCTTTTAAATCAAGGAAACCAACTCTTGAAACATATATCATTGTTCTATTACTATTAATAATAACAAAAGTATTTTCCTTCTTATTATATTTAATTATACCATAACGAAGTTCATCTGACATTCCATCTGTACGATTATAATGGTTACTATTTAACTCACTACTTATTTTTACTAAAGTCATGTTCACATTTATATATCTCATTAAAGTTTTTAAATAGATCAGGTCCACTATAAGTTGTTAAATAAATAGTATCACAACTCATTCTTGCTGTATTAATTATTTGAGCTGGTTTATGACACATTACAATCATTTAAATATCTTAAGGTCTACCTTCAGTAAAAAAAAATAAGCTATATCCTTATTTAACCTATCACCCATATCATCAAGTACTATTACACAATTTTGAAATTTATGCATATTTTTTTTGTGATCGTATTTATATCACATTTATTAAACCCAGTATAAAACTTATTAGACTCAGGATCTATCCAGTCTCTGTCATCTTTACACACTATAATTATATTTTTAGCTTGGTCTTGGTTTTGTTTTTGGTCTTCGTTTTGGACTGAGTATAATTTTAAGTATTGTCTAATAAAATATGTTTTCCCCGTAACAGTTCCACCATAAATAATAGTGTGTAATGGTTTTTCATATTAGTGTGTAATGACTTTTCATATTCAAATCTAACTAGACTCCTATTCAAAAATCTACAAAAGCTTTCTTCTAGTTTTGTATATTTACTTGGTATTGAATCATATATTACATAACAAATTCCAATTAAGAAAATAAAAATTATAACTGCGCTACCTGTCTCCATTTTTACATAAAAAATACAGACTTGATTTATACTTAGACTTAGACTTATTAAATTTATTATATAAAAATGCATATCCTACCTTTTGAGGAATTCAATAATAAATTTAAAATTGATAATAGTGCTATGAGCGATATCAGAATAAAAGATATAGGTAAAGATATAAGTCTAACACCAATTGAAATAGTAATGAGAGATGAGACTCCAGATAGTATCCGTGAAACGGCTTCACCGAACGGGGAACCTAATTTCAACATTATTGTCAATCTACACCCAACTGAAGGTACACATTGGGTTTTAGTTATAAGAAGAGAAGGTGGTCCTGTGTATTACTTTGATAGTTTTGGCGTTGAGACTCCACCATTATTCTTAGAAGAATATGTTGATCTAGGCTCTAATGAAAGAATACAACAATATGATGAATCTTATTGTGGGGCTTATTGTTTATATATGATCTATCTTATTGATAGGGGATTTAGAATTAAAAGTGCTTTAAATATTCTAGTTACTAAACACTATCATTATCTTTATCATTATCATTAACATTATCATTATCTTTATCATTAACATTATCATTAACATTATCATTAACATTATCATTATCATTATCAATAACATTATCATTAACATTAACATTATCATTAACATTACAACCTAAACAAAAACACTCATTATATATTCCTGGATATTTACATTGATTGAGTGTTTTTGTTTAGGTTGTAATGCTAATGATAATGTTAATGTTAATGATAATGTTATTGATAATGATAATGTTAATGATAATGTTAATGATAATGATAAAGATAATGATAGTTTTAAAGATAATGTTAATGATAAAGATAATGATAATGTTAATGATAATGATAATGATAAAGATAATGATAGTGTTAAAGATAATGATAATGTTAACGATAATGTTATTGATAATGATAATGTTAATGATAATGTTAATGATAATGATAAAGATAATGATAGTTTTAAAGATAATGTTAATGATAAAGATAATGATAATGTTAATGATAATGATCAAGATAATGATAGTGTTAAAGATAATGTTAATGATAAAGATAATGATAATGTTAATGATAATGATAATGTTAATGATAATGCTAATGATAATGTTAATGATAATGATAGTGTTAATGATAATGATAAAGATAATTTTACATATCTAATTGGTGAAAAACATCAATGGGGTAAATCTAACAACAATGAATGTCTTAGTAACAATATCTCTGTAAACATAAATGAAGATCTACAATCATGGCTAAATGATGATGATATAATTACTGAAACTGAATTCCCAGATAACTTTGGATGTATAAAATCTGGTCCTAGTGAATGTGGTAAGACAGTCTTATTAAAAAAAACTAATTCTAGCTAGTATATATTTTGATAAGCTATACATCATTGGGCCTACTGGTGATCAATACAATGGATTAGAAAGAATAAACGATAAAGAAATTATAGAATTTATTAAAGATATAAAAGATTCACCATCTCCTGATAAACTACCCAAAGACTTAAAGAAACTAATGATATTCGATGATGTTAGAGCCAAAGAACCAGTTATTAATGAAAACTTTTGTAGAGGTAGACATAATAATTGCAATATGATATATCTTAATCAAAACCTGTTCTCTCTGGATAGGCAGAGTGTTAGAGAGATCTGTAATCTATTTATTTTATTTGAACAGAGAGGTAAAGTCCTAGCATCGATATATCAAGATTTCTTTAATAATATTGAACTTAGTTCTAATGATTTTGCTAATATATGTTATAAGGTATGGAAAGAGCCTTATAATAATATGGTCATTGATATAACTAAAAATAAAACTATTAATGGTAAACTAAGAATTAATTGGGATCGGAGAGTTTTGTAGTTATTTATGGTTAATTATAATTTATAACTATACTAATCTGTGGATATGGTGTAAGGGATTCTACATGTTTTCTAAATCTTTTTTAAGTATATTTATGGAGATGTTTACATAACCTACAATAGAATTGCTTAAAACTATACTGAGAGATATGTTTATATACTTTACACTTTCTACATGTTAGATATTGATCGGGATTATTAAAATGTTCTAGTAAATGATCATGTTTATCTCTATATGTTATAACTCTATTACAAACAAAACATTGATATGGTTTACCCTGACACCAATTACAACTTTTACAACTTTGAGCACAGGACTTATTTTTACATTCATCACATTTAATAGTAAACATTTTTTATTACTTTTTAAGGGGAAATATTATTTCAAAATGTGTTATGATTAAAAGGGAAATAGGAACCGTTTAGTCTAAATCTAGGTCTAAGTCTAGGTCTAAGTCTAAGTTTAGCTGTTAACATAGATGGGTCTTCGACCAGCTGTGTTAACACAGATGCAAAATAAAACTCAATACACCGCCATTAAAGTCTATAGGTCTTCCATGCTCATCTTTAGTATGAAATTCAATATATTCTATTCTATCTTTAGTTACATTTTGATACAAGATATTAGTTGGTATAATATTTATCAAGTACCCTGGTGGTTCTGTTAGAGTAAAAGTATATAGTATATCAGTGTTATTCCCATTATCTTTAACACCAGATATCACATTACAATGAAAGTTAATAGTTATAAAACTCATAATATCAACAACTTTCTGAGATGTAAATTTACCTTTTTATAAATTATTTTTCTAAATTCTTGTAATGGGGCTATTGAGTTTTCTATGTCAAAGTTAATGGCACCTTGTTTTATTTCCATGAAACTTTTCATTGTATTCTTATCAGGTTTTATTATAACATTACCATTAGTTTCTTCTTTTATTAATTCTGCTATTTCGATTAATTCAAATACACCTGGTATAACAGCTAAAATACGGGTATCTGTCCATCCGCGAAGCGGTTCCACCGATGTTTCACCTCGGGTATCATATAAGAATTGATTGTTCCTTCTATTCACATTAAACACCGAATTATAAACAGATAAACTAATTAAACCTAATTTTGACGAGTTAAGTATAGGTTCACTAAAGTTAAACTTTTCTGTTGGCTTTATCATTCTAAAGTTAAGTGTATGTTCTTTTTTAGTTTTAGTTAGAGTTTCATGTATCTTTTGTAGTTCATATAGAATTAAGTTGTCTGTCATTTTTTATCTTATAAAAATGGATTTTAATTTGGATACAACTTATGGTTATAATAATGATATACAGAAAAGTAAGATTATAAAGTATAAACCAAATAATCTAGCAACAATGAATACGGTTAATACTAACATTAATACCATACTCAATAGAAAAGAGAATCATTTAAAATTTGCGTAATTCATATCTAGAGATAGAATTTGTTGTATCAGATGATGCTGGTGGTGTATTTGCTAATGATGCTAATATTAGATTAGTTAATTATGGTATGATGGCATTATTTAGTTCAGTTAAGCTTGAAACTAGTGGTGGTAGGACTATTGAATATATAGATCATTGTCATCCTAATCTATTGATGTATAAGTTATTAACTAGTAATGATGATGAATATGAGAGTGGTTTTGTTAGAAATCAAAGTAAGAGAGATGGTCAACTTAAAGGTGACCATATTGCTGCAGGACGAGGTCTTATTTATATGATGATTAAGATGAGTGATCTATTTAGTTTCATAGATGATTTAGAAAAGATTATATATGGTTTAGGATTTAAATTATAGTCCTACTATTAAAAAGAAATAATAATGACAGAGCTCTATATAGAGTTAATGCTAATCCAGGTGCAGTTGGTAATGATGTTAATATAAAAATTAGAGATATATCATGGTGTGTGCCTAGTTTTGATCCTAGTAATGATAATAGAATCATTGTGCAAAAGGGTTTAAGTAAAAAAATAATGTAGACTTTAGCTATTATGAAAGAAAGACATTTTATAAGAAGGTGCCCAATGCTACTAACTTCTTGTTTGATCTTGGTATGGAAAGTGCTATGGAAAGACCACAATATATAATAGTTGGTTTTGAAAATAATAATGTTAATGAACAAACTCATGATACAAGAAAATTTCTTATAATGAATGTTACCGAATGTTATTGTAAGATTGGTAGCGAGTTTTATCCTGAGGATAGAATGAATATTAATTACGGTACCAATAATTTTAATGAAGCTTTTAAAGAGATTCTTAGCTTTTATAAAGATTATAATGGGCTACCACATAATATAAAACCATATATAAATCATAGAACATTCAAAAGTAATTATAGAATATATGTATTTGATACTAGATATAAAAATGATCACATAGGCCCATAAACAATACAACTTAATTTTAAATCTAGTGCTGCAGTTGCAGATGTTATATGTCATGCATTAGTATTAACTAGAAAGGTTATTAGTGCGAATAGTGATGGTAATAAGATTGTTGATATAATCTCGTAGAGATTAATGGCCGGAGGCCTATTATATCATAGACATAGTCTTAGTTATAATTAAGTCATAGTTATAATAAATGATATATTTATTGACTTAACCAATGACTAAACAATGACTAAATCAATGATAATCAAACTATTTCCTACTAGTCTTAACAAAACCCTTAGCATAAATAATATCTAATTTCTTTCTATTCTCTAGAGCTAAGCCTCTAGCTTCAAGTTTAGTTTGGGGTTTGGGTTTGGCTTTAGGTGTAACCCTGGGCTTCGAGCTTCGCTCGCGGGTGGAACCCGTAGGCTTAGGCTTAATAACAACAAAGGGATTATACTTTTTAACTTCCATTATTTTTTATATATAGAAATGAGTCTTTTAAACAAGTTCAAAACTAATTCATATTGTGTTGGTGGCAGACATTATAGTGGTACTAATAATATAAGTGGAGCTATTACTTCAAAAGGTACTAAAATGTTAAGAGGATCCTGCACTAAATGTAGATGGAATAAATCAATGACAGTATCTGATGCAACAATAGAAGCAGAGGGATTGAAAGATTTCTTTAAAAGTGTTGGTAGAGCTACAGTTAACTTCGGAAAGAAAGTTGCTAATAATCCAGTAAGAGCATTAGAAATAGCAAGTAAAATAGGAAGTGCAGCTGCATCTAGAAACCCTAGAGCTGCTTTATCAGTCACACCTGATTTAATTAAATTTGCAACTACTAGTGAAGGTATAAAGGTAGTACAGAAAGGAAGAGGGTTATACTTAGGTACCAAGAAGAAAAAATTGCTTGATTATGATTATGATTATATTATGATTATGATTATGTTTATGATTATAATTATATTATATTTATGATTATGATTGTATTTACATTATGATTATGATTATCGAAAAATATTAATACTAATAATATTATTACTAAACATACTATTATTACTAAACAATATTAACTTTAATTTAAAAAAATACTCAGCTTGTTTTTCTTGTTCTTCTTATATTCTTCATATACCTTGACTAATTCATTATATTCATCATTATCTATTTTATTATCTTTCATTGATTTAGTATATAGTTTATTAAACTTGTCGCTAAACTGTTTACTTAAAATATACATTTGTGAATACTTTATAATTTTATTTCTTATTTTAGTATTAATTGTTTTTGATAATGAACCACAAACAGTTGCCGTAGCAAAAGCTGTTAGTATAGAATAAAGTCATCCTATACCTGTTAATGCAACAGATGTTGTTGTTGCAGTTGTTGCTATTGATGATAATACTATTTCTGTTATCTCAGCTATGTTAATATAATTTTTATATCTACTTAACTTCTTATTATAGTTATTAGTTTCAGTTTATTATTATAGTTATAGTTATTAGTTTCAGTTTCAAAAAAATTTCTAATATCTTTTATAATGTTAATATTGTTATTAAATTTATTATTAGCAAATATCTTTTCATTTATTAATCGTTCTGCTACTGATGACAAATCTGGATATAGTAGTCTCTCACTCGGTGCTGTTGGTTGACTCATGGACTCCGTCATAGCTTTACTTATTTTCATTAGTAAAAAAACTTTCTATTTCTTTCGTTATATCTTCTTGTTTAAAACCATAATGCTCCCTAAGTCTTGCTAGCTCTTTATTATCAACTAAAGTACTTCGCAAAAGTATAGCAATTATACATTGTACTATTCTCCTTTTATTCTTTATAAGTGCTTCATCAGCGGCAGAATTAGTCTTTTTATTAATTTCTTTTAATTCTTTTAGACCCGTAGTAAACATATCAACTAGTTGTATGTTAGTGATATTCTGATTAAACTTATTATTATCAAATTCTTGTTTTAATTGATTATATTTAGAGATAGTATCAGCAGCAACTTTATTACAAAACTTAACAGTATTTGTGACTTCATTTGCTGATTCAATAAATTCTTTAATTAGTTCTTCATTAACTTGTGTTTCATTTAGTTGTAATGTTTTAGTTGTAACTTTATCAAAGTCACCCTTTCTTTGTTCAGTTATGTTTCTACTTAAAATGTCTATTTCATTAGAAGAGGATAATAAGTTATTGTCTCAATACTCTTTATTAACAACATCTTTTTCATCTATCGGAGGATGTACATTCGTAATTTTATAGGTATCCTTCTATCAATATTATCATTATCTTCTAGGAATAACCCACGAGCCCTACTTAGTGTTAAGTTGTTTCCATTCCCCATATGATGCTTTGCTTGGTTAAATCTATTTCTTGTCATTATTTATATTAAGAAATATAATTAATGATTCTAACACCTTATTATTAGATTCAAAGTCAAACTCGGAATTTAATAGTTCCTGTTCATAGTATTTACCTTCTATTATCTCTCCATTCATGTCTCCTATTTTATATGTTGGTGGTTGTGTTTTTAGAACTTCATTAACTTTAAACAATTCTCTATTCCAATTAGAAGTGTAACCTTTAGAG
Source organism: Convolutriloba macropyga (assembly GCF_964194025.1). Lineage (NCBI taxonomy): Eukaryota > Metazoa > Xenacoelomorpha > Acoela > Convolutidae > Convolutriloba > Convolutriloba macropyga. The sequence goes on along the minus strand of NC_134471.1, from coordinate 74,012,066 downwards.
AAGATATTGCGTTTATCTACATTTCTAACATAATCACCAACTTTAAATTTTGGTTCAACCTTAGTAGAAGTAGATATCATCTAGGAAGCAGGTTCCCTGATATATCTAACTTTGTCAGGATTATTAGAAGCATCAACTGGTGTCATATTAATTGTTGAATGAATCTTATTGTTATATGTTATGACTGCATCATTTAGTATATTTACCCAATTACCATCACCATTGATGAACATTGGTTTATTTATTATGTCTAATAATGTTCTATTGAATCTCTCTATGAATACAGCCTTTAAATCGCTACAAGTAGAATATAGTTTTGTTTCATATTCTTTAAGTAAAGATTTAAATATTTTATTGTAAAACTCACTACCTCTATCTACCCATAACTTTTCTGGTTTTCTATGTTCAGCGCCACCTTGTGGACCTTCTGATAGGATTGTTTTACAACCGTTAGTTATAGATAAATCACATTTGTTCTTTAATGGAAAAGCCCATGCATATTTTGTGAATATATCTATAACTGTTAATATAAACTTATAATTATTATTGTATTTACTTAGAGATGATTTATCAATTAAATCAGCTGACCATGTTTCATCTTTATATAATGGTATTATTCTTTCCCTTCAAAACTTTGTTAGTTGAGGGCTAAATACTTCTTTAGCTAATAGTTGTTGTTGTTTTTCCATTATTCATTTACCATAGTTAAAAACAAAATTATCTAGTTGCTCTTGATTATTTGGGTCTTCATTATTTGGGTCTACGTAGTGGTGGCAACTTTGTTGGTTAGGGTTGCCATTTAAACCCCTACCATATACATCATCCTTTACCCCTATTATACGTTTTATTGCTCTATATCTAGCACTTTTCTTATCCCCTTTTCCTAAATCATATCCAATATCAAATAAAAACCTTTTAATTTTGTTTTCATCTTCCTCGATTTCACCATATTTTATATTTGGGTTAGTAAGAAAGTTTATAAACACATCTGAAAATTCATATATATTATCCTCAACTATAAATGCATTTTCTTGATAAATTAGCTTAACACCATTCGTTTCAAATTCAGCGATATCTAAATTTCCGAACTTTAACTTTAATTGAGGGTTAGATTGAACTGACATTAAACTATTAATTTGAGCTGTGTCTTTATCTACTAAAAGTCCTGGTTTATCTCGAGCTTCCTCTACAGCTTTGCCATTGGACTTCAAAAAAGCTTCATTAAACTGGAGGCCAGCTTGCTGGATCAACTTAGTTTGTTTATCTAACTCTTGATTTTGCCAATCTATTTCCCTTAATATTTGTTCACTTAATGCTAGATTGTGTTCATTGTTTGCATTTAGTGTTTTAGTTAGAGGATCAAATAACTCTTATATTTCACCATATTATTCTTGTTGTATTAATTTATCTTCTAATCTATTCTTTCTGTTTTGTTTTTCTAGATAGTTTAATTCTATACGTTCATCTAGCTTAGTCATTTTTTTGTATTAAAATATTTTACTAAGTATGAATTAGATCTATAATTATAATTAAAATAACTAATTATAATAACTCATTATATAATATAATAGCTGCTTCTATTAATTTTCTATTGCTATCGATAGTTAATTCTTTAATATCATTAATCATGGAACCTGCTTCACAGATCAGTTTATCTACATCCTTATCCTTATATAGTTTCTTAATCGGTGAAGCCGCTTGGCTTGCCACAGACAAAGTCTGTTCTCGGATCCTATTTATCAAACCCCTTTTAAATAAATATAGTTCCTTATCATAAGGATAACTTTTTATATTGTTTACATAAAACCTTTTATCATCAAATATATTTAAACTAATCTTACTTGTTTTTGTAGTTGTCATGCTATCCCCAACTTTTTGTATTCTGCATTCATCTACTGTTCTCTGTGTATCATTCATTAATGCATCATAATAATCTATGCACCTAGCATTATTATGCTTCTTTATTCCTTTTTCTTTAGTGTTTTTAGGATAATTTTTGAAGCTATATGTTTTGGGGGACAATGCTATAAATTCCTCAATAATCCTACTCCCCAGCTCGTGCTTAAACTTGCCAGGGACTTTATTATTAGTTTTTATATGTATGTCTAGATTACTTAAGTCCATATGCTCATCACTAACTTTACCTTCACTATAACTTAATACGAAACTGTCCGTATTCATACAGTGAAGTGTTAGATCTTTGAGGGATGGTTGTAGAATATTATAGAATACATCAAACATATGTAATTTGCTAAGTTCGAGTATTGTTACTCCTACATAAACAGGTGAGCTATATTCTATTTTTTTCTTTATATATTCTATTTGGCTATAATCTCTATATCCAGTTATATTCTTAAATGTTGGTTTACTTACACTTTTCATTATCTTTTCTTCATTTGCTTTGAAAGAAGTGTAGAGGATTCATTCACATTCTTCCATATAGGGAGTTATTCATTAATTTCCTTACATCCTTTTCTTCTTCAGTTTTAGCTGTTGCTCTTTTATTTGTATTGTTTTGTATATAATCTCTACACAAATAATCTTGTTTAAATTTAATTATTCTATGTATTTTTGTTACTTTTACTCCCATCTTATCATAGAACTTTAACATCCTATAATGAACCATATATTCTGTTTTGCTGTTTTGGTCTAAGATTAATTTCTCTGATCTTGCTTTGCCTCCATCTCTTTCTCTGTAACCTAATTCATTATCATTTATCTTTCTCTTATTAGGCATTAGTGCTAACTGTTCTCTTCTCTCTTTACATTCATTAGTATAATCAATATCACAAACTATATAGTAACCATGATCACTATCATCTGGAGTATTCAATATTGCATCGAGGAACCCGCTTGGCTTGCCACGGACGATGTCCGTTCGCGGATCTAGAGTAGTAGTAATAAACTCAAAATCCTTATAAGGTAACTTTTGCATCATTGCATAACCATATAGGTTGTTTGCGTCTATGTACCAGATATTTCTGTTATGGGACTTTATCCCTGTTTCACCATCCGCGAAGCGGGTTCCCCGATTGTTGACTATCCTATGTCCCATTATACCGCATATGCCTCCTCTCTTTGCATCAACAAAATCATCTAGCATTTGTTTATCTTGCAATGTATCTAAGGTAACACCGCTTGAAATTAACCAACAATCAAAACTATAACCTGGTAGACTTACATAGTGTTGTGGGTTGAGTCCAAATTCTTTCATACTTAATTTGACATATTCATTCATGCAGTAGTCTAAAATTTCCACATAATTCTGTAAATACTCTGCAGTTAGATCTCTACCAGTTTTATGACGGTTGTCTTTATTAAAGCTATTGACTTCTTCTTGTGTTGGTAATTTATTATGTAGTGAGGATTTGAAGTCTTCTATTTTTAGATTACCTATAGCTTTATCATAGGTAGCTTTGCTACCCTTGGTAGTGGAACTACCATACAACTTCGTCCTGGTGCCCAATTGGTTTGAATCCAAACCAAAGTATTCATGTGGATATAATGTTTTAGTTTTACATCCGTATATCTTTGCTATTTGATCTAGAGGCATAGCTAAGAAGTTATAACTATCTAAGAATTTGAGACAACCAATGCTAAACATCTTAGACTTACCAGCAGCTAGTGGTATGTTATCTACTTTTCTTTTATCATTATTCTGTTTGAAGAGTTCACTGTATAGTAGGTTGAAGTCATAGCCAGAGCCATTATGAAATATTACTGGAATGAAGTTTTGTTGTTTGTATATTAGATTACATATTTTACATGCTGGTCCTCTATTTTTACCAGTTTCATGACAATGATCTCTTACTTTATTAATACATGTCTTGCTGCAGATATGACAAGTGTTATTAGTTTCATGATATAATTTGTCTTCTTCTGTGAATATCATCTTTTCATTATGTTTGAAATTATTCTCTGTTTCTATTTCTAATAGATCTCTAGCAAATCTTTTGATGCAGCCTAGACCGAAATAGTGCTTGAAGTTACCTTGCCAGGTGTAACACACAGCTATTGGAATATGTTCAGCTATTACATATTTATGGGTCTCCAACCATCCGGGAACCAGTTTCACCGATGCTTCGCCAAAACCATTAGCTGAGACTTCAACAATGCAACATTCTATATCGGCAGTTATATTTTTTATATTCTGACGTTTGTGTTCATTTATAAAAGTAATAAATTTTTTCTTAGGAAAAACAATCTCTGGTTTGAATGAGTTGTTGCATTCGTGTTTATCATATTTAATTTGTGAGTTAAACCAATAGGTACACCTATCGCAATAATAATATTTAATGTTATTTTTATTTGGGCGATCTAACAGGGTTTCGATATTTTTTATTAGGGCACAGTGTTCTATTTGACCTTTACTCCAAACTAGTATTCTTACATCTTTTCAATCTTTATTAAAATCATCCACTTGTTTAAACAATTCTACTTTACCTCCACCACAGGGGGTGTATAACCAAATATTAAAATTGTATAATTTCTATATTCTTAATATATAGCCGAAGTCATCTTCATGTTGTTGTCTTGGTTCAATTAGTTTACCTACATATTTACTTTCTCGAGTTGCATTACCTATGACTGGATGTAACCATGCGCTGATAGTTAGTTGCAAGCAGTTGTATTTATAACTTCGTATATTTAATATCGATTTAGAGTTTTTGAGATCAGCTGGTAAATCTATATGGGTACCAATAGATGCTTTAGTTGGTTCAATGTTTAACTGAATACTTCTTATTCTAAGAAACTCGAAATCATAACCATAACCTTCATATATTTCCTTTTCATTATCTAGCCAATACTTTATGTCTCCATTTTCGTATATTGCGTAATTAATAATATAGTCAGTATTGAAAAATATTTTAGTAGTTTTAACTTCTTCTTTGGTTCTCTTTTTATACTCACACTCGGCAGTGATCTTATATTTAAAACTCTTAACTTTTCTGAGCTGGTAACAGTTTTTAATTTCTTCTAAAGAGTAATTAGTTGCTTCATCTATATCTTCAATGTAATTCCCACCGTTATCTGTAATATAAAACTCTCTCATGTTCTGACTGGAGTTTATATCGAAGTCTTCTGTGTTTTCTAGATACTTACGATTATGACTATATGAGTGAGTACTTAGAGCTATTTTATTCCTAAATTCTTCATGACAATCTTTACATATAAACCTAATTTTAGAGTAGATATTGTTTTCAGTTTCACTTTTAATAATATCCCTAGTTTTAAAAATATAATCATCTTCATCTGAATTATACACCCTCTCCAAGATTTCTTCTTCATCGGACTCAAACATTTTCTCCAATAGTTCCTTATGTTTGAGATCGTATGATTGATGCCTGTATAAACCCTTCTTTGTTTCAAAGGATAAATTACAGACATCGCAGAAGTTTATGACACTAGTCTTAGTTGATTGAGACATGATGTATTTATTTAGGGAAATAAGCAAAAAATAATTTTTCGAAAAATAAAAATGACATGCAATAAGTGTATAAATAAACCTTGGAAAGAATGTTGTAATAATTGTAAAGAATTAGAATATTCTTGTTATGTATGTAAAAATATGGTTAAAGTGAAAGATTATATAGAACATTTGGGATATCATTATTCTGATCCTGATCAATATCTAACATGTAGTATGTGCAATGTTTAAAAACATATATCATTATATAGATTTAGAAATACGAAATGTAGACTATGTATTTATCTTCTTAGATATAGATATGGTCACACTAGAAATCAATTCAGGGAGCATGTTTATAAGTATAATATTCAAGAAGCTAATTCTTCTTCTTTTAATTTATCTGTGATGTAGTTTTGGTTTTTATTGAGATATCTGCGAACGAGCTCTGCTCGTGGTAAACCAAGCAGGTTGGTATGCCAAGGACGGAGTCCGTTCCCTGATATTTCATTTAGACCTTTCTTCTTAATTGATATTGCTTTATTTTTTATTATTATTTTCTAGAATTAGGCCATTTCTTAATTTAATGTTAGAATTAGAGTGAATATGTAGTAGTAAATAAGAACAAGGATCCTAATATTATATTAATATTAGCAAAAAGTAAAAAGAGCTAAGGTGGTTTGTTTGTTCAAGTTTTTTCTCAAGTTTGTTTACGTGCTTGTTACACGGTCTCACTAGTTTTATATTAGTATCTGGTGACGTCCACTGGAGTGAGTGGGGATAGAACCCAAACTATCCGTCTGATAACGGTTAATTACCAGCTTAACTCGACACTAGTGGTTTGCACTAAGTGAGACAAGAAATGATAGATTTAAAATATAAAAGAAGTGAATATAGAGAGAATGTATAGTAGTGGATAAAACAAGGAAACCAACAAGTAGTAAAATTTGGCCCTATTCGACATGCGCGATTAGCGTTAGGAGAAAGGGTCAAATTTTACTGGTGGTTGGTTTCCTTGTTTTATCCACTACTCCCGAGCCCGTGGGAACGCTAGATTTCAGATGAAAAATTGTTTAATTTTGTTTCTAACACTGCTCCCCTGGTGGGCGCAAAACGTGTATTTTAACAAGGGCACGTGCTTTTTCGGATCTTTTCCGTTTGTGCCCCCCCCGCTTAGTGGGTACAAATTATTTGCACCCCCAAACGCACGTGGCGTATTTTTACATGATGATTTACTATGCAATGACACGTGCTTCTGTAATTGGGGGTGCATAACGAACTGAGGGGGGGGGGGGGCACAAACGGAAAAGATCCGCTTTTGTTATACTGTAACAAAAGGCACATTGTGATTGTGGTTTGCAAACGATAGAACAAGACATGGGGAGTTTGGACGGGTCATCAATTAGGTTTACCTCAAGTAGTGACAGACGCGCTCGATGTGATCGGAATCCAAGCTGGACAGAGGCACTTTGTCATTTGAGGTGATGTGCAATAAGAATTGATTGAAATCTGCTGAAAGTTTGCCCTTTGCAGCCAACAGGGAGAACACATCATCAGAGGAATCTGTTACTACGAGCAGAAAGTACCTGTCAATGGACACAAAAAAGATGATCATGAGTTAGTGTGTATATACTATGACTATTAATATTAGACCCGTCGGAGTTATTATGATAGGACCGATAGACCAGAAGGACAACGAGTGCAATTATTAATAAAGAGTGTCAAAAAGCAGTTCCCTAATGTGCTGAATTTAAAAACGTAATTTTGGTGCCCAAATTTATTTCCAATTTATTATTGCATAGATATCGGACACTGGAATTCATTGCGTTTCGCTATAATCGAGAAGACAAAATTTAAACTCAAGTGCGACAAAATTTAAGTGTATATTAGACTACTGCTTTTTGACGTATAGAGTTTTTAATAGACCGATGCGAGGAGGGGGGACTAAACTGCAAAAAAACTGACTTTCAAGGTGTCACGACTTCTTACTCAATTCCATTTTATCCAACTTGCCATTTTACCCAATGCCATTTACCCAATGCCAACTTTAATTTCCCCTAGTGTTAAAACTACCAGATCAACTATTTAGCTGACTATAGAATTAATATGGCCCGTGGCCAGAAAATGGCATTGGGTAAAATAGCAGGTTCGGTATAATGACATTGGGTAAAATGGAATCGGGTAAATTGTCCTGACACCAAATCAAATCGCTACATAATTAAATGGCCCGTGCGACTTGAAATGAAACTAGTTCAACCACAAATCGGATAATGGAACGAAACGATAAAAGAACATTTGGTAAGTTGGCATTGGGTAAACTGGCAGGTTGGGCAAAAATGGCATTGGGTAAAATGGCATTGGGTAAAATGGCATTGGGTAAAATGGCTTTGGGTAAAATGGCATTGGGTAAAATGTCATTGGGTAAAATGTCATTGCGTAAAATGGAATTGGGTAAATTGTCATGTAACCAACTTTAACACCAATAGTTGATGTTTTCTCAACATCTTCTGGGGTGAGTAGTACACTTACAGACTAGTGAACCTCCAAGACAACTGCTGTGCAAGATGACAAAAAAGTCGAGAGCGTAAGACGAAAAATCAATGAAGAGAAAAATCGCATAAAAAAGACCACTAATACTTACTACAAATATAAAAACATAACCTCTAATGTCGGGCGTATTTCTCTCAAACGACCGATGTGTGTGTGTGTTTGTGTGTGTGTGTGTGTTGTGTGTGTGTGTGTGTGTGTGTGTGTGTGTGTGTGTGTGTGTGTGTGTGTGTGTGTGTGTGTGTGTGTGTGTGTGTGTGTGTGTGTGTGAGGGGGGGGGGGGGGAGGAGAGGGGGTAAAGCTATGAGGGGGTTAAACTTCATTTGAGACAATTTAAAAAATCACAATCATCTTCCAAGAAATCAAACTTCATAAAATCATAATCCGGTCGAAATTTATTAATACCTAATCAAAACGAAAAACCGACTAAAACATATCAACTGCTGTCAAACTATAGGCAAGGGTTGGCTTTAGTTGTAGTTAGCTCAAACGAGGACAGACTAGGAATGGCAGCCGATTGATAAAGAGAGAGAAAAAGCGCAAAAAATATGGGTGGATCCAAACCTACCAATACGAAAAAAGCACTCCATGAAAACAAATTCGGTTTCCTCAGCAGCTTCGATGGTCTGTACAATTAAAAACCTTATAAAACTCAAATAGAGCAGCTACAGACGTACTTAAAGCTCTCGGTCTTACCGGTTTATGCGGTTTCTCCGGTCGAAATCTCAAGTGAAACCGATAAACCTGTTGGAGCAATGTTCTAGAACAAAAATAGAGCACCCTCAAGCAAAAGTGCAGGAACACAAACTCGATTACAATAACTGCTTAAAGCTTCTTTGGGATGCAATCAAAAACCACTTGCGCACAACATCTGGATCTCATTTTGGTTCCAATTGGACCAATTTCGGACAATTCTTATTTTCAGGCTAATCAGATATAATCAAATACTAAAAACGACTAAAGCCGGGCGCGGATTGATCTAACAACAGGCAAGGCGCTGGCTTCGGTTGTCGCTAGCTCAAGCTTGCTGAGGCCAACCGTACTGGTACAGGACTTAATATTAGATACCATTAAATCAAAATCAGCAATAAAAAATGATAACACTGATAGGTGAAATTCCTTTCCAATTTTTTTCCATTTCTCCCAAACCGTCTCACTATTAGAAGAAAAAAGTTTGGTGCTTCACTCTTAAAAAATAAAATAAACCACCAAACGACAGATGCTCTCAAACTGCTGGAGATGCAAACAATTTGGAAACTTTTATGGTACAAAAACTGCGGAGTATGGGGGCGTTCAAATCCACGACCTCTTTTTATAAGAGTTCTGAACATTAACCAATACATTACACGCGCTATGAACGCACATCTCTCACAATTGGTTTTAATAGCAACAGAGTCAACTTCTCAATGCTGGAAACTTAAATCACTTCGAAAAAATTAAAACGTCAAGCGTGAAAAAGTCAATCTCGAACTGAAATCAAAAAAATGTTCCAGAAGAAAACGAAGTACAAATTTTGCACTGACAAACATGTTTACATTATATGCTACCAAATTCGTTCAAGAGCAATGAATATCCCGCAGATTGCCGAAAAAACTGCCATGGAATCGCATAACTCCGATCGGGATTGAACGAACAGATTGAAAATCAAATTTAAAAATTATAGTTTTTGTAGAAAATCAACTTTAAAGTGCGATGTCATTTTCAAGTTTAAAGTGAAAATCATTTGAAAATCAAGTTTTGATACCATTCCGTAGTTAGACATACTCCTGTTTACTTATGAGGGTATGCAGGTGCTAGTATCAATACCAACACGAAATGGGGATGGTAACTAAGACATTTAAGAACAAAGTTCAAGAAATCGGGCATCTAAAAATAAGCTTTATGGGTGTTTCCCGTTTCCAATCTTGATTTCGTTATTAACTTTGTTCTTCAATACCAACACACATGATTCTAGATTGTTTTCCAGAGCGACTGCTGCAAAACAGTTGGAACAGAATGAGCGAAGAATAAAACTAGCCACGTAAGTCAAAAGTAAATGAAGTAAATTTTTGATAAAGCAAAACCATTTTCATCCGGCGAAATAAAAAACGTAACAGGGCAAGTCTTGAATTACAATCCAACAAGAACTGATTGAATTAGTGGCCAAAATATTAACATCTTGCGAGCGACAACAAACTTTGTTTGTCAACGAAGCATATGATATTAGATGCCAAAAAGTAAAAAAAAAGATAAAAAATCAAAAAAACAAGTCTCATGAGAATCACCGAAAAACAGCAGTTTATACAACTATTTGCACTTAGAATGTCTATATAATACATATTTATCGAAATCAATGAGAGACAAAACAAAAAAGCGCAAAAACCAAAATTGACAAAAGCACAAACATTTTGAAAATTGGTCGCCTCAAAGAAAAAACAAAACCATCGAAAACAACATAACAAACAACGTTAGAAAAGGGAAAAAGAAACAGTTTTTTCCATTAATTGAAAAAGGACAAAGAACACCAAATAAAAGCGAAAAAAAAATAACTGAAACTTTTTGAAAACTGTTGGTATCTCAGTAGTCAAAAATAATAGCGAATTACTGAATGAAATAAATCTAAAAAACCGCCGAACTAGACGGTATTTGAATTACAGCTTAAAAATATATTTTAGGTTCTAGCGTGCGGTGAATTTGTTGATAGAGCATAACTTACCTCGATCAATTAAAATAGTTTTTTTCTTTTCTATTATATCTTTACAAAACTCCAAATTATTTGATTGAGGTAAGATATGCATGATCAACAATTTTACCACACGCTAGAATTAAGAAGTCAAAGAACAAATGAAATCACGAACACAAATTCAGCTTCTGTAAAAGGAGGTAATAGAAAAATACTTTCACCTTCTTTGTTGCGTGATCAGTTGCTCTCGCCAAAACTCGGAAAGGCGAAAGAAATAACATAGCCAAAAGATTCCGGAAAGGAACCGAAGCTTCGTACTTGCTGATAATGGAACCAAAGAAAACACTCGACAACTAACTTATTTTCAACTAGAACTTTAGTAAAAAAAAACAAACACTAAGAAGCAAAAAAATAGGAACACTCCGCAAGTTTTAAAAATGTTATTTCAGTTCATTAAACAAGTTCCAGTCAGGTACGAACTCACTTTCGATGAAGAATAAAAGACAGATGAAAAAACAATTCTTACATTCGGTTACTTAAAGCCACATTGAGACCAATAAAAGCCTCAGGAAAATTAGCCTGATAAAGTTAAGCATTCGGAACCAGAAAAATTCAATTGTTACGGAGGTAACAACGAGAGGCCAAACTGGGTTATTGTGATGTGGCCGCAATAACCCAGGTTCGAATCCTGGTCGGGACAATTCATTTAATTCCTTGGACAGCTCCGGCACCCATAGAGTACTCTATTATATTGGTAAGTTATAGATGCTGTAACAATTGTTTACTAGAAACTTGCTGAAAACCTGAGCCCTAAAAAATCTTTAGGGAATTAAGAGTTTAAAGCAAATTTTCACAACAAAGTTCATTTCTTTAAAAAAAAATTCAGTGAAGTACTAGCTCATCCTGAGGAAAGAAAAAACTTAACAAACCAATCCTCAAATTCGTTTCTCAAAATCCACAAAAAGACAAAATTAGAATCAATAACCATGTCAAAAATGAAAGACAAAACTTATTGTTTTTAAAACGCATACAAGAAAGGCCGGTCCAGATCGTCTAGTGGTTAGGACATTAGATCGTCTAGTGGTTAGGACATTGCGGTGTGGCTGCAATAACCCAGGTTCGAATCCTGGTCTGGACAATTCATTTATTTCCATGGACAGAAGAAAACCTACGGCACCCATAGAGTACTCTACTATTCTTGTAGGTTATAGATGCGGTAACAATTGTTTACTAGAAACTTGCTGAAAACCTCAACCCTAGAAAATCTTTAGGGAATTCGGAGTTTTGAGCAAACTCTCAAAACAAAATTTATTTCTAAAAAAATTCATTGAAGTACTAGCTCATCCTGATGAAAGAAAAAACTTCACAAACCAATCCTCAAATTCGTTTCTCCAAATCCACAAAGAGACAAAATTAGAATCAATAACCATGTCAAAAATGAAAGACAAAATTTAATGTTTTTAAAACGAATACAGGAAAAGCCGGTCCAGATCGTCTAGTGGTTAGGACATCAGATCGTCTAGTGGTTAGGACATTCCGTTGTGGCTGCAATAACCCAGGTTCGAATCCTGGTCTGGACGATTCATTTATTTCAGTGGACAGAAGAAATTCTACGGCACCCATAGAGTAGTCTATCATATTAGTAAGTTATAGATGCGGTAACAATTGTTTTCCAGAAACTTGCTGAAAACCTGAACCCTAGAAAATCGTTAGGGAATCAGGAGTTTTAAGCAAATTCTCAAAATAAAATTTATTTCTAAAAAAATTCATTGAAGTACTAGCTCATCCTGATGAATGAAAAAACGTCACAAACCAATCCTCAAATTCGTTTCTCCAAATCCACAAAGAGACAAAATTAGAATCAATAAACATGTCAAAAATGAAAGACAAAATTTAATGTTTTTAAAACGCATACAAGAAAGGCCGGTCCAGATCGTCTAGTGGTCAGGACATTAGATCGTCTAGTGGTTAGGACATTGCGTTGTGGCTGCAATAACCCAGGTTCGAAACCTGGTCTGGACAATTCATTTATTTCCATGGACAGAAGAAAACCTACGGCACCCATAGAGTACTCTATTATTCTTGTAAGTTATAGATGCGGTAACAATTGTTTACTAGAAACTTGCTGAAAACCTGAACCCAAGAAAATCGTTAGGGAATTAGGAGTTTCAAGCAAATTCTCAAAACAAAATTTATTTCTAAAAAAATTCATTGAAGTACTAGCTCATCCTGATGAAAGAAAAAACTTCACAAACCAATCCTCAAAGTCGTTTCTCCAAATCCACAAAGAGACAAAATTAGAATCAAAAACCTTGTCAAAAATGACAGACAAAATTTAATGTTTTTAAAACACATCCAAGAAAGGCCGGTCCAGATCGTCAAGTGGTTAGGACATTAGATCGTCTAGTGGTTAGGACATTGCGTTGTGGCTGCAATAACCCAGTTTCGAATCCTGGGCCGGGCAACTCATTTATATCAGTGGACAGAAGAAATTCTACAGCACCCATAGAGTAGTCTATTAAACTGTTAAAATATAGATGCGGTAACAATTGTTTACTAGAAACTTGCTGAAAACCGGAACCCTAAAAAACCGTTAGAGAATTAGGAGTTTTAGGCAAATTCTTAAAACAAATTTATTTCTAAAAAATTCATTGAAGTACTAGCTCATCCTGATTAAAGACAAAACTACAAAAACCAATCCTCAAAGTCATTTTTCCAAATCCACAAAGAGACAAAACCAGAATCAATAACCATGTAAAAATGAAAGACAAAATTTAATGTTTTTAAAGGCATACAAGAAAGGCCGGTCCAGATCGTCTAGTGGTTAGGACATTGCGTTGTGGTTGCAATAACCCAGGTTCGAATCCTGGTCTGGAAAATTCATTTATTTCATTGGACAGAAGAAATTCTACGGCACCCATGGAGTACTCTATCATACATACTAGTAAGTTAAAGATTCGGTAACAATTGTTTACTAGAAACTTGCTGAAAACCTCAACCCTAGAAAATCTTTAGGGAATTCGGAGTTTTAAGCAAATTCTCAAAACAAAATTTATTTCTAAAAAAATTCATTGAAGTACTAGCTCATCCTGATGAAAGAAAAAACGTCACAAACCAATCCTCAAATTCGTTTCTCCAAATCCACAAAGAGACAAAATTAGAATCAATAAACATGTCAAAAATGAAAGACAAAATTTAATGTTTTTAAAACGCATACAAGAAAGGCCGGTCCAGATCGTCTAGTGGTTAGGACATTAGATCGTCTAGTGGTTAGGACATTGCGTTGTGGCTGCAATAACCCAGGTTCGAATCCTGGTCTGGACAATTCATTTATTTCCATGGACAGAAGAAAACCTACGGCACCCATAGAGTACTCTATTATTCTTGTAAGTTATAGATGCGGTAACAATTGTTTTTTAAAAACTTGCTGAAAACCTGAACCCTAGAAAATCGTTAGGGAATTAGGAGTTTCAAGCAAATTCTCAAAACAAAATTTATTTCTAAAAAAATTCATTGAAGTACTAGCTCATCCTGATGAAAGAAAAAACTTCACAAACCAATCCTCAAAGTCGTTTCTCCAAATCCACTAAGAGACAAAATCAGAATCAAAAACCATGTCAAAAATGAAAGACAAAATTTAATGTTTTTAAAACACATCCAAGAAAGGCCGGTCCAGATCGTCAAGTGGTTAGGACATTAGATCGTCTAGTGGTTAGGACATTGCGTTGTGGCTGCAAAAACCCAGTTTCGAATCCTGGGCTGGGCAATTCATTTATATCAGTGGACAGAACAAATTCTACAGCACCCATAGAGCAGTCTATTAAACTGTTAAGTTATAGATGCGGTAACAATTGTTTACTAGAAACTTGCTGAAAACCGGAACCCTAAAAAACCGTTAGAGAATTAGGAGTTTTAGGCAAATTCTTAAAACAAAATTTATTTCTAAAAAATTCATTGAAGTACTAGCTCATCCTGATGAAAGAAAAAACTTCACAAACCAATCCTCAAAGTCGTTTCTCCAAATCCACAAAGAGACAAAATTAGAATCAAAAACCATGTCAAAAATGAAAGACAAAATTTAATGTTTTTAAAACACATCCAAGAAAGGCCGGTCCAGATCGTCTAGTGGTTAGGACACTAGATCGTCTAGTGGTTAGGACATTGCGTTGTGGCTGCAAAAACCCAGTTTCGAATCCTGGGCTGGGCAATTCATTTATATCAGTGGACAGAACAAATTCTACAGCACCCATAGAGCAGTCTATTAAACTGTTAAGTTATAGATGCGGTAACAATTGTTTACTAGAAACTTGCTGAAAACCGGAACCCTAAAAAACCGTTAGAGAATTAGGAGTTTTAGGCAAATTCTTAAAACAAAATTTATTTCTAAAAAATTCATTGAAGTACTAGCTCATCCTGATGAAAGAAAAAACTTCACAAACCAATCCTCAAAGTCGTTTCTCCAAATCCACAAAGAGACAAAATTAGAATCAAAAACCATGTCAAAAATGAAAGACAAAATTTAATGTTTTTAAAACACATCCAAGAAAGGCCGGTCCAGATCGTCTAGTGGTTAGGACACTAGATCGTCTAGTGGTTAGGACATTGCGTTGTGGCTGCAATAACCCAGGTTCGAATCCTGGTCTGGACAATTCATTTATTTCCATGGACAGAAGAAAACCTACGGCACCCATAGAGTACTCTATTATTCTTGTAAGTTATAGATGCGGTAACAATTGTTTACTAGAAACTTGCTGAAAACCTCAACCCTAGAAAATCTTTAGGGAATTTGGAGTTTTAAGCAAATTCTTAAAACAAAATTTATTTCTAAAAAATTCATTGAAGTACTAGCTCATCCTGATGAAAGAAAAAGCTTCACAAACCAATCCTCAAAGTCGTTTCTCCAAATCCACAAAGAGACAAAATTAGAATCAAAAACCATGTCAAAAATGAAAGACAAAATTTAATGTTTTTAAAACACATCCAAGAAAGGCCGGTCCAGATCGTCTAGTGGTTAGGACACTAGATCGTCTAGTGGTTAGGACATTGCGTTGTGGCTGCAATAACCCAGGTTCGAATCCTGGTCTGGACAATTCATTTATTTCCATGGACAGAAGAAAACCTACGGCACCCATAGAGTACTCTATTATTCTTGTAAGTTATAGATGCGGTAACAATTGTTTACTAGAAACTTGCTGAAAACCTCAACCCTAGAAAATCTTTAGGGAATTCGGAGTTTTAAGCAAATTCTCAAAACAAAATTTATTTCTAAAAAATTCATTGAAGTACTAGCTCATCCTGATGAAAGAAAAAACTTCACAAACCAATCCTCAAAGTCGTTTCTCCAAATCCACAAAGAGACAAAATTAGAATCAAAAACCATGTCAAAAATGAAAAACAAAATTTAATGTTTTTAAAACACATCCAAGAAAGGCCGGTCCAGATCGTCTAGTGGTTAGGACACTAGATCGTCTAGTGGTTAGGACATTGCGTTGTGGCTGCAATAACCCAGGTTCGAATCCTGGTCTGGACAATTCATTTATTTCCATGGACAGAAGAAAACCTACGGCACCCATAGAGTACTCTATTATTCTTGTAAGTTATAGATGCGGTAAAAATTGTTTACTAGAAACTTGCTGAAAACCTCAACCCTAGAAAATCTTTAGGGAATTCGGAGTTTTAAGCAAATTCTTAAAACAAAATTTATTTCTAAAAAATTCATTGAAGTACTAGCTCATCCTGATGAAAGAAAAAACTTCACAAACCAATCCTCAAAGTCGTTTCTCCAGATCCACAAAGAGACAAAATTAGAATCAAAAACCATGTCAAAAATGAAAGACAAAATTTAATGTTTTTAAAACACATCCAAGAAAGGCCGGTCCAGATCGTCTAGTGGTTAGGACACTAGATCGTCTAGTGGTTAGGACATTGCGTTGTGGCTGCAATAACCCAGGTTCGAATCCTGGTCTGGACAATTCATTTATTTCCATGGACAGAAGAAAACCTACGGCACCCATAGAGTACTCTACTATTCTTGTAGGTTATAGATGCGGTAACAATTGTTTACTAGAAACTTGCTGAAAACCTCAACCCTAGAAAATCTTTAGGGAATTCGGAGTTTTAAGCAAATTCTCAAAACAAAATTTATTTCTAAAAAAATTCATTGAAGTACTAGCTCATCCTGATTAAAGAAAAAACGTCACAAACCAATCCTCAAATTCGTTTCTCCAAATCCACAAAGAGACAAAAATAGAATCAATAAACATGTCAAAAATGAAAGACAAAATTTAATGTTTTTAAAACGCATACAAGAAAGGCCGGTCCAGATCGTCTAGTGGTTAGGACATTAGATCGTCTAGTGGTTAGGACATTGCGTTGTGGCTGCAATAACCCAGGTTCGAATCCTGGTCTGGACAATTCATTTATTTCCATGGACAGAAAAAAACCTACGGCACCCATAGAGTACTCTATTATTATTGTAAGTTATAGATGCGGTAACAATTGTTTTTTAGAAACTTGCTGAAAACCTGAACCCTAGAAAATCGTTAGGGAATTAGGAGTTTCAAGCAAATTCTCAAAACAAAATTTATTTCTAAAAAAATTCATTGAAGTACTAGCTCATCCTGATGAAAGAAAAAACTTCACAAACCAATCCTCAAAGTCGTTTCTCCAAATCCACAAAGAGACAAAATCAGAATCAAAAACCATGTCAAAAATGAAAGACAAAATTTAATGTTTTTAAAACACATCCAAGAAAGGCCGGTCCAGATCGTCAAGTGGTTAGGACATTAGATCGTCTAGTGGTTAGGACAATGCGTTGTGGCTGCAATAACCCAGTTTCGAATCCTGGGCTGGGCAATTCATTTATATCAGTGGACAGAAGAAATTCTACAGCACCCATAGAGTAGTCTATTAAACTGTTAAGTTATAGATGCGGTAACAATTGTTTACTAGAAACTTGCTGAAAACCGGAACCCTAAAAAACCGTTAGAGAATTAGGAGTTTTAGGCAAATTCTTAAAACAAAATTTATTTCCAAAAAATTCATTGAAGTACTAGCTCATCCTGATGAAAGAAAAAACTTCACAAACCAATCCTCAAAGTCGTTTCTCCAAATCCACAAAGAGACAAAATTAGAACTAAAAACCATGTCAAAAATGAAAGACAAAATTTAATGTTTTTAAAACACATCCAAGAAAGGCCGGTCCAGATCGTCTAGTTGTTAGGACACTAGATCGTCTAGTGGTTAGGACATTGCGTTGTGGCTGCAATAACCCAGGTTCGAATCCTGGTCTGGACAATTCATTTATTTCCATGGACAGAAGAAAACCTACGGCACCCATAGAGTACTCTATTATTCTTGTAAGTTATAGATGCGGTAACAATTGTTTACTAGAAACTTGCTGAAAACCTGAACCCTAGAAAATCGTTAGGGAATTAGGAGTTTCAAGCAAATTCTCAAAACAAAATTAATTTCTAAAAAAATTCATTGAAGTACTAGCTCATCCTGATGAAAGAAAAAACTTCACAAACCAATCCTCAAAGTCGTTTCTCCAAATCCACAAAGAGACAAAATTAGAATCAAAAACCATGTCAAAAATGAAAGACAAAATTTAATGTTTTTAAAACACATCCAAGAAAGGCCGGTCCAGATCGTCAAAAGGTTAGGACATTAGATCGTCTAGTGGTTAGGACATTGCGTTGTGGCTGCAATAACCCAGTTTCGAATCCTGGGCTGGGCAATTCATTTATATCAGTGGACAGAAGAAATTCTACAGCACCCATAGAGTAGTCTATTAAACTGTTAAGTTATAGATGCGGTAACAATTGTTTACTAGAAACTTGCTGAAAACCGGAACCCTAAAAAACCGTTAGAGAATTAGGAGTTTTAGGCAAATTCTTAAAACAAAATTTATTTCTAAAAAAATCATTGAAGTACTAGCTCATCCTGACGAAAGACAAAACTACAAAAACCAATCCTCAAAGTCATTTCTCCAAATCCACAAAGAGACAAAACCAGAATCAATAACCATGTAAAAATGAAAGACAAAATTTAATGTTTTTAAAGGCATACAAGAAAGGCCGGTCCAGATCGTCTAGTGGTTAGGACATTGCGTTGTGGTTGCAATAACCCAGGTTCGAATCCTGGTCTGGACAATTCATTTATTTCATTGGACAGAAGAAATTCTACGGCACCCATGGAGTACTCTATCATACTAGTAAGTTAAAGATTCGGTAACAATTGTTTACTAGAAACTTGTTGAAAACCTGAAGCCTAAAAAAACGTTAGGGAATTAGGAGTTTTAAGCAAAATTTGAAAACAAAGTTTATTTCTTTCAAAAAAATTCAGTGAAGTACTAGCTCATCCTGATGAGAAAAAAACTACAAAAACCAATGCTCAAATATGCTTCCCCAAATCCACAAAGAGACAAAACTAGAATCATTAACCATATGAAAAATGAAAGGCAAAATTTGATGTTTTTAACACGCATACAAGGAAGGCAGGTCCAGATCGTCTAGTGGTTAGGACATAGCGTTGTGGCCGCAAAAACCAAGGTTCGAATTTTGGTCTGGACAATTCATTTACTTCATTGGACAAAAGAAATTCTACGGCACTCATAGAGTACTCTATTATTCTGGTAAGTTATAGATGCGGGAACAATCGTTTACTAGAAACGTGCTGAAAACCTGAACCCTAGTAAATCTTTAGGGAATTAGGAGTTTTAAGCAAAATTTGAAAACAAAGTTCATTTCTTTCAAAAAAAATCAGTGAAGTACTAGCTCATCCTGATGAGAAAAAAACTACAAAAACCAATGCTCAAATATGCTTCCCCAAATCCACAAAGAGACAAAACTAGAATCATTAACCATATGAAAAATGAAAGGCAAAATTTGATGTTTTTAACACGCATACAAGAAAGGCAGGTCCAGATCGTCTAGTGGTTAGGACATAGCGTTGTGGCCGCAAAAACCAAGGTTCGAATTTTGGTCTGGACAATTCATTTACTTCATTGGACAAAAGAAATTCTACGGCACTCATAGAGTACTCTATTATTCTGGTAAGTTATAGATGCGGGAACAATCGTTTACTAGAAACGTGCTGAAAACCTGAACCCTAGTAAATCTTTAGGGAATTAGGAGTTTTAAGCAAAATTTGAAAACAAAGTTTATTTCTTTTAAAAAAATTCAGTGAAGTAATAGCTCATCCTGATGAGAGAAAAACTACAAAAACCAATGCTCAAATTCGTTTCTCCAAATCCACAAAGAGACAAAACTAGATTCATTAACCATATCAAAAAAGAAAGACAAAACTTAAGGTTTTTAACACGCATACAAGTACGGCCGGTCCAGATCGTCTAGTGGCTAGGACATTGCGTTGTGGCCGCAATAACCCAGGTTCGAATCCTGGTCGGGACAATTCATTTATTTCATTGGACAAAAGAAATTCTACGGCACCCATAGAGTACTCTATCATACTAGTAAGTTATAGATGCGGTAAGAATTGTTTACAAGAAACTTGCTGAAAACCTGAAGCCTAAAAAATCGTTAGGGAATTAGGAGTTTTAAGCAAATTTTCAAAACAAAATTTACTTCTAAAAAAAATTCAGTGAAGTACTAGCTCATCCTGATGAGAGAAAAAAACTAAAAAATTCAATGCTCAAATTCGTTTCTACAAATCCACAAATAGACAAAACTAGAATCATTAGCCATATCAAAAATGAAAGACAAAATTTAAGGTTTTTAACACGCATACAAGAACAGCCGTTCCACATCGTCTAGTGGTTAGGACATTAGATCGTCTAGTGGTTAGGACAATGCGTTGTGGCTGCAATAACCCAGGTTCGAATCCTAGTCTGGACAATTCCTTTACTTCATTGGACAAAAGAAATTCTACGGCACTCATAGAGTACTCTATTATTCTGGTACGTTATAGATGCGAGAACAATCGTTTACTAGAAACGTGCTGAAAACCTGAACCCTAGTAAATCTTTAGGGAATTAGGAGTTTTAAGCAAATTTTCAAAACAATTTAATTCTAAAAAACTCAGTGAAGTAATAGCTCATCCTGATGAGAGAAGAACTACAAAAACCAATGCTCAAATTCGTTTCTCCAAATTCACAAAGAGACAAAACTAGAATCATTAACCATATCAAAAATGAAAGACAAAACTTAAGGTTTTTAACACGCATAAAGTACGGCCGGTCCAGATCGTCTAGTGGTTAGGACATTGCGTTGTGGCCGCAATAACCCAGGTTCGAATCCTGGGCTGGGCAATACAGTTATATCAGTGGACAGAAGAAATTCTACAGCACCCATAGAGTAGTCTATTATACTGTTAAGTTATAGATGCGGTAACAATTGTTTACTAGAAACTTGCTGAAAACCGGAACCCTAAAAAACCGTTAGAGAAATAGGAGTTAAAGGCAAATTCTTAAAACAAAATTTATTTCTAAAAAAAATTCAGTGAAGTACTAGCTCATCCTGATGAAAGAAAAAACTTCACAAACCAATCCTCAAATTCGTTTCTCCAAATCCACAAAGAGACAAAATTAGAATCAAAAACCATGTCAAAAATGAAAGACAAAATTTAATGTTTTTAAAACACATCCAAGAAAGGCCGGTCCAGATCGTCAAGTGGTTAGGACATTAGATCGTCTAGTGGTAAGGACATTGCGCTGTGGCTGCAATAACCCAGTTTCGAATCCTGGGCTGGGCAATACATTTATATCAGTGGACAGAAGTAATTCTACAGCACCCATAGAGTAGTCTATTATACTGTTAAGTTATAGATGCGGTAACAATTGTTTACTAGAAACTTGCTGAAAACCGGAACCCTAAAAAACCGTTAGAGAATTAGGAGTTCAAAGCAAATTCTTAAAACAAAAATTATTTCTAAAAAATTCATTGAAGTACTAGCTCATCCTGATGAAAGAAAAAAATTCACAAACCAATCCTCAAATTCGTTTCTTCAAATCCACAAAGAGACAAAATTAGAATCAATAACCGTGTCAAAAATGAAAGATAAAATTTAATGTTTTTAAAACGCATCCAAGAAAGGCCGGTCCAGTTCGTCTAGTCGTTAGGACATTAGATCGTCTAGTGGTTAGGACACTGCATTGTGGCTGCAATAACCCAGGTTCGAATCCTGGTCTGGACAATTCATTTATTTCCATGGACAGAAGAAAACCTACGGCACCCATAGAGTACTCTATTATTCTTGTAAGTTATAGATGCGGTAACAATTGTTTACCAGAAACTTGCTGAAAACCTGAACCCTAGAAAATCGTTAGGGAATTAGGGAGTTTCAAGCAAATTCTCAAAACAAAATTTATTTCTAAAAAAATTCATTGAAGTACTAGCTCATCCTGATGACAGAAAAAACTTCACAAACCAATCCTCAAATTCGTTTCTCCAAATCCACAAAGAGACAAAATTAGAATCAAAAACCATGTCAAAAATGAAAAACAAAATTTAATGTTTTTAAAACGCATCCAAGAAAGGCCGGTCCAGATCGTCTAGTCGTTAGGACATTAGATCGTCTAGTGGTTAGGACATTGCGTTGTGGCTGCAATAACCCAGGTTCGAATCCTGGTCTGGACAATTCATTTATTTCCATGGACAGAAGAAAATCTACGGCACCCATAGAGTACTCTATTATTCTTGTAAGTTATAGATGCGGTAACAAATGTTTACTAGAAACTTGCTGAAAACCTGAACCCTAGAAAATCGTTAGGGAATTAGGGAGTTTCAAGCAAATTCTCAAAACAAAATTTATTTCTAAAAAAATTCATTGAAGTACTAGCTCATCCTGATGAAAGAAAAAACTTCACAAACCAATCCTCAAATTCGTTTCTCCAAATCCACAAAGAAACAAAATTAGAATCAAAAACCATGTCAAAAATGAAAAACAAAATTTAATGTTTTTAAAACACATCCAAGAAAGGCCGGTCCAGATCGCCAAGTGGATAGGATATTAGATCGTCTAGTGGTTAGGACATTGCGTTGTGGCTGCAATAACCCAGTTTCAAATCCTGGGCTGGGCAATTCATTTATATCAGTGGACAGAAGAAATTCTACAGCACCCATAGAGTAGTCTATTATACTGTTAAGTTATAGATGCGGTAACAATTGTTTACTAGAAAGTTGCTGAAAACCGGAACCCTAAAAAACCGTTAGAGAATTAGGAGTTTTAGGCAAATTCTTAAAACAAAATTTATTTCTAAAAAATTCATTGAAGTACTAGCTCATCCTGATGAAAGACAAAACTACAAAAAATCAATCCTCAAAGTCATTTCTCCAAATCCAAAAAGAGACAAAACTAGACTCATTAACCATATCAAAAATCAAAGACGAAATTTGATGTTTTTATCACGCATACAACAAACGCCGGTCCAGATCGTCTAGTGGTTAGGAAATTGCGTTGTGGCCGCAACAACCCAGGTTTGAATCCTGGTCTGAACAATTCATTTATTTCACTGGACAAAAGAAATCCTACGGCTTCCATAGAGTACTCTATTATTCTGATAAGTTATAGATTCGGTAACAATTGTTTATTAGAAACTTGCTGAAACCTGAACCCTAAAAAATCTTTATGGAATTAGTTTTAAGCAAATTTTCAAAACAAAGTTCATTTCTTTAAAAAAAAAATTCAGTGAAGTACTAGCACATCCTGATGAGAGAAAAACTAGAAAAACCAATGCTCAAATTCGTTTCTCCAAATCCACAAAGAGACAAAACTAGGATCAAAAACCATATCAAAAATTAAAGACAAAATTTAATGTTTTTAACACGCATACAAGAAAGGTAGGTCCAGATCGTCTAGTGGTTGGGACATTGCGTTGTGGCCGCAATAACCCATGTTCGAATCCTGGTCTGGACAGTTCATTTATTTCATTGGACAAAAGAAATTCTACGTCGCCCATAGAGTACTCTATTATACTGGTAAGTTATACATGCGGTAACAATTGTTTACTAGAAACTTGCTGGAAACCTAAACCCTAGAAAATCTTTAGGGAATTAGGAGTTTTAAGCAAATTTTCAAAACAAAGTTCATTTCTCCAAAAAATTCAGTGAAGTACTAGCTCATCCTGATGAGAGAAAAACTACAAAAACAAATGCTCAAATTTACTTCACCAAATCCACAAAGAGACAAAACTAGACTCATTAACGATATCAAAAAGGAAAGACCAAAATTTAATGTTTTTAACACGCATACAAGAAAGGCCGGTTCAGATCGTCTAGTGGTTATGACATTGCGTTGAGGCCGCAAAATAACCCAGGTTCGAATCCTGGTCTGGACAATTACTTTATTTCATTGGACAGAAATTCTACGGCACCCATAGAGTACTCTATTATTCTTGTAAGTGATAGATGCGGTAACAATTGTTTACTAGAAACTTGCTGAAAACCTGAACCCCAGAAAATCTTTAGGGAATTAGGAGTTTTAAGCAAATTTTCAAAACAAAGTTCATTTCTCCAAAAAATTCAGTGAAGTACTAGCTCATCCTGATGAGAAAAAAACTACAAAAACAAATGCTCAAATTTACTTCACCAAATCCACAAAGAGACAAAACTAGACTCATTAACGATATCAAAAAGGAAAGACCAAAATTTAATGTTTTTAACACGCATACAAGAAAGGCCGGTTCAGATTGTCTAGTGGTTAGGACATTGCGTTGTGGCCGCAATAAACCAGGTTCAAATCCTGGTCTGGACAATTTATTTACTTCATTGGACAAAAATTCTACGGCACCCATAGAGTACTCTATTATTCTTGTAAGTGATAGATGCGGTAACAATTGTTTACTAGAAACTTGCTGAAAACCTGAACCCTAGAAAATCTTTAGGGAATTAGGAGTTTTAAGCAAATTTTCAAAACAAAGCTCATTTCTCTAAAAAAAATTCAGTGAAGTACAAGCTAATCCCGATGAGAGAAAAAACTACAAAAAACAATGCTCAAATTCGTTCCTCCAAATCCACAAAGATACAAAACTAGACTCATTAATCATATCAAAAATGAAAGACGAAATTTAATGTTTTTATCACGCATACAAAAAAGGTCGGTCCAGATCGTCTAGTGGTTAGGACATTGCGTTGTGGCCGCAATAAGCCAGGTTCGAATCCTGGTCTGAACAATTTATTTATTTCATTGGACAGAAATTCTACGGCACCCATAGAGTACTCTATTATTCTTGTAATTTATAGATTCGGTAACAATTGTTTACTAGAAAATTGCTGAAACCTGAACCCTAAAAAATCTTTATGGAATTTGTTTTAAGCAAATTTTCAAAATAAAGTTCATTTTTTTTAAAAAAAATCAGTGAAGTACTAGCTCATCCTGATGAGAGAAAAACTACAAAAACCAATGCTCAAAATCGTTTCTCCAAATCCACAAAGAGACAAAACTAGGATCATTAACCATATCAAAAATTAAAGACAAAATTTAATGTTTTTAACACGCATACAAGGAAGGTCGGTCCAGATCGTCTAGTGGTTGGGACATTGCGTTGTGACCGCAATAACCCAGGTTCGAATCCTGGTCTGGACAGTTCATTTATTTCATTGGACAAAAGAAATTCTACGTCGCCCATAGAGTACTCTCTTATACTGGTAAGTTATACATGCGGAAACAATTGTTTACTAGAAACTTGCTGAAAACCTGGACCCTAGAAAATCTTTAGGGAATTAGGAGTTTAAAGCAAATTTTCAAAACAAAGTTCATTTCTCCAAAAATTTCAGTGAAGTACTAGCTCATCCTGATGAGAGAAAAACTACAAAAACAAATGCTCAAATTTACTTCACCAAATCCACAAAGAGACAACACTAGACTCATTAACCATATCAAAAAGGAAAGACCAAAATTTAATGTTTTTAACACGCATACAAGAAGGACCGGTTCAGATCGTCTAGTGGTTAGGACATTGCGTTGTGGCAGCAATAACCCAGGTTCGAATCCTGGTCTGGACAATTCATTTATTTCATTGGACAGAAATTCTACGGCACCCATAGACAACTCTATTATTCTTGTAAGTGATAGATGCGGTAACAATTGTTTACTAGAAACTTGCCGAAAACCTGAACCCTAGAAAATTGTTAGGGAATTAGGAGTTTTGGGCAAATTTTCAAAACAAAGTTCATTTCTCCAAAAAATTCAGTGAATTACTAGCTCATCCTGATGAGAGAAAAACTACAAAAACAAAAGCTCAAATTTACTCCACCAAATCCACAAAGAGACAACACTAGACTCATTAACCAAATCAAAAAGGAAAGACCAAAATTTAATGTTTTTAACACGCATACAAGAAAGTCCGGTTCAGATCGTCCAGTGGTTAGGACACTGCGTTGCGGCCGCAATAACCCAGGTTCGAATCCTGGTCTGGACAATTCATTTATTTCATTGGACAGAAATTCTACGGCACCCATAGAGTACTCTATTATTCTTGTAATTTATAGATTCGGTAACAATTGTTTACTAGAAAATTGCTGAAACCTGAACCCTAAAAAATCTTTATGGAATTTGTTTTAAGCAAATTTTCAAAATAAAGTTCATTTTTTTAAAAAAAAATCAGTGAAGTACCAGCTCATCCTGATGAGAGAAAAACTGCAAAAACCAATGCTCAAAATCGTTTCTCCAAATCCACAAAGAGACAAAACTAGGATCATTAACCATATCAAAAATTAAAGACAAAATTTAATGTTTTTAACACGCATACAAGGAAGGTCGGTCCAGATCGTCTAGTGGTTGGGACATTGCGTTGTGACCGCAATAACCCAGGTTCGAATCCTGGTCTGGACAGTTCATTTATTTCATTGGACAAAAGAAATTCTACGTCGCCCATAGAGTACTCTCTTATACTGGTAAGTTATACATGCGGTAACAATTGTTTACCAGAAACTTGCTGAAAACCTGGACCCTAGAAAATCTTTAGGGAATTAGGAGTTTAAAGCAAATTTTCAAAACAAAAATCATTTCTCCAAAAAATTCAGTGAAGTACTAGCTCATCCCGATGAGAGAAAAACTACAAAAACAAATGCTCAAATTTACTTCACCAAATCCACAAAGAGACAACACTAGACTCATTAACCATATCAAAAAGGAAAGACCAAAATTTAATGTTTTTAACACGCATACAAGAAAGACCGGTTCAGATCATCTAGTGGTTAGGACATTGCGTTGTGGCAGCAATAACCCAGGTTCGAATCCTGGTCTGGACAATTCATTTATTTCATTGGACAGAAATTCTACGGCACCCATAGACAACTCTATTATTCTTGTAAGTGATAGATGCGGTAACAATTGTTTACTAGAAACTTGCCGAAAACCTGAACCCTAGAAAATTGTTAGGGAATTAGGAGTTTTTGGCAAATTTTCAAAACAAAGTTCATTTCTCCAAAAAATTCAGTGAATTACTAGCTCATCCTGATGAGAGAAAAACTACAAAAACAAAAGCTCAAATTTACTCCACCAAATCCACAAAGAGACAACACTAGACTCATTAACCAAATCAAAAAGGAAAGACCAAAATTTAATGTTTTTAACACGCATACAAGAAAGTCCGGTTCAGATCGTCCAGTGGTTAGGACACTGCATTGCGGCCGCAATAACCCAGTTTCGAATCCTGGTCTGGACAATTCATTTATTTCATTGGACAGAAATTCTACGGCACCCATAGAGTACTCTATTAAACTAGTAAGTGATAGATGCGGTAACAATTGTTTACTAGAAACTTGCTTTAAACCTGAACCCTAAAAAATCGTTAGGGAATTAGTTCTAAGCAAATTTTGAAAAAAGTATTTCTTTATAAAAAAATTCAGTGAAGTATTAGCTCATCCTGAGAGAAAAAACTACAAAAACCAATGCTCAAATTCGTTTCTCCAAATGCACAAAGAGACAAAACTAGAATCATTAACCATATCAAAAATTAAAGACAAAATTTAATGTTTTTAACACGCATGCACCAAAGGCCGGTCCAGATCGTCTAGTGGTTAGGACATTGCGTTGTGGCCGCAATAACCCAGGTTCGAATCCTGGTCTGGACAATTCATTTATTTCATTGGACAGAAGAAATTCTAGGGCAGCCATAGAGTACTCTATTAAACTAGTAAGTTATAGATGCGGTAACAATTGTTTACTAGAAACTTGCTGAAAACCTGAGCCCTAAAAAATCGTTAGGGAACTAGGAGTTCTAAGCAAATTTTGAAAAAGTATTTCTTTATAAAAAATTCAGTGAAAAATTAGCTCATCCTGAGAGAAAAAACTACAAAAACCAATGCTCAAATTCGTTTCTCCAAATGCACAAAGAGACAAAACTAGAATCATTAACCATATCAAAAATTAAAGACAAAATTTAATGTTTTTAACACGCATACAAAAAAGGTCGGTCCAGATCGTCTAGTGGTTGGGACATTGCGTTGTGGCCGCAATAACCCGGTTTCAAATCCTGGTCCGGACAGTTCATTTATTTCATTGGACAGAAGAAATCGTACGGCACCCATAGAGTACTCTATTATTCTGGTAAGTTATAGATTCGATAACAATTGTTACTAGAAACTTCCTGAAACCTGAACCCTAAAAAATCTTTATGGAATTAGTTTTAAGCAAATTTTCAAAACAAAGTTCATTTCTTTAAAAAAAAATCAGTGAAGTACTAGCTAATCCTGATGAGAGAAAAACTACAAAAACCAATGCTCAAATTCGTTTCTCCAAATCCACAAAGAGACAAAACTAGGATCATTAACCATATCCAAAAATTAAAGACAAAATTTAATGTTTTCAACACGCATACAAGAAAGGTCGGTCCAGATCGTCTAGTGGTTGGGACATTGCGTTGTGGCCGCAATAACCCAGGTTCGAATCCTCGTCTTGACAGTTCATTTATTTCATTGGACAAAAGAAATTCTACGTCGCCCATAGAGTACTCTATTATACTGGTAAGTTTTACATGCGGTAACAATTGTTTACTAGAAACTTGCTGAAAACCTGAACCCTAGAAAATTGTTAGGGAATTAGGAGTTTTGGGCAAACTTTCAAAACAAAGTTCATTTCTCCAAAAAATTAAGTGAATTACTAGCTCATCCTGATGAGAGAAAAACTACAAAAACAAAAGCTCAAATTTACTCCACCAAATCCACAAAGAGACAACACTAGACTCATTAACCATATCAAAAAGGAAAGACCAAAATTTAATGTTTTTAACACGCATACAAGAAAGGCCGGTTCAGATCGTCCAGTGGTTAGGACATTGCGTTGTGGCCGCAATAACCCAGGTTCGAATCCTGGTCTGGACAATTCTTTTATTTCATTGAACAGAAATTCTACGGCACCCATAAAGTACTCTATTAAACTAGTAAGTGATAGATGCGGTAACAATTGTTTACTAGAAACTTGCTGAAAAGCTGAACCTTAAAAAATCTTTAGGGAATTAGGAGTTCTGCAAATTTTGAAAAAAGTATTTCTTTATA
Organism: Convolutriloba macropyga; assembly: GCF_964194025.1. NCBI lineage: Eukaryota > Metazoa > Xenacoelomorpha > Acoela > Convolutidae > Convolutriloba > Convolutriloba macropyga. The sequence continues at coordinate 73,982,992 of NC_134471.1, read as the reverse complement.
AAAAAATTCAGTGAAGTATTAGCTCATCCTGAGAGAAAAAACTACAAAAACCAATGCTCAAATTCGTTTCTCCAAATACACAAAGAGACAAAACTAGAATCATTAACCATATCAAAATTAAAGACAAAATTTAATGTTTTTAACACGCATACAAAAAAGGTCGGTCCAGATCGTCTAGTGGTTGGGACATTGCGTTGTGGCCGCAATAACCCAGTTTCAAATCCTGGTCCGGACAGTTCAATTATTTCGTTGGACAGAAGCAATTCTACGTCGCCCATAGAGTACTCTATTATACTGGTAAGTTATATATGCGGTAGCAATTGTTTACTAGAAACTTGCTGAAAACCTGAACCCCAGAAAATCTTTAGGGAATTAGGAGTTTTAAGCAAATTTTCAAAACGAAGTTGATTTCTCCAAAAAATTTCAGTGAAGTACTAGCTAATCCTGATGAGAGAAAAAACTACAAAAAACAATGCTCAAATTCGTTTCTCCAAATCCACAAAGATACAAAACTAGACTCATTAACCATATCAAAAATGAAAGACGAAATTTAATGTTTTTATCACGCATGCACCAAAGGCCGGTCCAGATCGTCTAGTGGTTAGGACATTGCGTTGTGGCCGCAATAACCCAGGTTCGAATCCTGGTCTGGACAATTCTTTTATTTCATTGGACAGAAATTCTACGGCACCCATAGAGTACTCTATTAAACTAGTAAGTGATAGATGCGGTAACAATTGTTTACTAGAAACTTGCTGAAAAGCTGAACCTTAAAAAATCTTTAGGGAATAAGGAGTTTTAAGCAAATTTTCAAAACAAAGTTGATTTCTCCAAAAAATTCAGTGAATTACTAGCTCATCCTGATGAGAGAAAAACTACAAAAACAAAAGCTCAAATTTACTCCACCAAATCCACAAAGAGACAACACTAGACTCATTAACCATATCAAAAAGGAAAGACCAAAATTTAATGTTTTTAACACGCATACAAGAAAAGCCGGTTCAGATCGTCCAGCGGTTAGGAAATTGCGTTGTGGCCGCAATAACCCCGGTTCGAATCCTGGTCTGGACAATTCTTTTATTTCATTGGACAGAAATTCTACGGCACCCATAGAGTACTCTATTAAACTAGTAAGTGATAGATGCGGTAACAATTGTTTACTAGAAACTTGCTGAAAAGCTGAACCTTAAAAAATCTTTAGGGAATTAGGAGTTCTGCAAATTTTGAAAAAAGTATTTCTTTATAAAAAAATTCAGTGAAGTATTAGCTCATCCTGAGAGAAAAAACTACAAAAACCAATGCTCAAATTCGTTTCTCCAAATGCACAAAGAGACAAAACTAGAATCATTAACCATATCAAAAATTAAAGATAAAATTTAATGTTTTTAACACGCATACAAAAAAGGTCGGTCCAGATCGTCTAGTGGTTGGGACCAAATCCTGGTCCGGACAGTTCAATTATTTCGTTGGACAGAAGCAATTCTACGTCGCCCATAGAGTGCTCTATTATAGTGGTAAGTTATATATGCGGTAGCAATTGTTTACTAGAAACTTGCTGAAAACCTGAACCCCAGAAAATCTTTAGGGAATTAGGAGTTTTAAGCAAATTTTCAAAACGAAGTTGATTTCTCCAAAAAAAATCAGTGAAGTACTAGCTAATCCTGATGAGAGAAAAAACTACAAAAAACAATGCTCAAATTCGTTTCTCCAAATCCACAAAGATACAAAACTAGACTCATTAACCATATCAAAAATGAAAGACGAAATTTAATGTTTTTATCACGCATGCACCAAAGGCCGGTCCAGATCGTCTAGTGGTTAGGACATTGCGTTGTGGCCGCAATAACCCAGGTTCGAATCCTGGTCTGGACAATTCTTTTATTTCATTGGACAGAAATTCTACGGCATCCATAGAGTACTCTATTAAACTAGTAAGTGATAGATGCGGTAACAATTGTTTACTAGAAACTTGCTGAAAAGCTGAACCTTAAAAAATCTTAAGGGAATGAGGAATTTTAAGCAAATTTTCAAAACAAAGTTGATTTCTCCAAAAAATTCAGTGAATTACTAGCTCATCCTGATGAGAGAAAAACTACAAAAACAAAAGCTCAAATTTACTCCAACAAATCCACAAAGAGACAACACTAGACTCATTAACCATATCAAAAAGGAAAGACCAAAATTTAATGTTTTTAACACGCATACAAGAAAAGCCGGTTCAGATCGTCCAGCGGTTAGGAAATTGCGTTGTGGCCGCAATAACCCAGGTTCGAATCCTGGTCTGGACAATTCTTTTATTTCATTGGACAGAAACTCTACGGCACCCATAGAGTACTCTATTAAACTAGTAAGTGATAGATGCGGTAACAATTGTTTACTAGAAACTTGCTGAAAAGCTGAACCTTAAAAAATCTTTAGGGAATTAGGAGTTCTGCAAATTTTGAAAAAAGTATTTCTTTATAAAAAAATTCAGTGAAGTATTAGCTCATCCTGAGAGAAAAAACTACAAAAACCAATGCTCAAATTCGTTTCTCCAAATGCACAAAGAGACAAAACTAGAATCATTAACCATATCAAAAATTAAAGATAAAATTTAATGTTTTTAACACGCATACAAAAAAGGTCGGTCCAGATCGTCTAGTGGTTGGGACATTGCGTTGTGGCCGCAATGACCCAGTTTCAAATCCTGGTCCGGACAGTTCAATTATTTCGTTGGACAGAAGCAATTCTACGTCGCCCATAGAGTGCTCTATTATAGTGGTAAGTTATATATGCGGTAGCAATTGTTTACTAGAAACTTGCTGAAAACCTGAACCCCAGAAAATCTTTAGGGAATTAGGAGTTTTAAGCAAATTTTCAAAACGAAGTTGATTTCTCCAAAAAAATTCAGTGAAGTACTAGCTAATCCTGATGAGAGAAAAAACTACAAAAAACAATGCTCAAATTCGTTTCTCCAAATCCACAAAGATACAAAACTAGACTCATTAACCATATCAAAAATGAAAGACGAAATTTAATGTTTTTATCACGCATGCACCAAAGGCCGGTCCAGATCGTCTAGTGGTTAGGACATTGCGTTGTGGCCGCAATAACCCAGGTTCGAATCCTGGTCTGGACAATTCTTTTATTTCATTGGACAGAAATTCTACGGCATCCATAGAGTACTCTATTAAACTAGTAAGTGATAGATGCGGTAACAATTGTTTACTAGAAACTTGCTGAAAAGCTGAACCTTAAAAAATCTTAAGGGAATGAGGAATTTTAAGCAAATTTTCAAAACAAAGTTGATTTCTCCAAAAAATTCAGTGAATTACTAGCTCATCCTGATGAGAGAAAAACTACAAAAACAAAAGCTCAAATTTACTCCAACAAATCCACAAAGAGACAACACTAGACTCATTAACCATATCAAAAAGGAAAGACCAAAATTTAATGTTTTTAACACGCATACAAGAAAAGCCGGTTCAGATCGTCCAGCGGTTAGGAAATTGCGTTGTGGCCGCAATAACCCAGGTTCGAATCCTGGTCTGGACAATTCTTTTATTTCATTGGACAGAAACTCTACGGCACCCATAGAGTACTCTATTAAACTAGTAAGTGATAGATGCGGTAACAATTGTTTACTAGAAACTTGCTGAAAAGCTGAACCTTAAAAAATCTTTAGGGAATTAGGAGTTCTGCAAATTTTGAAAAAAGTATTTCTTTATAAAAAAATTCAGTGAAGTATTAGCTCATCCTGAGAGAAAAAACTACAAAAACCAATGCTCAAATTCGTTTCTCCAAACGCACAAAGAGACAAAACTAGAATCATTAACCATATCAAAAATTAAAGACAAAATTTAATGTTTTTAACACGCATACAAAAAAGGTCGGTCCAGATCGTCTAGTGGTTGGGACATTGCGTTGTGGCCGCAATGACCCAGTTTCAAATCCTGGTCCGGACAGTTCAATTATTTCGTTGGACAGAAGCAATTCTACGTCGCCCATAGAGTGCTCTATTATACTGGTAAGTTATATATGCGGTAGCAATTGTTTACTAGAAACTTGCTGAAAACCTGAACCCCAGAAAATCTTTAGGGAATTAGGAGTTTTAAGCAAATTTTCAAAACAAAGTTGATTTCTCCAAAAAAATTCAGTGAAGTACTAGCTAATCCTGATGAGAGAGAAAACTACAAAAAACAATGCGCAAATTCGTTTCTCCAAATCCACAAAGATACAAAACTAGACTCATTAACCATATCAAAAATGAAAGACGAAATTTAATGTTTTTATCACGCATGCACCAAAGGCCGGGCCAGAACGTCTAGTGGTTAGGACATTGCGTTGTGGCCGCAATAACCCAGGTTCGAATCCTGGTCTGGACAATTCATTTATTTCATTGGACAAAAGAAATTCTACGTCGACCATAGAGTACTCTATTATACTGGTAAGTTATACATGCGGTAACAATTGTTTACTAGAAACTTGCTGAAAACCTGGACCCTAGAAAATCTTTAGGGAATTAGGAGTTTAAAGCAAATTTTCAAAACAAAGTTCATTTCTCCAAAAAATTCAGTGAAGTACTAGCTCATCCTGATGAGAGAAAAACTACAAAAACCAATGCTCAAATTCGTTTCTCCAAATCCACAAAGAGACAAAACTAGGATCATTAACCATATCAAAAATTAAAGACAAAATTTAATGTTTTTAACACGCATACAAGAAAGGCCGGTCCAGATCGTCTAGTGGTTAGTACATTGCGTTGTGGCCGAAAAATAACCCAGGTTCGAATCCTGGTCTGGACAATTACTTTATTTCATTGGACAGAAGAAATTCTACGGCAGCCATAGAGTACTCTATTAAACTAGTAAGTTATAGATGCGGTAACAATTGTTTACTAGAAACTTGCTGAAAACCTGAACCCTAAAAAATCGTTAGGGAACTAGGAGTTCTAAGCAAAATTTGAAAAAAGTATTTCTTTTAAAAAATTCAGTGAAGTATTAGCTCATCCTGAGAGAAAAAACTACAAAAACCAATGCTCAAATTCGTTTCTCCAAATGCACAAAGAGACAAAACTAGAATCATTAACCATATCAAAAATTAAAGACAAAATTTAATGTTTTTAACACGCATGCACCAAAGGCCGGTCCAGATCGTCTAGTGGTTAGGACATTGCGTTGTGGCCGCAATAACCCAGGTTCGAATCCTGGTCTGGACAATTCATTTATTTCATTGGACAGAAGAAATTCTAGGGCAGCCATAGAGTACTCTATTAAACTAGTAAGTTATAGATGCGGTAACAATTGTTTACTAGAAACTTGCTGAAAACCTGAACCCTAAAAAATCGTTAGGGAACTAGGAGTTCTAAGCAAAATTTGAAAAAAGTATTTCTTTTAAAAAATTCAGTGAAGTATTAGCTCATCCTGAGAGAAAAAACTACAAAAACCAATGCTCAAATTCGTTTCTCCAAATGCACAAAGAGACAAAACTAGAATCATTAACCATATCAAAAATTAAAGACAAAATTTAATGTTTTTAACACGCATACAAAAAAGGTCGGTCCAGATCGTCTAGTGGTTGGGATATTGCGTTTTGGCCGCAATAACCCAGTTTCAAATCCTGGTCCGGACAGTTCAATTATTTCGTTGGACAGAAGCAATTCTACGTCGCCCATAGAGTACTCTATTATACTGGTAAGTTATATATGCGGTAGCAATTGTTTACTAGAAACTTGCTGAAAACCTGAACCCCAGAAAATCTTTAGGGAATTAGGAGTTTTAAGCAAATTTTCAAAACAAAGTTCATTTCCTAAAAAAAATTCAGTGAAGTACTAGCTAATCCTGATGAGAGAAAAAACTACAAAAAACAATGCTCAAATTCGTTTCTCCAAATCCACAAAGATACAAAACTAGACTCATTAACCATATCAAAAATGAAAGACGAAATTTAATGTTTTTATCACGCATGCACCAAAGGCCGGTCCAGATCGTCTAGTGGTTAGGACATTGCGTTGTGGCCGCAATAACCCAGGTTCGAATCCTGGTCTGGACAATTCATTTATTTCATTGGACAGAAGAAATTCTACGGCAGCCATAGAGTACTCTATTAAACTAGTAAGTTATAGATGCGGTAACAATTGTTTACTAGAAACTTGCTGAAAACCTGAACCCTAAAAAATCGTTAGGGAATTAGGAGTTCTAAGCAAATTTTGAAAAAAAGTATTTCTTTATAAAAAAATTCAGTGAAGTATTAGCTCATCCTGAGAGAAAAAACTACAAAAACCAATGCTCAAATTCGTTTCTCCAAATGCACAAAGAGACAAAACTAGAATCATTAACCATATCAAAAATTAAAGACAAAATTTAATGTTTTTAACACGCATACAAAAAAGGTCGGTTCAGATCGTCTAGTGGTTGGGACATTGCGTTGTGGCCGCAATAACCCAGTTTCAAATCCTGGTCCGGACAGTTCAATTATTTCGTTGGACAGAAGCAATTCAACGTCGCCCATAGAGTACTCTATTCTACTGGTAAGTTATATATGCGGTAGCAATTGTTTACTAGAAACTTGCTGAAAACCTGAACCCCAGAAAATCTTTAGGGAATTAGGAGTTTTAAGCAAATTTTCAAAACAAAGCTCATTTCTCCAAAAAAATTCAGTGAAGTACTAGCTAATCCTGATGAGAGAAAAAACTACAAAAAACAATGCTCAAATTCGTTTCTCCAAATCCACAAAGATACAAAACTAGACTCATTAACCATATCAAAAATAAAGGCGAAATTTAATTTTTTTATCACGCATGCACCAGAGGCCGGTCCAGATCGTCTAGTGGTTAGGACATTGCGTTGTGGCCGCAATAACCCAGGTTCGAATCCTGGTCTGGACAATTAATTTATTTCATTGGACAGAAGAAATTCTACGGCGGCCATAGAGTACTCTATTAAACTAGTAAGTTATAGATGCGGTAACAATTGTTTACTAGAAACTTGCTGAAAACCTGAACCCTAAAAAATCGTTAGGGAATTAGGAGTTCTAAGCAAATTTTGGAAAAAGTATTTCTTTATAAAAAAATTCAGTGAAGTATTAGCTCATCCTGAGAGAAAAAACTACAAAAACCAATGCTCAAATTCGTTTCTCCAAATGCAAAAAGAGACAAAACTAGAATCATTAACCATATCAAAAATTAAAGATAAAATTTAATGTTTTTAAGACGCATACAAAAAAAGTCTGTCCAGATCGTCTAGTGGTTGGGACATTGCGTTGTGGCCGCAATAACCCAGTTTCAAATCCTGGTCCGGACAGTTCAATTATTTCGTTGGACAGAAGCAATTCTACGTCGCCCATAGAGTACTCTATTATACTGGTAAGTTATATATGCGGTAGCAATTGTTTACTAGAAACTTGCTGAAAAGAACCCCAGAAAATCTTTAGGGAATTAGGAGTTTTAAGCAAATTTTCAAAACAAAGTTCATTTCTCCAAAAAAATTCAGTGAAGTACTAGCTAATCCTGATGAGAGAAAAAACTACAAAAAACAATGCTCAAATTCGTTTCTCCAAATCCACAAAGATACAAAACTAGACTCATTAACCATATCAAAAATGAAAGACGAAATTTAATGTTTTTATCACGCATGCACCAAAGGCCGGTCCAGATCGTCTAGTGGTTAGGACATTGCGTTGTGGCCGCAATAACCCAGGTTCGAATCCTGGTCTGGACAATTCATTTATTTCATTGGACAGAAGAAATTCTACGGCAGCCATAGAGTACTCTATTAAACTAGTAAGTTATAGATGCGGTAACAATTGTTTACTAGAAAATTGCTGAAAACCTGAACCCTAAAAATCGTTAGGTAATTAGGAGTTCTAAGCAAATTTTGAAAAAAGTATTTCTTTATAAAAAAATTCAGTGAAGTATTAGCTCATCCTGAGAGGAAAAACTACAAAAACCAATGCTCAAATGCGTTTCTCCAAATGCAAAAAGAGACAAAACTAGAATCATTAACCATATCAAAAATTAAAGATAAAATTTATTGTTTTTAACACGCATACAAAAAAGGTCGGTCCAGATCGTCTAGTGGTTGGGACATTGCGTTGTGGCCGCAATAACCCAGTTTCAAATCCTGGTCCGGACAGTTCAATTATTTCGTTGGACAGAAGCAATTCTACGTCGCCCATAGAGTACTCTATTATACTGGTAAGTTATATATGCGGTAGCAATTGTTTACTAGAAACTTGCTGAAAACATGAACCCCAGAAAATCTTTAGGGAATTAGGAGTTTTAAGCAAATTTTCAAAACAAAGTTCATTTCTCCAAAAAAATTCAGTGAAGTACTAGCTAATCCTGATGAGAGAAAAAACTACAAAAAACAATGCTCAAATTCGTTTCTCCAAATGCACAAAGATACAAAACTAGACTCATTAACCATAACAAAAATGAAAGACGAAATTTAATGTTTTTATCACGCATGCACCAAAGGCCGGTCCAGATCGTCTAGTGGTTAGCACATTGCGTTGTGGCCGCAATAACCCAGGTTCGAATCCTGGTCTGGACAATTCATTTATTTCATTGGACAGAAGAAATTCTACGGCAGCCATAGAGTACTCTATTAAACTAGTAAGTTATAGATGCGGTAACAATTGTTTACTAGAAACTTGCTGAAAACCTGAACCCTAAAAAATTGTTAGGGAATTAGGAGTTCTAAGCAAATTTTGAAAAAAGTATTTCTTTAAAAAAAAATTCAGTGAAGTATTAGCTCATCCTGAGAGAAAAAACTACAAAAACCAATGCTCAAATTCGTTTCTCCAAATGCAAAAAGAGACAAAACTAGAATCACTAACCATATCAAAAATTAAAGATAAAATTTAATGTTTTTAACACGCATACAAAAAAGTTCGGTCCAGATCGTCTAGTGGTTGGGACATTGCGTTGTGGCCGCAATAACCCAGTTTCAAATCCTGGTCCGGACAGTTCAATTATTTCGTTGGACAGAAGCAATTCTACGTCGCCCATAGAGTACTCTATTATACTGGTAAGTTATATGTGCGGTAGCAATTGTTTACTAGAAACTTGCTGAAAACCTGAACCCCAGAAAACCTTTAGGGAATTAGGAGTTTTAAGCAAATTTTCAAAACAAAGTTCATTTCTCCAAAAAAATTCAGTGAAGTACTAGCTAATCCTGATGAGAGAAAAAACTACAAAAAACAAAGCTCAAATTCGTTTCCCCAAATCCACAAAGATACAAAACTAGACTCATTAACCATATCAAAAAAGAAAGACGAAATTTAATGTTTTTATCACGCATGCACCAAAGGCCGGTCCAGATCGTCTAGTGGTTAGGACATTGCGTTGTGGCCGCAAAAACCCAGGTTCGAATCCTGGTCTGGACAATTCATTTATTTCATTGGACAGAAGAAATTCTACGGCAGCCATAGAGTACTCTATTAAACTAGTAAGTTATAGATGCGGTAACAATTGTTTACTAGAAACTTGCTGAAAACCTGAACCCTAAAAAATCGTTAGGGAACTAGGAGTTCTAAGCAAATTTTGAAAAAAGTATTGCTTTAAAAAAATTCAGTGAAGTATTAGCTCATCCTGAGAGAAAAAACTACAAAAACCAATGCTCAAATTCGTTTCTCCAAATGCACAAAGAGACAAAACTAGAATCATTAACCATATCAAAAATTAAAGACAGAATTTAATGTTTTTAACACGCATACAAAAAAGGTCGGTCCAGATCGTCTAGTGGTTGGGACATTGCGTTGTGGCCGCAATAACCCGGTTTCAAATCCTGGTCCGGACAGTTCATTTATTTCATTGGACAGAAGAAATCGTACGGCACCCATAGAGTACTCTATTAATCTGGTAAGTTACAGATTCGATAACAATTGTTTACTAGAAACTTGCTGAAACCTGAACCCTAAAAAATCTTTATGGAGTTAGTTTTAAGCAAATTTTCAAAACGAAGTTCATTTCTTTAAAAAAAAATCAGTGAAGTACTAGCTCATCCTGATGAGAGAAAAACTACAAAAACCAATGCTTAAATTCGTTTCTCCAAATCCACAAAGAGACAAAACTAGGATCATTAACCATATCCAAAAATTAAAGACAAAATTTAATGTTGTTAACACGCATACAAGAAAAGTCGGTCCAGATCGTCTAGTGGTTGGGACATTGCGTTGTGACCGCAATAACCCAGTTTCAAATCCTGGTCCGGACAGTTCAATTATTTCGTTGGACAGAAGCAATTCTACGTCGCCCATAGAGTACTCTATTATACTGGTAAGTTATATATGCGGTAGCAATTGTTTACTAGAAACTTGCTGAAAACCTGAACCCCAGAAAACCTTGAGGGAATTAGGAGTTTTAAGCAAATTTTGAAAACAAAGTTCATTTCTCCAAAAAAATTCAGTGAAGTACTAGCTAATCCTGATGAGAGAAAAAACTACAAAAAATAAAGCTCAAATTCGTTTCCCCAAATCCACAAAGATACAAAACTAGACTCATTAACCATATCAAAAATGAAAGACGAAATTTAATGTTTTTATCACGCATGCACCAAAGGCCGGTCCAGATCGTCTAGTGGTTAGGACATTGCGTTGTGGCCGCAAAAACCCAGGTTCGAATCCTGGTCTGGACAATTCATTTATTTCATTGGACAGAAGAAATTCTACGGCAGCCATAGAGTACTCTATTAAACTAGTAAGTTATAGATGCGGTAACAATTGTTTACTAGAAACTTGCTGAAAACCTGAACCCTAAAAAATCGTTAGGGAACTAGGAGTTCTAAGCAAATTTTGAAAAAAGTATTGCTTTAAAAAAATTCAGTGAAGTATTAGCTCATCCTGAGAGAAAAAACTACAAAAACCAATGCTCAAATTCGTTTCTCCAAATGCACAAAGAGACAAAACTAGAATCATTAACCATATCAAAAATTAAAGACAGAATTTAATGTTTTTAACACGCATACAAAAAAGGTCGGTCCAGATCGTCTAGTGGTTGGGACATTGCGTTGTGGCCGCAATAACCCGGTTTCAAATCCTGGTCCGGACAGTTCATTTATTTCATTGGACAGAAGAAATCGTACGGCACCCATAGAGTACTCTATTAATCTGGTAAGTTACAGATTCGATAACAATTGTTTACTAGAAACTTGCTGAAACCTGAACCCTAAAAAATTTTATGGAGTTAGTTTTAAGCAAATTTTCAAAACAAAGTTCATTTCTTTAAAAAAAATCAGTGAAGTACTAGCTCATCCTGATGAGAAAAAAACTACAAAAACCAATGCTTAAATTCGTTTCTCCAAATCCACAAAGAGACAAAACTAGGATCATTAACCATATCCAAAAATTAAAGACAAAATTTAATGTTGTTAACACGCATACAAGAAAAATCGGTCCAGATCGTCTAGTGGTTGGGACATTGCGTTGTGACCGCAATAACCCAGTTTCAAATCCTGGTCCGGACAGTTCAATTATTTCGTTGGACAGAAGCAATTCTACGTCGCCCATAGAGTACTCTATTATACTGGTAAGTTATATATGCGGTAGCAATTGTTTACTAGAAACTTGCTGAAAACCTGAACCCCAGAAAACCTTTAGGGAATTAGGAGTTTTAAGCAAATTTTGAAAACAAAGTTCATTTCTCCAAAAAAATTCAGTGAAGTACTAGCTAATCCTGATGAGAGAAAAAACTACAAAAAATAAAGCTCAAATTCGTTTCCCCAAATCCACAAAGATACAAAACTAGACTCATTAACCATATCAAAAATGAAAGACGAAATTTAATGTTTTTATCACGCATGCACCAAAGGCCGGTCCAGATCGTCTAGTGGTTAGGACATTGCGTTGTGGCCGCAAAAACCCAGGTTCGAATCCTGGTCTGGACAATTCATTTATTTCATTGGACAGAAGAAATTCTACGGCAGCCATAGAGTACTCTATTAAACTAGTAAGTTATAGATGCGGTAACAATTGTTTACTAGAAACTTGCTGAAAACCTGAACCCTAAAAAATCGTTAGGGAACTAGGAGTTCTAAGCAAATTTTGAAAAAAGTATTGCTTTAAAAAAATTCAGTGAAGTATTAGCTCATCCTGAGAGAAAAAACTACAAAAACCAATGCTCAAATTCGTTTCTCCAAATGCACAAAGAGACAAAACTAGAATCATTAACCATATCAAAAATTAAAGACAAAATTTAATGTTGTTAACACGCATACAAGAAAGGTCGGTCCAGATCGTCTAGTGGTTGGGACGTTGCGTTGTGGCCGCAATAACCCAGGCTCGAATCCTGGTCTGGACAATTCATTTATTTCATTGGACAGAAGAAATTCTACGGCAGCCATAGAGTACTCTATTATACTGTTAAGTTATATATGCGGTAGAAATTGTTTACTAGAAACTTGCTGAAAACCTGAACCCCAGAAAATCTTTAGGGAATTAGGAGTTTTAAGCAAATTTTCAAAACAAAGTTCATTTCTCCAAAAAAAATTCAGTGAAGTACTAGCTAATCCTGATGAGAGAAAAAACTACAAACAACAATGCTCAAATTCGTTTCTCCAAATCCACAAAGATACAAAACTAGACTCATTAACCATATCAAAAATGAAAGACGAAATTTAATGTTTTTTATCACGCATGCACCAAAGGCCGGTCCAGATCGTCTAGTGGTTAGGACATTGCGTTGTGGCCGCAATAACCCAGGTTCGAATCCTGGTCCGGATAGTTCATCTATTTCATTGGACAGAAGAAATCGTACGGCACCCATAGAGTACTCTATTAATCTGGTAAGTTACAGATTCGATAACAATTGTTTACTAGAAACTTGTTGAAACCTGAACCCTAAAAAATCTTTATGGAATTAGTTTTAAGCAAATTTTCAAAACAAAGTTCATTTCTCCAAAAAAATTCAGTGAAGTACTAGCTCATCCTGATGAGAGAAAAACTACAAAAACCAATGCTCAAAATTGTTTCTCCAAATCCACAAAGAGACAAAACAAGGATCATTAACCAAATCAAAAATTAAAGACAGAATTTAATGTTTCTAACAGGCATACAAAAAGGTCGGTCCAGATCGTCTAGTGTTTGGGACATTGCGTTGTGGCCGCAATAACCCAGGTTCGAATCCTGGTCTTGACAGCTCATTTCTTTTGTTTCATTGGACAAAAGAAATTCTACGTCGCCCATCGAGTACTCTATTATACTGGTAAGTTATACATGCGGTAACAATTGTTTACTAGAAACCTGCTGAAAACCTGAACCCTAGAAAATTGTTAGGGAATTAGGAGTTTTAAGCAAACTTTCAAAACAAAGTTCATTTCTCCAAAAAATTCAGTGAAGTACTAGCTCATCCTGATGAGAGAAAAACTACAAAAACCAATGCTCAAATTCGTTTCTCCAAATGCACAAAGAGACAAAACTAGAATCATTAACCATATCAAAAATTAAAGACAGAATTTAATGTTTTTAACACGCATACAAAAAAGGTCGGTCCAGATCGTCTAGTGGTTGGGACATTGCGTTGTGGCCGCAATAACCCAGTTTCAAATCCTGGTCCGGACAGTTCCTTTATTTCATTGGACAGAAGAAATTCTACGTCGCCCATAGAGTACTCTATTATACTGGTAAGTTATATATGCGGTAACAATTGTTTACTAGAAACTTGCTGAAAACCTGAACCCTAGAAAATCTTTAGGGAATTAGGAGTTTTGAGCAAATTTTCAAAACAAAGTTCATTTCTCCAAAAAATATCAGTGAAGTACTAGCTAATCCTGATGAGAGAAAAAAACTACAAAAAACAATGCTCAAATTCGTTTCTCCAAACCCACAAAGATACAAAACTAGACTCATTAACCATATCAAAAATGAAAGACAAAATTTAATGTTTTTAACACGCAAACAAAAAAGGTCGGTCCAGATCGTCTAGTGGTTAGTACATTGCGTTGTGGCCGCAAAATAACCCAGGTTCGAATCCTGGTCTGGACAATTACTTTATTTCATTGGACAGAAATTCTACGGCACCCATAGAGAACTCAATTATTCTTGTTAGTCATAGATGCGGTAACAATTGTTTACTAGAAACTTGCTGAAAACCTGAACCCTAAAAAATTGTTAGCGAATTAGGAGTTTTAAGCAAACTTTCAAAACAAAAATTTATTTTTTAAAAAAAAATCAGTGAAGTACTAGCTCATCCTGATGAGAGAAAAAAAATACAAAAACCAATGCTCAAATACGTTTCTCCAAATCCACAAAGAGACAAAACTAGAACCATTAACCAAATCAAAAATTAAGGACAAAATTTAATGTTTTTAACACGCATACAAGAAAGGCCGGTCCAGATCGTCTAGTGGTTAGTACATTGCGTTGTGGCCAAAAAAATAACCCAGGTTCGAATCCTGGTCTGGACAATTACTTTATTTCATTGGACAGAAATTCTACGGCACCCATAGAGAACTCAATTATTCTTGTTAGTCATAGATGCGGTAACAATTGTTTACTAGAAACTTGCTGAAAACCTGAACCCTAAAAAATTGTTAGCGGATTAGGAGTTTTAAGCAAACTTTCAAAACAAAAATTTATTTTTACAAAAAAATCAGTGAAGTACTAGCTCATCCTGATGAGAGAAAAAAAATACAAAAACCAATGCTCAAATACGTTTCTCCAAATCCACAAAGAGACAAAACTAGAACCTTTAACCATATCAAAAATTAAGGACAAAATTTAATGTTTTTAACACGCATACAAGAAAGGCCGATCCAGATCGTCTAGTGGATAGGACATTGGGTTGAAGCCGCAATAACCCAGGTTCTAATCCTGGTCTGGACAATTCATTTATTTCATTGGACAGAAAGTTTACGGCACCCATAGAGTACTCTATTATTCTGGTAAGTCATAGATGCGGTAACAATTGTTTACTAGAAATTTGCTGAAAACCTGAACCCTAAAAAATCGTTAGGGAATTAGGAGTTTTAAGCAAACATTCAAAACAAAAATTTATTTCTAAAAGAAATCAGTGAAGTACTAGCTCATCCTGATGAGAGAAAAACTACAAAAACCAATGCTCAAATACGTTTCTCCAAATCCACGAAGAGACAAAACTAGAATCATTAACCATTTAAAAAATTAAAGACAAAATTCAATGTTTTTAACACGCATACAGTAAAGGCCGGTCCAGATCGTCTAGTGGTTAGGAGATTGCGTTGTGACCGCAATAACCCAGGTTCGAATACTGGTCTGCACAGTTGATTTATTTCATTGGACACAAGAAATTCTAAGGCACCCATAGAGTACTCTATTATAATGGTAAGTTATAGATGCGGTACCAATTGTTTACTAAAAACTTGCTGAAAACCTGAACCCCAAAACATTTTTAGGGAATTAGGAGTTTTAAGCAAACATTCAAAACAAAAATTTATTTCTAAAAAAATTCAGTGAAGTACTAGCTCATCCTGATGAGAGAAAAAACAACAAAAACCAATGCTCAAATACGTTTCTCCAAATCCACGAAGAGACAAATCTAAAATCATTAACCATGTCAAAAATGAAAGACGAAATTTAGAGTTTTTATCACGCATACAACAAAGGCCGGTCCAGATAGTCTAGTGGTTAGGACATTGCGTTGTGGACGCAATAACACAGATTCGAATCCTGACCTGGACAATTCATTTATTTCATTGGACAGAAAAAATTCTACGGCACCCGTAGAGTACTCAATTATTCTTGTTAGTCATAGATGCGGTAACAATTGTTTACTAGAAACTTGCTGAAAACCTGAACTCTAAAAAATTGTTAGCGAATTAGGAGTTTTAAGCAAACTTTCAAAACAAAAATTTATTTAAAAAAAAATCAGTGAAGTACTAGCTCATCCTGATGAGAGAAAAAAAATACAAAAACCAATGCTCAAATACGTTTCTCCAAATCCACAAAGAGACAAAACAAGAACCTTTAATCATATCAAAAATTAAGGACAAAATTTAATGTTTTTAACACGCATACAAGAAAGGCCGATCCAGATCGTCTAGTGGATAGGACATTGGGTTGAAGCCGCAATAACCCAGGTTCTAATCCTGGTCTGGACAATTCATTTATTTCATTGGACAGAAAGTTTACGGCACCCATAGAGTACTCTATTATTCTGGTAAGTCATAGATGCGGTAACAATTGTTTACTAGAAACTTGCTGAAAACCTGAACCCTAAAAAATCGTTAGGGAATTAGGAGTTTTAAGCAAACATTCAAAACAAAAATTTATTTCTAAAAGAAATCATTGAAGTACTAGCTCATCCTGATGAGAGAAAAACTACAAAAACCAATGCTCAAATACGTTTCTCCAAATCCACGAAGAGACAAAACTAGAATCATTAACCATTTAAAAAATTAAAGACAAAATTTAATGTTTGTAACACGCATACAGAAAAGGCCGGTCCAGATCGTCTAGTGGTTAGGACATTGCGTTGTGACCGCAATAACCCAGGTTCGAATACTGGTCTGCACAGTTGATTTATTTCATTGGACACAAGAAATTCTAAGGCACCCATAGAGTACTCTATTATAATGGTAAGTTATAGATGCGGTACCAATTGTTTACTAAAAACTTGCTGAAAACCTGAACCCCAGAACATTTTTAGGGAATTAGGAGTTTTAAGCAAACATTCAAAACAAAAATTTATTTTTAAAAAAATTCAGTGAAGTACTAGCTCATCCTGATGAGAGAAAAAACAACAAAAACCAATGCTCAAATACGTTTCTCCAAATCCACGAAGAGACAAATCTAAAATCATTAACCATGTCAAAAATGAAAGACGAAATTTAGAGTTTTTATCACGCATACAACAAAGGCCGGTCCAGATAGTCTAGTGGTTAGGACATTGCGTTGTGGACGCAATAACACAGATTCGAATCCTGGCCTGGACAATTCATTTATTTCATTGGACAGAAAAAATTCTACGGCACCCGTAGAGTACTCTATTATACTGGTAAGTTATAGATGCGGTACCAATTGTTTACTAAAAACTTGCTGAAAACCTGAACCCTAGAAAATTTTTAGGGAATTAGGAGTTTTCAGCAAATTTTCAAAACAAAGTTCATTTCTCTTAAAAAATCAGTGAAGTACTAGCTAATCCTGATGAGAGAAAAAACTACAAAAAACAATGCTCAAATTCGTTTCTCCAAATCCACAAAGATACAAAACTAGACTCATAAACCGTATCAAAAATGAAAGACGAAATTTAGAGTTTTTATCAGGCATACAGGAAAGGCCGGTCCAGATCGTCTAGTGGTTAGGACATTGCGTTGTGACAACAATAACCCAGGTTCTAATCCTGGTCTGGACAATTCATTTATTTCATTGGACAGAAAGTTTACGGCACCCATAGAGTACTCTATTATTCTGGTAAGTCATAGATGCGGTAACAATTGTTTACTAGAAACTTGCTGAAAACCTGAACCCTAAAAAATCGTTAGGGAATTAGGAGTTTTAAGCAAACATTCAAAACAAAAATTTATTTCTAAAAGAAATCATTGAAGTACTAGCTCATCCTGATGAGAGAAAAACTACAAAAACCAATGCTCAAATACGTTTCTCCAAATCCACGAAGAGACAAAACTAGAATCATTAACCATTTAAAAAATTAAAGACAAAATTTAATGTTTGTAACACGCATACAGAAAAGGCCGGTCCAGATCGTCTAGTGGTTAGGACATTGCGTTGTGACCGCAATAACCCAGGTTCGAATACTGGTCTGCACAGTTGATTTATTTCATTGGACACAAGAAATTCTAAGGCACCCATAGAGTACTCTATTATAATGGTAAGTTATAGATGCGGTACCAATTGTTTACTAAAAACTTGCTGAAAACCTGAACCCCAGAACATTTTTAGGGAATTAGGAGTTTTAAGCAAACATTCAAAACAAAAATTTATTTTTAAAAAAATTCAGTGAAGTACTAGCTCATCCTGATGAGAGAAAAAACAACAAAAACCAATGCTCAAATACGTTTCTCCAAATCCACGAAGAGACAAATCTAAAATCATTAACCATGTCAAAAATGAAAGACGAAATTTAGAGTTTTTATCACGCATACAACAAAGGCCGGTCCAGATAGTCTAGTGGTTAGGACATTGCGTTGTGGACGCAATAACACAGATTCGAATCCTGGCCTGGACAATTCATTTATTTCATTGGACAGAAAAAATTCTACGGCACCCGTAGAGTACTCTATTATACTGGTAAGTTATAGATGCGGTACCAATTGTTTACTAAAAACTTGCTGAAAACCTGAACCCTAGAAAATTTTTAGGGATTAGGAGTTTTCAGCAAATTTTCAAAACAAAGTTCATTTCTCTTAAAAAATCAGTGAAGTACTAGCTAATCCTGATGAGAGAAAAAACTACAAAAAACAATGCTCAAATTCGTTTCTCCAAATCCACAAAGATACAAAACTAGACTCATAAACCGTATCAAAAATGAAAGACGAAATTTAGAGTTTTTATCAGGCATACAGGAAAGGCCGGTCCAGATCGTCTAGTGGTTAGGACATTGCGTTGTGACAACAATAACCCAGGTTGGAATCCTGGTCAGGACAATTCATTTATTTCATTGGACAGAAATTCTACGGCACCCATAGAGTACTCTATTATTCTGGTAAGTCATAGATGCGGTAAAAAATTGTTTACTAGAAACTTGCTGAAAACCTGAACCCTAAAAAATCGTTAGGGAATTAGGAGTTTTAAGCAAACATTCAAAACAAAAATTTATTTTAAAAAAAAATCAGTGAAGTACTAGCTCATCCTGATGAGAGAAAAAACTACAAAAACCAATGCTCAAATACGTTTCTCCAAATCCACGAGGAGAAAAAAACTAGAATCACTAACCATATCAAAAATTAAAAACAAAATTTAATGTTTTTAACACGCATACATGAAAGGCCGGTCCAGATCGTCTAGTGGTTTGGACATTGCGTTGTGACCGCAACAACCCAGGTTCGAATCCTGGTCTGGACAATTCAATTATCTCATTGGACAGAAGAAATTCTACGGCACCCATAGAGTACTCTAATATACTGGTAGGTTATAGTTGCGTTAACAATTTTTTACTAGAATTTGCTGAAAACCTGAACCCTAAAAAATTGTTAGGGAAATAGGAGTTTTAAGCAAATTTTGAAAACAAAGTTTATTTCTCTAAAAAAATTCAGTGAAGTACTAGCTAATCCTGATGAGAGAAAAACTACAAAAACCAATGCTCAAAATCGTTTCTCCAAATCCACAAAGAGACAAAACTAGGATCATTAACCATATCAAAAATTAAAGACAAAATTAAATGTTTTTAACACGCATACAAGAAAGGTCGGTCCAGATCGTCTAGTGGTTGGAACATTGTGTTGTGACCGCAATAACCAGGTTCGAATCCTGGTCTGGACAGTTCATTTAATTCTTTGTACAGAAGAAAATGTACGACACCCATAGAGTACTCTATTATTCTGGTAAGTTATAGATGCGGGAACAATTGTTTACTAGAAACTTGCTGAAAACCTGAACCCTAAAAAATTGTCAGGGAATTAGGAGCTTTAAGCAAACTTTCGAAACAAAACTTATTTCTAAAAACAATTCAGTGAAGTACTAGCTCATCCTGATGAGAGAAAAAACTACACAAACCAATGCTCAAATTCGTTTCTATAAATCCACAAATAGACAAAACTGGAATATTTAACCATATCAAAAATGAAAGAGAAAATTTAAGGTTTTTAAAACGCATACAAGAAAGGCCGGTCCAGATCGTCTAGTGGTTAGGACATTAGATCGTCTAGTGGTTAGGACATAGCGTTGTGGCCGCAAAACCCAGGTTCGAATTCTGGTCTGGACAATTCATTTATTTCATTGGACAGAAGAAATTCTACGGCACCAATAGAGTACTCCATTATTCTGGTATGTTATAGATGCGAGAACAATCGTTTATTAGAAACGTGCTGAAACCTGAACCCTAGAAAAATCTTTAGGGAATTAGGAGTTTTAACTAAATTTTCAAAAAAAAGTTTATTTCTTTAAAAAAAATCAGTGAAGTACTAGCTGATCCTGATGAGAGAAAAACTACAAAAACCAATGCTCAAAATTGTTTCTCCAAATCCACAAAGAGACAAAACTAGACTCATTAACCATATGAAAAATGAAAGGCAAAATTTGATGTTGTTAACACGCATACAAGAAAGGTCGGTCCAGATCGTCTAGTGGTTGGGACATTGCGTTGTGGCCGCAAAAACCCAGGTTCGGATTCTGGTCTGGACAATTCATTTATTTCAATGGGCAGAAGAAATGCTCCGGCACCCATAGAGTACTCTATTATACTGGTAAGGTAAAGATGCAGTAACAATTGTTTACTAGAAACTTGCTGAAAACCTGAAACCTAGAAAATCTTTAGGGAATTAGTTTTAAGAAAATCTCAAAACAAAGTTTATTTCTTTAAAAAAAAATTCAGTGAAGTACTATCTCATCCTGATGAGAGAAAAATTACAAAAACCAATGCTCAAATTTAAATTTGCTTCCCCAAATCCACAAAAAGACAAAACTAGACTCATTTACCATATCAAAAAATGCAAGAAAAACTTTAATGTTACTAACACGCATACAGCAATGGACGGTCCAGACAGAGAAAATCTATTTACTGTTAGGTAATAGATACTGTGACAAATGTTTAGCAGAAAATTGCTAAAAACCTGAATCTTGAAAATCTGTTAAGAAATGGGAGTTTTTAGCAAAGTTTCAAAACAAAATACATTTTTTTAAAAGGTCCAATCAATTATTTCCATGGAGAGAAAAACCTTCCCTGCACCCATACATTACAACTCTATTTTTAGACTTGCACTTAAACGTAACAAATATTGTAATATGCTGCCGACACAAAGTCTCAAGAATCGGTTTTTCAGGGGCAGAATTGTAGCCTCAAACGCAATAGACCAGGGTTTAATTCCCGCTGGATGCATAAAATTTTGCACCTTAGAGCAAAATGCCAAAGGAAAGCAGTGCTGGACAATCTTGAAAAATTCAAAGTAGTATATGAAGCCGATGACACAAAGTCAGCGGCTGAATGGCAGAAGGTACTGCAAAAAAATATGTTCCCCGGCGCGTGATCAGTTGGCCTAGACAAAATTCGGAATAGCGAATGAGAAGACATGGCCGGAAAACTCAGGAATCGAATCGAAGCTTCGAAATAACTAATGCTAAAGCCAGAAATAGAAAAAGCAAGATAATCCATTTATTTCATCTCTTGCTAAGTAATAGATACTGTAAAAAAAATGCTAAAACTTGCCAAAAGCCTATACCCTTCAAAAATATTTATAAAAAACAGGACCATTAGGCAAATTCTCAACATAGATTACAATTTCCGCAATAACCCAGGTTCTATTTGTGGTCTGGAGATTCCCTTCAATAGCATTGATAGAAACCATTTTCCTGAACTCACAGAGTACAATCTGTACTCAGACGTAACGCATGTGCGGTAGAACCAAATTCTCAAGCATCGGTGATTCAGTGGTAGAATTGTCCTCAAAGAGACAGAAACTGGCCTCATCAATTAACGAAAAAAGAAAAAAAATAATGTTACTATTACCAAGACAAAAATGGTCTAGAGGTCTACTGGTTCGGACATTGCACTGTGGCTTCAAAATCCCAAGTTCGAATCCTCGTCTTGACAATTATTTTATTTCCATGGATAGAAAAACTTTTTCTGAGCGCATACAACTCTATTATTAAACTTGCACTCACACGTACCGTATCTGGTAATATGCTGCAGACCCAAATTCTCAAGCATCGCTGGTTCAGTGATAGAATTGTCTCCTGCCAGGCTTTGTCAAACTATGAGCAAAACCAAAAAAAAAATAAAAAGAAATTTTTTGTTCTTTTTTACGAGCAATTATTAAATTTTATTAAGTTTCAAGAATACAAGCTTTATCATCTTTTATAGGAGTCTAAATTTTAGTTGGAGTTTCCCAATTTTATATCCAATAGCTGAGCAAAAATCTTTTTTGAATGAGATAAGTCGTGAATCATCATTAAGTTTATCGCCCGCTAGAACTAGGAACTCAAAACACAGAGTAACATATCAAGTCAAGAACACTAATTGAGCTGGTGAGTGGCAAGAAACGACAATCAATATTTGCAATCGAGTCAATAGGTTTTAAATATAACTAATTCCGAGACAGCAAAATGCGTCCAGATCGACAAGTTGCCAGAAGGTTGCATTCCGGCGGCAAAAAACCAGGTTCAAATCCCGGAAAATAAACGACACGGTGTTGAGTAAAATCCTCACGCATCGGTTGTTCAGTGGTACAGTTGTCGCCTGCAACGGAATAGACCCGGGTTCGATGCCCGTCCGTTGCATTATTAAGAATGACTGTTAATTTAAACGCAACTATAGTGAAAAAATCTACCTAGAAGCAACGTGCCACGCGGGGAAGCAGTGCTGGATGAACTTGATCATTATCTGATTGACAGATGTGTTGTGTCGCAGCTCAATTACAGAATCCAGAATCGACAGGATACTTTCATGTTCATCCGAGGCAACTGATGTCTCTCTAAGGTCACTGTACACTGGTGCCAGAAGAGCCAAGCATTCTTGTAGAGCCAGTTTCTGCTCACGGTCTCCATCCTTCAATCTGTTAAACAATGTTACACTTATGTGATAATTTCTTTATCACCACTGTTACCATAGAAACAGTGGCGACAAAACAGTTGTTATATAAACGAACACTACGATAAAGTCGTAGTCTAGTCGAGGCACGTGATAAAGTTATGCGACTGTTATAATCTGTTATGCAACAATTATTAACTGAAAACTTTACACCGCGGTTGTAATCGCCCTCTCTAAGGTTTTCAACTACTCGGCTGCCCCTCGGAATTTGGTAACTTCTCGATGGCGATAAAAACCGTGTAATATCGTAGTGTTACTTGAGCGTTAACGTGTTATGTATTGGTTAAGTGACTCTGCTTGAAGTCACTGAGAACTTCTGGCGTTTATTGATAACCGCGAAGCGGTTCGATATATTAAGTCAAAATTTCGAAGTGACTTCTGCAAAGTCACGTAACCATGCTTAAAACAGGAAAAGAGCACATTTTAAAATGACGAAAGCCAACGAAATTCAACTTCTGGCTAAGTACCAACTTCTGGCATTTTAATTTCTGGCACTGCAGACCTTCGGCATTTTAAAATGTGCACGTGAGTGTTTTAATTCACAGTTAGGTTACGCAAATATGATGTCGCAGCGAGAACTGACTGGTGAACACTACCACACGGTCATTATTGCCAAGATAATGACCATAGATGTCAAACTCCGAGGCTAAGCCGAGCTGTTGGATAATCTGGAAAGGGCGATGACAACATTGTGGGAATGTTGGGACTACAAGTTGCCGCACTGCTGTGATTAGACATTGAGTTTAATCAACACCTGTTGCGATAACAGCAGTTAAATAAACTGCCAGTTTAATAAATTTTAATGCCCGATCGACACTGGAAAAACACTTCAGCATTAGACTACGAGATATCACACTATTTTATCGCCTCTGTTACTCAGTAAAAAGTGGCGATAAAAGAGTGGTGAAAAACTCGGTGTCCCGCTTTTTCACCCCTATTCATTTAACCCCCTATTCATTTAACCCCGATTTATTCACCCCTGTATCATTCAACGCCTCTATCTTTTAACCCCTCTATCTTTTCACCGCGATTTTAATCTTTCTATAAAATAAGGATTATTAAATTAGCAATATAATCTCGGGGGCGAGATTATATATAACATTCGCCTCGGAGTTTGTTGATAACTTCTCGGTGGCGATAAAAACCGTGTGGTAATATTCATCAAGGGACTACAAGTTGCCACACTGCCGTGATTAGACATTGAGTTTATCACACTCTCCTACTATCACTGTTTATACAGTAATAGTGCTGATAAACTCGTAGTCCATTGAATCTCGTAGTGTTAAATGGGCTTTAACGTGTTTTTTAATCCGTACGTTATTTTCATCGGATACATCACCCTACATGTAAAAAGTAGCTCTTGCGCTAGAAAATACTCAATAGGCCGTGTGGTCGGAAAAACAGCTTTGATTGCTCCGATAACAAACTTCAATTCTGTGGATCTTTTCTGCTACCGCACCCAGCCCTATATAGCCGTCATTTTAGTACCCCCACACCAAAAAATCTAAATTTTCGCAAATTGTAAGAGTGATATTTGCATTTCATGGAAACAAGTGTCTAGGTAGATTGAAGGAGATTGAAGGCACTTTTAGAATAGTCTCCTAAAAACTTTAAAAATCGAGTAGCCGATAACACCAAAAATGATATAATACCGAAAGTTTTGATGACGCTTATGTTATATGCACCAAATTTTCGTTAAAAACGTAATAATTTCAAACCATAGCTGTGCTAGCTTTTAATAAATGCATATTGCTCATATAAACTCATGTATAACCTTACTTAACTTTAACAGTGTGTATAAATGGGAAGTGTGAATCCGAACTTTCATTCGAAGGAAGTTGGAAATTCGGTTCCTTCGGTTCTGTTCTGTTAATTCCACGATTATTTCATTGCTAGAATTACGATTTTACCATCAACCCCACTCACTTAAGCAGGCTCGCTCTACGACAACCAGATCCGATCCTGTATTATAAACAACATAGCTGGCAGATTGCCAGAAAATAGCCGCAATAGCTTTGTAGATCTGCGGTCTCAAAAAAACAGTAAAAAAGACAGACCAAAAAAAAGTGTTTTCATTGAAGGCTGAGATGTTATATTTTGATTAAGAATCTGTTTAAATTATAGCTGCCTCTATCAGCTGCTCTTAAATAACTTTCATTTAGAGTGACACATCCACTCGGCCTTATCTCTTCGAATTAAAGTAAACAAAAGTCAATTTCAAAGTGAGGAAGTCATTTTAGAGAGTGAGGTAAGTCACGTGTGATCAAAAATTTGATCACGCAAATGAAGAAAAAAAGTGGCTCCACTAAGAGCGGAAAATAACGTCACGAACGCGTTTCAGTTGAAATTGTATGAACGAATGAACAAAAAGTGGTTGTGACGTCATATGGTCGTAACAAAAATCTTGAGGACGAAATAAAAACATAGCCGGAAGCGACTCGAAGCGTCAAAACTTCACAAAAAACCGTAATTGCAGCTGAAACCATTACTTTTTGAATTGAACCATTAACTCATTACCTCCCCAGGTCTGATATTGGTAACATTTTAGAAATTTTAACCACTGCCACCAAGACACCCACAATGCAGCAAAATTTTTTATTGAAAACGTTTAGTAACTTTTAAAAAGTCCGGAATAATTAGGATGGATAGAAAATACTGATAGGCTGGAAAAGCTGACAGGGCTATTAATTACGCTCAAATAATTCATGATTTCAATCTCAAATAGATCGCGGAAGCAAACGGCAGATAATGATCTTAGAAACTAATTTAAATTTTTCAAAAAAAAGAGCCATTCATGCATCACTGCATCAACATTCAGTGGACCGCAAAAAATTTTTGCATTATGGAGAGACTAAAAACAGTCCGATGGTAATAGAACATCACAAAACATGTGAAACAGCTCAAGCACTAAATTATAATTAACCAGATGCCTGGAAAAACAGCTTTGGTTGCAGCGTTATCAAACTTCACATCTTTGAACTTTCTAGCTATAGGCAATTTTAAAGCTCAATAAAATGTAAAAACTTAAGCTCGTTGAGCTGCCGTTGTCAGCACTCTACTGTTAACGGGGGTATAGCTCAGTGGTAGAGCGTCCGCTTTGTATGAGGAATGACTGGCGTTCGAACCCTCATATCTGCAAAAACTAACCCAGCTTTTAATTTTGACTGGAGTTTCATTTATCTGCAGGAACAATTAAGTCAACCAATTCTGTTAGGAGCCATTCATGCATCACTGTATCAACATTCATTGGACCGCAAAAAATGTTTGAATTATGGAGAGACTAAAAACAGTCCAATGGTAATAGAACATCACAAAACATGTGAAACAGCCCAAGCACAAGATTATAATTAACCAGATGCATGGAAAAAGGGCTTTGGTTGCAGCGTTATCAAACTTGACATCTTTGCAATTTCTAGATATAGGCAATTTTAAAGCTAAAAATATGTAAAACATTAGCTCGTTGACCTGTTGTTGTCAGCAATCTACTGTTCACAGGGGATATAGCTCAGTGGTAAAGCGTCCGCTTTGAATGCGGAAGGACTGGGGTTCGAACCCCAAAATCTCCAAAAACTAACCCAGCTTTTAAATTTCACTGTAGTTTATTTTATCTGTCGGAGTAATTAAATCAACCAACTCTGTTAGGGCTCATTCATGCATCACTGCCTCAACAATCAGGTAATAGAACAGTTAGCTCAGGCACTAGATTATACTCAACCAGATACATGGAAAAACAGCTTTGGTTGCAGCGTGATCAAACCTGACATCTTTGCACTTTCCAGATATAAGCAATCTTAAAGTTACATAATATGTAAAAATTTAACTCGATGAGCACGCGTTTTCAGCAAGTTACTGTTCACAGGGGATATAGCTCAGTGGAAGAGCTTCCACTATGCATGTGAAAGGCCACGGGTTCGAACGTCCATACCTCCAAAACAGACCCAATATTTAAGTTTGACTGGAGCTTCATTTATCAATGGGAATATTTAAATCAATCATTTCTATGAGAAGCCATTCAAGCATCACTGCCTGAACATTCTGTGGAACTCAAAAAATCTTCGAATTATGGAGAGACCAAAGACAGTCTACTTGTAACGCTTGCATGTGGAAGACCTGGGCTTCGAACCTCCATATCTTCAAAACAGAACCCATCTTTTAAGTTTGACTGGAGCTTCATTTATCTATAGGAATATTTAAATCAACCATTTCTATGAGAAGCCATCCGTGCATCACTGCCTCAACATTCGGTGGACCTAAAAAAGTTCGAGATATGGAGAGACCAAATAGAGTATAATTGTGACAGGACATCACAATACATGTGAAACAGCTCAAGCACTAGATTATAATCAACCAGATGCATGGAAAAAAACAGCCTTGGTTGAATCGTTATCAAAATCGATATCCAGTTATGGGCAATTTTAAAGCTACAAAATATGTAAAAATTTAGCTCAGCGCGCGCGTTGTCAGCAATATAAAGTTCATAAGAGATACAGCGCAGTGGTAGAGCGTACTCTTTGCATGTAGATTGACTGGGGTTCGAACCCCATATCTCCAAAAACAACCCCTTCTTTTAATTTTGACTGGAGTTTCATTTATCTGTAGGAACAATTAAGTCAACCAATTCTGTTAGGAGCCATTCATGCATCACTGTATCAACATTCATTGGACCGCAAAAAATGTTTGAATTATGGAGAGACTAAAAACAGTCCAATGGTAATAGAACATCACAAAACATGTGAAACAGCCCAAGCACAAGATTATAATTAACCAGATGCATGGAAAAAGGGCTTTGGTTGCAGCGTTATCAAACTTGACATCTTTGCACTTTCTAGATATAGGCAATTTTAAAGCTAAAAATATGTAAAACATTAGCTCGTTGAGCTGTTGTTGTCAGCAATCTACTGTTCACAGGGGATATAGCTCAGTGGTAAAGCGTCCGCTTTGAATGCGGAAGGACTGGGGTTCGAACCCCAAAATCTCCAAAAACTAACCCAGCTTTTAAATTTCACTGTAGTTTATTTTATCTGTAGGAGTAATTAAATCAACCAACTCTGTTAGGGGTCATTCATGCATCACTGCCTCAACAATCAGGTAATAGAACAGTTAGCTCAGGCACTAGATTATACTCAACCAGATACATGGAAAAACAGCTTTGGTTGCAGCGTGATCAAACCTGACATCTTTGCACTTTCCAGATATAAGCAATCTTAAAGTTACATAATATGTAAAAATTTAACTCGATGAGCACGCGTTTTCAGCAAGTTACTGTTCACAGGGGATATAGCTCAGTGGAAGAGCTTCCACTATGCATGTGAAAGGCCACGGGTTCGAACCTCCATACCTCCAAAACAGACCCAATATTTAAGTTTGACTGGAGCTTCATTTATCTATGGGAATATTTAAATCAATCATTTCTATGAGAAGCCATTCAAGCATCACTGCCTGAACATTCTGTGGAACTCAAAAAATCTTCGAATTATGGAGAGACCAAAGACAGTCTACTTGTAACGCTTGCATGTGGAAGACCTGGGCTTCGAACCTCCATATCTTCAAAACAGAACCCATCTTTTAAGTTTGACTGGAGCTTCATTTATCTATGGGAATATTTAAATCAACCATTTCTATGAGAAGCCATCCGTGCATCACTGCCTCAACATTCGGTGGACCTAAAAAAGTTCGAGATATGGAGAGACCAAATAGAGTATAATTGTGACAGGACATCACAATACATGTGAAACAGCTCAAGCACTAGATTATAATCAACGAGATGCATGGAAAAAAACAGCCTTGGTTGAATCGTTATCAAAATCGATATCCAGTTATGGGCAATTTTAAAGCTACAAAATATGTAAACATTTAGCTCAGCGCGCGCGTTGTCAGCAATATAAAGTTCATAAGAGATACAGCGCAGTGGTAGAGCGTACTCTTTGCATGTAGATTGACTGGGGTTCGAACCCCCATATCTCCAAAAACAACCCCTTCTTTTAATTTTGACTGGAGTTTCATTTATCTGTAGGAACAATTAAGTCAACCAATTCTGTTAGGAGCCATTCATGCATCACTGTATCAACATTCATTGGACCGCAAAAAATGTTTGAATTATGGAGAGACTAAAAACAGTCCAATGGTAATAGAACATCACAAAACATGTGAAACAGCCCAAGCACAAGATTATAATTAACCAGATGCATGGAAAAAGGGCTTTGGTTGCAGCGTTATCAAACTTGACATCTTTGCACTTTCTAGATATAGGCAATATTAAAGCTAAAAATATGTAAAACATTAGCTCGTTGAGCTGTTGTTGTCAGCAATCTACTGTTCACAGGGGATATAGCTCAGTGGTAAAGCGTCCGCTTTGAATGCGGAAGGACTGGGGTTCGAACCCCAAAATCTCCAAAAACTAACCCAGCTTTTAAATTTCACTGTAGTTTATTTTAGCTGTAGGAGTAATTAAATCAACCAACTCTGTTAGGGGTCATTCATGCATCACTGCCTCAACAATCAGGTAATAGAACAGTTAGCTCAGGCACTAGATTATACTCAACCAGATACATGGAAAAACAACTTTGGTTGCAGCGTGATCAAACCTGACATCTTTGCACTTTCCAGATATAAGCAATCTTAAAGTTACATAATATGTAAAAATTTAACTCGATGAGCACGCGTTTTCAGCAAGTTACTGTTCACAGGGGATATAGCTCAGTGGAAGAGCTTCCACTATGTATGTGAAAGGCCACGGGTTCGAACCTCCATATCTCCAAAACAGACCCATTATTTAAGTTTGACTGGAGCTTCATTTATCTATGGGAATATTTAAATCAATCATTTCTATGAGAAGCCATTCAAGCATCACTGCCTGAACATTCTGTGTAACTCAAAAAATCTTCGAATTATGGAGAGACCAAAGACAGTCTACTTGTAACGCTTGCATGTGGAAGACCTGGGCTTCGAACCTCCATATCTTCAAAACAGAACCCATCTTTTAAGTTTGACTGGAGCTTCATTTATCTATGGGAAAATTTAAATCAACCATTTCTATGAGAAGCCATCCGTGCATCACTGCCTCAACATTCGGTGGACCTAAAAAAGTTCGAGATATGGAGAGACCAAATAGAGTATAATTGTGACAGGACATCACAATACATGTGAAACAGCTCAAGCACTAGATTATAATCAACCAGATGCATGGAAAAAAACAGCCTTGGTTGAATCGTTATCAAAATCGATATCCAGTTATGGGCAATTTTAAAGCTACAAAATATGTAAAAATTTAGCTCAGCGCGCGCGTTGTCAGCAATATAAAGTTCATAAGAGATACAGCGCAGTGGTAGAGCGTACTCTTTGCATGTAGATTGAATGGGGTTCGAACCCCCATATCTCCAAAAACAACCCCTTCTTTTAATTTTGACTGGAGTTTCATTTATCTGTAGGAATAATTAAATCAACCAAAGCTGTTAGGAGCCATTCATGCGTTGATTCCTCAACATTCGGTGGACCTCAAAAAAGTTTGAATTATATAGAGACCAAATACAGTCTAATTTTAATAGGACATCACAATATATGTAAACAGCTCAAGCACTAGATTAATCAACCGGATGCATGAAAAAAACAGCTTTGGTAGCAGCGTTATCAAACTTTACAATTTTCTTATTTCTAGCTTTAGGCAATTTTAAAGTTAAATAATATGAATAAATTTAACTCGTTGAGCTCTCGTTGTCAGCAAACAACTTTTCACGGGGGATATAGCTCCCCCATATCTCCCAAAACAAACCCAGCTTTCAATTTTGACTGGAGTTTCATTTATCTGAAGGAATAGTTAAACCAACCAATTCAGGGGCCATTCATGCATCACTGCCTCAACACTCGGTGGACCTCAAAAATGTTTGGACTATGGAGGGACCAAATACAGCCTAATTGTAATAGAACATCACAACACATGTGAATTAGCTCGGGCACTAAATTATACTCAATCAGATACATGGAAAAAACAGCTTTCGTTGCAGCGTTATCAAACTTGACAACTAGCTATAGGCAATTTTAAGTTACATAATAAGTATAAATTTAACTCGTTGAGCTCTTATGGACAGCAAATTAGTGTCAACAGGGGACCCAGCTCAGTGACAGAGCGTCTGCTTTGTATGCTGAAGGCCTGGGGTTTAATTTTGACTGGAGTTTCAATTATCCATGGGAATAATTAAAACAATCAAATCTATTTAAAGCCATCCATGCATCACTTCCTCAACATTCGGTGGCCCTCAAATCTTCGAATTATGGACCGACCAATTACAGTCTACTTGTAACGCTTTGTATGTGGAAGGCCTGGGGTTCGAACGCCCATATCACCAAAACAGAAACCATCTTTTCAGTTTGACTGGAGCTTCATTTATCTATGGGAAAAATTAAATCAACCATTTCTATGAGAAGCCATTCGTGCATTACTGCCTCAACTTTCGGTGAACCTAAAATACTCGAATTATGGAGAGACCAAATACAGTCTAATTGTAAAAGAACATGAAAACAAAAGTGAATTAGCTCAGGCACTAAATTAAACTCAACCACAAACCTGGGAAAACAGCTTTGGTTGCAGCGTTATCAAACTTGACATCTTTGCACATTTTAGATATAGGCAATTTTAAAGTTACAAAATGTGAAAATTTAACTCGTTGAGCTCTCTTTTTCAGCAAGTTACTGTTCAGCGGGGATATAGCTCAGTGGTAGAACGTCCGCTTCGCATGCGGAAGGCCTGGGGTTCGAACCCCCATATCTCCACAAACAAACCTAGGTTTTAATTTTGACTGAAGTTTCATTTATCTATGGGAATAATTAAATCAACCAAATCTATGAGAAGCCACTCATACATCACTGAGTCTACATTCGATGGACCTTAAAAATGTTTAAACTAAGGACAGACCAAATACAGTCTAATTGTAATAGGACTTCACAATGCATCTGAAACAGCTCGTGCAGTAGATTATACTCAACCAGATACATGGCAAAAACAGCTTTGGTTGCAGCAATATCAAACTTGACATCTTTGCACCTTCTAGCTATAGGCAATATTAAAGTTACATAATATGTAAAAATTTAACTCGTTCAGCTCTCTTTTTCAGTAAGTTACTGTTAACAGGGGGTATAGCTCAGTGGTAAAGCGTCCAGTTTGCATGCGCAAGGCCTGGGTTTCAAACCCACATATCTCGAAAAATAGATCTATCTTTTAATTTTGACTGGATTTTCAATTATCTATGGGAAAAAATACAACAAAACTATTCAAAGACATTCATGCATCACTGTCTTAACACTCGGCGGAACTCAAAAAATCGTTGAATTATGGAGAGACCAAACACAGTCTACTTGTAACACTTTGCATGTGGAAGGCCTGGGGTTGGGAAACCCATATCACCAAAACAGAACCCATCTTTTCAGTTTGACTGGAGCTTCATTTTTATATGGGAAAAATTAAATTAACCATTTCTATGAAAAGCCATTCGTGCATTACTGCCTCAACTTTCGGTGAACCTAAAATACTCGAATTATGGAGAGACCAAATACAGTCTAATTGTAAAAGAACATCACAACAAAAGTGAATTACCTCAGGCACTAAATTAAACTCAACCACAAACCTGGGAAAACAGCTTTGGTTGCAGCGTTATCAAACTTGACACCTTCGCACTTTTCAGCTATAGACAATTTAAAAACCTGACATTATGTAAAAACTTAGCTCGTTGAGCTCTAGTTGTCAGCAAACTATTGTTCAAAGGGGATATAGCTCAGTGGTAGAGCGTCCACTTTGAATGAGGAAGGACTGGGCTTCGAACCCCCATATCTCCAAAGACAACTCGTATTTTTAATTTTGACTGGAGTTCCAATTATCTTTAGGAATAATTAAATCAACCCAATCTGTTAGTAGCCATTCATACATTACTCCCTTAACATTCGGTGGACCTCAAAAATGTTCGGATTATGGAGAGACCAAATACAGCCTAATTGTAATAGAACATCACAACACATGTGAATTAGCTCAGGCACTAAATTGTGCTCAGCCAGACAAATAGTGAAAACAGCTTTCATTGCAGCGTTATCAAACTTGACATCTTTGCACATTTTAGATATAGGCAATTTCAAAGTGACAAAATGTAAAAATTTAACTAGTTGAGCTCTCTTTTTCAGCAAGTTACTGTTCAGCGGGGATATAGCTCAGTGGTAGAGCGTCCGCTTCGCATGCGGAAGGCCTGGGGTTCGAACCCCCATATCTCCACAAACAAACCTAGGTTTTAATTTTGACTGAAGTTTCATTTATCTATGGGAATAATTAAATCAACCAAATCTATGAGAAGCCACTCATACATCACTGTGTCTACATTCGGTGGACCTTAAAAATGTTCAAATTAAGGAGAGCCCAAATACAGTATAATTGTAATAGGACTTCACAATACATGTGAAACAGCTCGGGCAGTAGATTATACTCAACCAGAAACATGGAAAAAACAGCTTTGGTTGCAGCAACATCTTTGCACCTTCTAGCTATAGGCAATTTTAAAGTTACATAATAAAAAAAAAATTTAACTCGTTGAGCTCTCTTTTTCAGTAAGTTACTGTTAACAGGGGATATAGCTCAGTAGTAAAGCGTCCAGTTTGCATGCGCAAGGCCTGGGTTTCAAACCCACATATCTCGAAAAATAGATCTATCTTTTAATTTTGTCTGGATTTTCAATTATCTATGTAAAAAAAAACAAATACGACAAAACTATTCAAAGACATTCATGCATCACTGTCTTAACATTCGGCGGAACTCAAAAAATCGTTGAATTATGGAGAGACCAAACACAGTCTACTTGTAACACTTTGCATGTGGAAGGCCTGGGGTTCGAAAACCCATATCACCAAAACAGAACCCATCTTTTCAGATTAACTGGAGCTTCATTTATCTATGGGAACATTCAAATAAACCAAGTCTATTAGAAGCCATTCATGCATCACTGCCTCAACATTCGGTAGACCTAAAAAACATTCGAATTATGGAGTGACCAATTACAGTCTAATTGTAATAGAACATCAAAACACATGTGAATTAGCTCAGGCACTAAATTATACTCAACCAGATACATGGAAAAGACAGCTTTTGTTGCACCGTTGTCAAACTTGACATCTTTGCACTTTTCAGCTATAGACAATTAAAAAGTTACAGAAAATCTAAAATTCAACTCATTGAGCTCTCGTTTTCAGCACGTTACTGTTGACAGGGAATATAGCTAAGTGGTAGAGCGTCCGCTTTGCTTTCGCGAGGCCAGGTTTTCGAACCACCATGTCTCCAAAACAAATCCATCTTTTAGTTTTGACTTCAGTTTCATTTATCTATGGGAATAATTAAATTAACGAACTCTATAAGAAGCCATTGAAAACAATATTGCTTCAACATTCAGTGGAACAAGGCCTGGGGTTGGGAAACCCATATCACCAAAACAGAACCCATCTTTTCAGTTTGACTGGAGCTTCATTTATCTATGGGAAAAATTAAATTAACCATTTCTATGAAAAGCCATTCGTGCATTACTGCCTCAACTTTCGGTGAACCTAAAATACTCGAATTATGGAGAGACCAAATACAGTCTAATTGTAAAAGAACATCACAACAAAAGTGAATTACCTCAGGCACTAAATTAAGCTCAACCACAAACCTGGGAAAACAGCTTTGGTTGCAGCGTTATCAAACTTGACATCTTTGCACTTTCTAGCTATAGGCAATTTTAAAGCCACAAAATAATTAAAAATTTAGCTCGTTGAGCTCTCGTTGTCAGCAAGCAAGTGTTTATAGGGGATATAGCTCAGTGGTAGAGCGTCCACTTTGAATGCGGAAGGACTGGGCTTCGAACCCCAATATCTCCAAAGACAACTCGTATTTTTAATTTTGACTGGAGTTCCATTTATCTTTAGGAATAATTAAATCAACCCAATCTGTTAGTAGCCATTCATACATTACTCCCTTAACATTCGGTGGACCTCAAAAATGTTCGGATTATGGAGAGACCAAATACAGCCTAATTGTAATAGAACATCACAACACATGTGAATTAGCTCAGGCACTAAATTATGCTCAGCCAGACACATAGCAAAAACAGCTTTCATTGCAGCGTTATCAAACTTGACATCTTTGCACATTTTAGATATAGGCAATTTCAAAGTGACAAAATAAAAAAATTTAACTAGTTGAGCTCTCTTTTTCAGCAAGTTACTGTTCAGCGGGGATATAGCTCAGTGGTAGAGCGTCCGCTTCGCATGCGGAAGGACTGGGGTTCGAACCCCCATATCTCCACAAACAAACCTAGGTTTTAATTTTGACTGAAGTTTCATTTATCTATGGGAATAATTAAATCAACCAAATCTATGAGAAGCCACTCATACATCACTGCGTCTACATTCGGTGGACCTTAAAATGTTTAAATTAAGGAGAGCCCAAATACAGTATAATTGTAATAGGACTTCACAATACATGTGAAACAGCTCGGGCAGTAGATTATACTCAACCAGATACATGGAAAAAACAGCTTTGGTTGCAGCAACATCTTTGCACCTTCTAGCTATAGGCAATTTTAAAGTTACATAATATAAAAAAATTTAACTCGTTGAGCTCTCTTTTTCAGTAAGTTACTGTTAACAGGGGATATAGCTCAGTAGTAAAGCGTCCAGTTTGCATGCGCAAGGCCTGGGTTTCAAACCCACATATCTCGAAAAATAGATCTATCTTTTAATTTTGTCTGGATTTTCAATTATCTATGTAAAAAAAACAAATACGGCAAAACTATTCAAAGACATTCATGCATCACTGTCTTAACATTCGGCGGAACTCAAAAAATCGTTGAATTATGGAGAGACCAAACACAGTCTACTTGTAACACTTTGCATGTGGAAGGCCTGGGGTTCGAAAACCCATATCACCAAAACAGAACCCATCTTTTCAGATTGACTGGAGCTTCATTTATCTATGGGAACATTCAAATAAACCAAGTCTATTAGAAGCCATTCATGCATCACTGCCTCAACATTCGGTAGACCTAAAAAACATTCGAATTATGGAGTGACCAATTACAGTCTAATTGTAATAGAACATCAAAACACATGTGAATTAGCTCAGGCACTAAATTATACTCAACCAGATACGTGGAAAAGACAGCTTTTGTTGCACCGTTATCACACTTGACATCTTTGCACTTTTTAGCTATAGACAATTAAAAAGTTACAGAAAATCTAAAATTTAACTCATTGAGCTCTCGTTTTCAGCACGTTACTGTTGACAGGGAATATAGCTAAGTGGTAGAGCGTCCGCTTTGCTTTCGCGAGGCCAGGTTTTCGAACCACCATGTCTCCAAAACAAATCCATCTTTTAGTTTTGACTTCAGTTTCATTTATCTATGGGAATAATTAAATTAACGAACTCTATAAGAAGCCATTGAAAACAACATTGCTTCAACATTCAGTGGAACAAGGCCTGGGGTTGGGAAACCCATATCACCAAAACAGAACCCATCTTTTCAGTTTGACTGGAGCTTCATTTATCTATGGGAAAAATTAAATTAACCATTTCTATGAAAAGCCATTCGTGCATTACTGCCTCAACTTTCGGTGAACCTAAAATACTCGAATTATGGAGAGACCAAATACAGTCTAATTGTAAAAGAACATCACAACAAAAGTGAATTACCTCAGGCACTAAATTAAACTCAACCACAAACCTGGGAAAACAGCTTTGGTTGCAGCGTTATCAAACTTGACATCTTTGCACTTTCTAGCTATAGGCAATTTTAAAGCCACAAAATAATTAAAAATTTAGCTCGTTGAGCTCTCGTTGTCAGCAAGCAAGTGTTTATAGGGGATATAGCTCAGTGGTAGAGCGTCCACTTTGAATGCGGAAGGACTGGGCTTCGAACCCCCATATCTCCAAAGACAACTCGTATTTTTAATTTTGACTGGAGTTCCATTTATCTTTAAGAATAATTAAATCAACCCAATCTGTTAGTAGCCATTCATACATTACTCCCTTAACATTCGGTGGACCTCAAAAATGTTCGGATTATGGAGAGACCAAATACAGCCTAATTGTAATAGAACATCACAACACATGTGAAATAGCTCAGGCACTAAATTATGCTCAGCCAGACACATAGCAAAAACAGCTTTCATTGCAGCGTTATCAAACTTGACATCTTTGCACATTTTAGATATAGGCAATTTCAAAGTGACAAAATGTAAAAATTTAACTAGTTGAGCTCTCTTTTTCAGCAAGTTACTGTTCAGCGGGGATATAGCTCAGTGGTAGAGCGTCCGCTTCGCATGCGGAAGGCCTGGGGTTCGAACCCCCATATCTCCACAAACAAACCTAGGTTTTAATTTTGACTGAAGTTTCATTTATCTATGGGAATAATTAAATCAACCAAATCTATGAGAAGCCACTCATACATCACTGCGTCTACATTCGGTGGACCTTAAAAATGTTTCAATTAAGGAGAGCCCAAATACAGTATAATTGTAATAGGACTTCACAATACATGTGAAACAGCTCGGGCAGTAGATTATACTCAACCAGATACATGGAAAAAACAGCTTTGGTTGCAGCAACATCTTTGCACCTTCTAGCTATAGGCAATTTTAAAGTTACATAATATGTAAAAATTTAACTCGTTGAGCTCTCTTTTTCAGTAAGTTACTGTTAACAGGGGATATAGCTCAGTGGTAAAGCGTCCAGTTTGCATGCGCAAGGCCTGGGTTTCAAACCCACATATCTCGAAAAAAAGATCTATCTTTTAATTTTGTCTGGATTTTCAATTATCTATGTAAAAAAAACAAATACGACAAAACTATTCAAAGACATTCATGCATCACTGTCTTAACATTCGGCGGAACTCAAAAAATCGTTGAATTATGGAGAGACCAAACACAGGTTACTTGTAACACTTTGCATGTGGAAGGCCTGGGGTTCGAAAACCCATATCACCAAAACAGAACCCATCTTTTCAGATTGACTGGAGCTTCATTTATCTATGGGAACATTCAAATAAACCAAGTCTATTAGAAGCCATTCATGCATCACTGCCTCAACATTCGGTAGACCTAAAAAACATTCGAATTATGGAGTGACCAAATACAGTCTAATTGTAATAGAACATCAAAACACATGTAAATTAGCTCAGGCACTAAATTATACTCAACCAGATACATGGAAAAGACAGCTTTTGTTGCACCGTTATCAAACATTTTTTAGCTATAGACAATTAAAAAGTTACATAAAATCTAAAATTTAACTCATTGAGCTCTCGTTTTCAGCACGTTACTGTTGACAGGGAATATAGCTAAGTGGTAGAGCGTCCGCTTTGCTTTCGCGAGGCCAGGTTTTCGAACCACCATGTCTCCAAAACAAATCCATCTTTTAGTTTTGACTTCAGTTTCATTTATCTATGGGAATAATTAAATTAACGAACTCTATAAGAAGCCATTGAAAACAACAATGCTTCAACATTCAGTGGAACACAAAAATGTTCGAATTATGAAGAGGACAAATACAGTCTAATTGTAGTAGAACATCACAACACATTTGAATTAGCTCAGGCATCATATTGCACCCAATGAAATGTATGGAAACAATTTTTGGTGGACCTAAAAAAATCTTCGAATTACGGAGAGACCAAATAGAGTCTAATTTTAATAGGACATCACAACACATGTGAAACAGCTCAAGCACTAGATTATATTCAACCAGGTGCATGAAAAGAGGCTTTGGTTGCAGCGTTATCAAACTTGACGCCTTTGTACTTTGTAGCTATAGGCAATTTGAAAGTTACAAAATATGAATAAATTTAACTCGTTGAGCTCTCGTTGTCAGCAAACAACTTTTCACAGGGGATATAGCTCAGTGCTAGAGCGTCAGCTTTGGATGCGCAAGGAATGGGGTTCGCACCCCCATATCTCCTCAAACAAACCCAGCTTTCAATTTTTACTGGAGTTTCATTTATCTGAAGGAATAATTAAACCAACCAATTCAGGGGCTATTCATGCATCACTGCCTCAACACTCGGTGGACCTCAAAAATGTTCGGATTATGGACCAAATACAGTCTAATTGCAATAGAACATCACAAAACATGTGAAACAGCCCGGGCACTAGATTATAATCCACCAGATGCATGGAAAAAACAGCTTTGGTTGCACCAATATCAAACTTGACATCTTAGCACTTTCTAGCTATAGTCAATTTTTAAGCTACATAATATGTAAAAATTCAGCTCATTGAGCTCTCGTTTTCAGCAAGGTAATGTTGACAGGGTACACAGCGCAGTGGTAGAGTGTCCGCTTTGCAGGGGGAAGGACTAAAGTTCGAACCCCCATATCTCCAAAAACAACCCCTCCTTTTAATTTTGACTGGAGTTTCATATATCTGTAGGAATAATTAAATCAACCAATTCTGTTAGGGGCCATTCATGCATCACTGCCTCAAACTTCGGCGGACCTAAAAATGTTCAAATTATGGAGCCCAAAATACAGTCTAATTGCAATAGAACATCACAAAACATGTGAAACAGTCCGGGCACTAGATTATAATCAACCAGATGCATGAAAAAATCATCATTGGGTGCAGCATCATCAAACATTTTTGTACTTTATAGCTATAGGCAATTTTAAGGTTACATAATATGTATAAGTTAAACTCGTTGAGCTCTCGTTCTCAGCAAGTTACTGTTCACAGCGGTTATAGCTCAATGGTAGCGTCCGCTTTGCATGCGGAGGGCCTGGAGTTCGACCCCCAAAACTCCAAAAACAGACCCATCTTTTAAGTTTGACTGGAGCTTCATTTATCTATGCGAATAATGAAATCAACCAATTCTATGAGAAGCCATTCATGCATCACTCCCTCAACATTCGGTGGACCTAAAAACCTTTGAATAATGGAGAGACCAAATACAGTCTAATTCTAATAGAATATCACATTACATGTGAAACAGCTCAAGCACTAGATTATAATCAACCAAATGCATGGAAAAAGGAGCTTTGGTTGCAGCATTATTAAAATTGACATATATCAGTAGGCAATTTAATGGGGTTTAATATGTAAAAAATTTAGCTTGCTGAGCGCTCGTTGTCAGCAATCTGCTGTTCACAGGGTTTATAGCACAGTGGTAGAGCGCCCGCTTTGCATGCGGAAGGCCTGTTGTTTGAAACATCAAATCTCCAAAACAGACTCCATTTTGAGGTTTGACAGGAGCTCCATTTATCTATGGGGATGAATAAATCAATCAATTCTAATAAAAGCCATTCATTAATCACAGCCTCAACATTCGGTGGACCTAAAAAGCGTTCAATTATGGAGAAAACAAATAAAATCTAATTCTAATAGAAAGTGACAATACATGTGAAACAGCTCGGGCACTAGATTAAAATCAACCAGATGCATGAAAAAAAGAGCTTTGGTTGCAGCGTTATCAAACTTAACAGCTTTGCACTTTCTAGCTATAGGCAATTTACAAGCTATATAATATGTAAAATGTAACTCGTAGAGCTCTCTTTTTCAGCAAAAGACTGTTGACAGGTAATGTAGCTCAGTGGTACAGCGTCCCCTTTGCACAAGGAGGGCCTGGGTTTCGAAACCCCATATCTCCCAAAAACAAACCCATGTTTATTTTTGACTGGAGTTTCATTTATCTATGTGAAAAATTAAATAATTAATTCTATTAGAAGCCATTAAAGGCATCACTGCCTCAACATTCGGTGGAACTCAAAAAAGTTCAAACTATGGAGTGACCAAATACAGTCTAATTGTAATAGAAAATCTCAATACATGTGAGACGTTGAGACACTGGATTAAACGCAACCAGAGTCATGGCAAAAACAGCTTTGATTGCAGCGTTATCAAATTTGACATCTTTGCACTTCCTAGCTATAAGCAAATTTTACTCTTATATATTAAATGAGTGACAGTTTATCGGGCTGCATGTTTTAGAGCTTCGAGTGGCAGGTTTAAGAGACCTATAGAACAAGCATAGTCAAGCGGATGCAAAAGGAAAAGTCAATGGCCGAAATCGTGCTGACAAAAGAAGGTCAATGTCAGAAAAACTGATTCGGAAGAGTTCAATGACTCAGATGCAAGAGAAAGTCAACGACGGAGAAGACAAATCTAAGCAAAAAGACCAAAACTTACAAAAAGTCATGGGTTCTCATTTGGTGATGCAAATTATATATCCCTGAACAAAGAAAAGCTAATATTCAAAAATTTAAGAGATGAGCAAAACCTCGATTTTCCATTTCATCGCTTCTGCCTTTGTCTTGACTTTTCTTTTTTTGTTGTTTTGTTTTTCTACTTTTCGTTTTTCCCCAATTATATGTCCTTTCTATTTTTTGTTTTTCTTTGTTCTTTTTTTCATTTTTTTCTTTCTGATTTCTTTCTTTCTGTCATTTTTTCTCTCTTATTTTCTTTGTTGTTCTTTTCTC
The DNA here is from genome assembly GCF_964194025.1 of Convolutriloba macropyga. NCBI lineage: Eukaryota > Metazoa > Xenacoelomorpha > Acoela > Convolutidae > Convolutriloba > Convolutriloba macropyga. The sequence continues at coordinate 73,941,871 of NC_134471.1, read as the reverse complement.
GTCTCCTTCAATTTTTACAATATTTCTTTTCTTCTTTTTGTTTTTACTTCTCACAAAATTCTCGTTGTAAACGCTTTTATGTTTTATTCACAAGTTTTGCTTGACGGTCTTTGCTCTTTTGTTCGAGAACTTTTATTTTTAGTTCTTGAGTCAAATTTTCACGCCTATTGTTTCTACATGACCAAATTTGATCTTTTTGAAACATTAAATCTGTTTCTACACCAAAACTGATATTAAGGTATTCTATTTCGAAGCCATGATAGCCGAGTGGTTAACCATTCCCTCTAGCATGAAGATCGCGGGTTCGAACCCCTCCGTAGTCGGATCTTTTGAACGCTTAAAAGTTTATCTGGAGCTTGAGAGAAACTCGTCGTCCGATAGGGTCGTTTTATGTATCTTCCCTTCATTTGCTCTTTAGTTTCGTTCTTCGTTCCTCCTTTTCTTTAGATATTTCACTAAATATTGCTTTTCTTCGCTTTCAATCCTTTTCTCTCTTTCAAAATGTGTTTTTCTTTTCAGTTCTCCATTGCTAATTTGTCTTATTTTCTTTTGTCTCTTTTTTTGCAAATTCTTTTTTTCCAATTACTTTTCTTTAATTATTACAATTTTTATTTTTCTATCTTTGATTTCTTCTCTGCTTCATATTCATTTTCATGTTTTTCCTTAAGCCTTTTCTTTTTTTATCGCAGCTAATTTCTATCTTCCTTGTCATTTTTTGTAATTCTCGACCACTTGTTTTAGCTATTTCTTTCTGTCAACATTTTTTCAATCTTTTATATCTTTCTCGCTTCCCTTTCTCTTTCTCTTTTTTCTTAATGTTACTTTATCTTTTTTTCTTCCACGCTTCCTGTCCTTTTGCTTCGTTTTTAGGATTTAGGACTGTTTTTCCCTGTTTTCTCTTGGTTATTTCCTCCTTCTCTACTTTAACAACCTTTGTTCTTCTTCATCTTTTTTTCCGTCACTTCTATTTTATCATCTCATATTTTTTCCTTCGAAATTTTAGTTTTTTACTTGTTTGTTTTCATTTTAGTTCAAAATTTTGTTAATTTTGTTTTTTTTCTTTCTCTGTTCCTCACTTTTGTCTCCATGTCTTTGTGTAACCTTTTTTTCTAGTTCCCGTTAGTTTGTTTCAGTCTCAGCATTCTTTTTTGAATCGGACGCTTTAGTTCTTTTTCAATCTCTCTATAAGCTATAGTTTTAAAAACTTTAATTCTTTCGATCCACTTTGCTTCTATCATTGTTTTCTTTTTATGTTCTCTATTATATTGCTCTCCGTCACAAAATGTTCTCTTTTTTCGTCAGCGTTTATGCTTTTCCCTCATCTGTCATGTTTTATCTTCTTCTTAATCATGTTTGTCATTTTTTTCAGGTTTCTGTTTTTCAAAAAATTCACAAAATGATTTTATTTGATTTTTAGTCTTCATTTTTTGTCTCCGCTTCACTCTTTTCGTGTTTTCATGTTGCCGCCTTTTTCTTTTTTCAAACTAACTTGTCATTATCTATCAACATAATTTTGTTTTCCGTTTTCTGATCAATCGATGGAAGATAATTTGTCTCTAGTTTTCTTCCAGCCATTTATATTTTCCTTTTCTTCTATCTTTTTTTTTCAATCTGTCCGCCCTTCTGTAACTTTCTAGCTCACATACACACCAGCGCTTTTCACTCAGTCTCATCCTTTTTTCTCTTTATTTCGTTTGATTTTTTTGTTTTATATATTTTCAAGCCATATTGTTTTGTTGTTTTACTTACGTCTTTTTGTCTCACTGTTGTCCTATCCACCACAATTTTTGTTTCTCTGACAGCCAATAAAAATAAAATTTTGATTTTTGCATGCAACAAACTTCTATGATGCAACTAAGCAGACTTTGTACATTTGTTGTCATTGTGGACCTGCTAGTTTATATGATATGTAAAAATTAACTCGTTGAGCTCTCGTTTTCAGCAAGATACTGTTCACAAGGGATATAACTCATTGGTAGAGCGTCCGCTTTGCAAGCGGAGGGACTGGGTTTCGAACCGCTATATCTCCTAAAAATCCCAGGATTTTAATTTTGACTGGAGTTTCAGTTACCTGACGGAATAATTATATCAACCAATTCTGTAAAGAGCCATTCATGCATCACTGCCTCATCATTCGGTGGAACTCAAAAATGTTTGAATTGTGGACCAACCAAATACGGTCTAATTGCAAAAGAACATCACAATACATGTGAAAAAGCTCGGGCACTAGATATAATCAACCAGATGCATGCAAAAAACAGCTTGGTTGCAGCGTTATAAAACTTGAAATCTTTGCACCTCCTAGCTATAGCAATTTTAAAGTAACATAAGTAAAAATTTAACTCGTTGAGCTATCGCTTTCGGAAAGATACTATCCACGGTGGATATAGCTCAATGGTAGAGCGTCCGCTTTGGATGCGAAAGGCCTGGGGCTGGAACCCGCATATCTCCAAAGACAAATCCAGCTTTTAATTCTGACTGGAGTTTCATTTATCTGCAGGAATAATCAAATCAATCTATTCTGTTAGGAGTCAACCATGCATCACTGCCTCAACATTCGGTGGAACTCAGAAAGTCTTAAAATTATGAGGAGACCAAATACAGTCTAATTGCAATAGAACATACAAACACATGTTAATTAGCTCCGGCACTAAAATTAACTCAACCAGAGGCATGGAGAAAACAGCTTTGGTTTAACCGCTATCAAACTAGGCATCTTTGCACTTTCTGGCTGTAGCCAATTTTAAAGTCATATAATATGTAAAAAGTTAACTCGTTGAGTTCTCGTTTTCAGCAAGATACTGTTGACAAGTATTGTAGCTCACTGGTAGAGCGTCCCCTTTGCATAAGGAATGCCTGGGGTATGAACCCCAAAATCTCCAAAAGGAAACCCATCTTTTAATTTTGACTGGTTTCCTTTTTCTATGGGAATAACTAAATTAACGAATTCTATTAGAAGCCATTAAAGACATCACTGCCTCAATATTCGGTGGAACTCAAGTGTTTGAAATGTGGAGCGATCAAATCCTGTATACTAAATGCATGACAGTTTATGAGGCACCGTGTTTAACGAAAGCCGAACATGCATGTTTAGGAGGCCTTTGAGGAGAATGATAAAAACTATCGAAAATCATGTTTAAGAGCTCTCGAGCAGCATGGTTATAAGGACAGATAGCGAAAGGTCAATAACCGAAAAAAAATGCTCTCCTAAAAGATCGATGTCCGAAAAAGCGCAGACTGCAAAGCAGACATTCACCTAAATGCAGAAAGAGTCAATGACCGATAACCCAGCTGCCAAAAGGTTCAGGCGCCGCAAAAAAACAGGGATGCAAGAAAACTCATTCACCAAAAATGTCAATTAGAAATAGATCCAAGAGGGTATCGCTATTTTTGGTCTTTATTTGATTTTTTATTTCGTCGACAATGTTGTTTGCGAACATATGTGGTTAAACTAATCTATTTAATTGCTCTCGCACGAAGTTCGTAGCTATTATATTAGTCCTGTTGGTTTTTTTGCGATTTTTTGCTCGACCGATTTTTTGTCTGACCCATTTGACTTTTCGTCCTTAAGAACGGGATCAACAGGTAGCGCCCAGTGCTCACTAAGTTTCATTAGAGGCTCTTAGTCGAGTGTAGTAGTCCTTCAGGTGCTTAGTGTGGTGTAGCTACTGGGAAGACCGTAGTTTAAGGTTATAAGGTCATTTCAGGAGTTTTTTGAGCCCAAAATGTTGTAATTTTCCGTGTTTTTTTTTGCCATTTTTCAATTTTATTGTTGCACCAGTCTAAAATTGAGTCTAAACTTGATAAACGTTTTTTGCAGGACATAAGTAACTTTTATGACTGCTATAACGGCTATCTGTTTTTCCACTCCAAATAAAAACACTCAAATTTATACTAATTTTAACAATTTTTTTTCAAGTTCGTTGAAAATCTTTGTCATTTTTTGAGTTTCTGCAGCCCTAGGTGTCAAGGAACCTCCTGTGGGGTTTGGTCTTAGATTCCTGCAACATTTCAAGTTCCGATGGACTGGTTTTCAACATTTTCACTTCAGGAATTCTAGCATTTTTCTGTTAAAACTTCCAATTTTTAGTTTTGACCTTCATTGTCATTATTCATGTTTTTTTCAGTCTCAGGTTTCAGAAAACCTCCTTTCAGGTTTAAGGATAAGTTAGTGCAAAATTTTGTTGGCAAGCGAATTGTTTTGAACTTTTTAATATCACAAATTTCAGCAATTTTTTTCAAGGTTTGAATTTGTTTTCCAAATATTAGGTATCTCCAGCCTCAAGAGCCAAGGAATATCCTCTAGGGTTTGATAATAGGTTACTTTATGGAATACATAGGTTTCTGGATGTAAAAGAATGTTTATCAAGATTTTGACATAGCAAATTTATGCTTTTTTTTGACAAAACTTAATTTTCTTGACAATTTTTAAATTTTTTGATGTTCATTGTCATTATTCAGATTTTTGCAGCCTCAGGAGTCTGAAAACCTCCTTCAGTTTTTTCAGAATAAGTCTTTGGAAAATTTTTGTTGGCCATGGAATAGTTTTCAACTTTTTATTATCACAAATTTTAGCAATTATTTTAAAAATTTTTTCAAGTTTTTTGAACTTTTTTGTCGTTGTTTAGTTTTTTCCAGCCTCAAGAGCCAAGGAACCTCCTCTAGGTTTTGATGGTAGCTTACTTCATAGTTTCTAGATGTAATATTAGGTTGCTTTAAATTTTTGAATCTTTTTGGATTTTTCCTGGCTCAGGGACCTCCTAAGGTTTAGTAATAAGCTACTGCTTATTGGAATGGTTATCAATATCTTAATGAATCAAGTTTCAGCAATTTTTTGATGAAATTTATCTTTTTCAAGTTTTGGAAAATTATTATCATTTTCCGAGTTTATGGAACTTTCTGAGCTACTGAAACTATTTAAGGCTTGACATGGGGATACTGGGTAGTCTCATGAGTCAATGAAAAGGTTCTGAATATATTAATATCACCAATTTTTGCCAGATTTTGTAAATTTTAAAAATTTGCGAAAGTTTTTGACCTTTTCTGAGTTTAACCATCATTACTGGCAAACAAAAAACTTTTTAAGTCTTGCAGACTGGTTTTATGACAGAACTCCAGAGACAAAAAACTGCTTTTCAACATTTTTTCCACTCAGAAATTTGGAATTTTTTAATGAACTTTTCAATTTCTTTGATTTAATTGTTAATAAGGCTAGAAAACTAGAATTTGCAGAGTCGAATCTCATCATGGAACACTTTCCTAGCTCTCTCTCTCTCTCTGCCGGTTGGGGTTTCTTTCCCTCACTTTCTCGTTTACGTTTTATCTCTCACACTCAATCTCAAATTAAGTTTGTAGCAATTATATTAAACATTGTTGGTCTTTTTATGCGTTTTTTCGCTTGACCGATTTTTTGTCATACCCACTTTGCTTTTGGTCCTCAGAAACGGGATAAAAAACTGGCGCCCAGTGAGTATTAGGTTCTCTAAGAGCCCTTTAGCTCATTTGTCTCCAAGTGTGCTAATCACAGAAACTGTTTTGGAGACTAATACTTATGGTGTGATGGGCGCTTCTTAGATATTGATGCTCCACTCCCTGCTCACCTCACGTCCCTTCAATTAAACTGACGATAGCCACACTAAACCGTCGCTAGCTACTGATGGAGCCAAACGCTCACCGGCAGTTTGAAAGCAATTCGCCCGACGTTAGTAGCTTATGTTTCAACTTTTGCAAAGTAGGTTTTGTTGGCACAGGGAGTTGTACGATTTCTCACTCACGATCGAATAATTTATCCGTTAATTGCTTTCCATCAATTGTTTTGAGGCAGTGTTTTTGGCTGACAGAGCTGGATTATTGATATACTTGTTTACCTTTCTTTTCATGATTCTCTCCTTCACATTTTCAAGCACAATTTTTACTTTCAAAAGTGAGGTGGAATGTGCATCAAGTGAAATTATTAAAAGTTTATCGGAGGTTCTGATATTGCTTTAGGATGCTTGAAGAAGTTTTTGGCTTACCGCCAACGCAGGTTGGATTTATCCCTCTACTTTTTTGAAGCGCGTTTCTTCGGGTGTTTGTCGGATGTTTGATTGTCACCAGAACCGAACATTGTCACCAGAACCGAACATAATCTTTTAATCTTAACATTTTTGACCATTGCGCTAATTTTCCTTATTTTTGCCGGATTTTTTTCAATTACTTCACGATTGTATACAACTTTTCAGTTCTTGGTAAACGCATCAACAAAATTGGTATTGGGATGCGCACGTTTGTTCGTCCGAAGTTTTTAGATTGTTCTCGAAAAAAAGTCCATTTAGATTGCTTTTACGCACCTGCAAGTACAGTCTAATTGCAATAGAATATCACAATACATGTTTGACCCGTTTTCAGCAAGTTACTGTTCACAGGGGGTATAACTGAACGGTAGAGCGTGAGCTTTGCATGCGAAAGGCCTGGGTTTCGAAGCCCCATATCTCCAAAAACTAACCGAGATTTTAATTTTGACTATCTATGGGAATAATTAAGTCAACCAAGTCTATGAGAAGCCACTCATGCATCACTGCCTCAACTTTCGGAGGACCTAAAAAATGTTCGAATTACGCAGAGACCAAATACAGTCTAATTGTAACAGGACATCACAACACATGTTAATTAGCTCGGGCACTAAAATATACTCAACTAGAGGCATGGAAAAAACAGCTTTGCTTGCAGCGTTATCAAACTTGATATCTTTGCACTTTCTAGCAATAGGCAATTTTAAAATTATTTAATATGCAAAAAGTTAACTCGTTGAGCTCTCGTTTTCAGCAACACACTGTTGCAAGGTGATGTAGCTCAGTGGTAGGTTATCTCCTTTGCATGAGCAAGGCCTGGGGTTCGAATCCCCATAACTCATAAAACAAACCCATCTTTTAATTTTGACTGGAGTGTCATTAATCTATGGGAGAAAATAAATTAACGTACTCTATTAGAGGCCATTAAAGACATCACTGGTTCAACATTTGGTGGAACTCAAGAGAATTTGAATTGTGGAGCGACCAAATATAGTCTAATTGCAAAAAAAAGAATACAATACATGTGAAACAGCTCAGACACTATATTATACGCAACCAGAGGCATGGAAAAAACAGCTTTGATTGCAGCAATATCAAACTCGACATCTTTGCACCTTCTAGCTATAGGCAATTTTTTAGTTACATAATATGTAGAAATTTAACTCGTTGAGCTCTCTTTTTCAGCAAGTTACTGTTAACAGGGGATATAGCTCAGTGGTAGAGCGTCCTCTTTGCATGCGGAAGGCCTGGGGTTCGAACCCCCATAACTCCAATAACAAACCCAGATTTTAATTTTGACTGAAGTTTCATTTATCTATGGGAATAATTAAATCAACCAAATCTATGTGAAGCCACTCATGCATCACTGCCTCAAAATTCGGTGGACCTAAAAAAATGTTCAAATTACGGAGAGACCAAATACAATCTATTTGTAATAGGACATCAACATACATTTGAAACAGCTTGGGCACTAGATTATACGCAACAAGCTGCATGGAAAAAACAGCTTTGATTGCAGCAATATCAAACTTGACATCTTTGCACTTTCTAGCTATAGTCAGTTTTAAAGTTAAATAATATGTAAAAAATTAACTCATTGAGCTCTCGTTTTCAGCGAGACACTGTTGCAAGTTAATGTAGCTCAGTGGTAGAGCGTCCCCTTTGCTTGAGGAAGGCCTGAGATTCGAACCCCCATAACTCATAAAACAAACCAATCTTTTAATTTCGACTGAAGTTTCTTTTATCTATGCGAATAATTAAATCAACCAAATCTATGAGAAGCCACTCATGCATCGCTGGCTCAACATTCGGTGGAACTCAAAAGTGTTTGAATTGTGGAGCGACCAAATACAGTCTAATTGCAATAGAACATCACAATACATATATCACACGCAACAAGATGTATGGAAAAAACAGCTTTGGTTGCAGCGTTATCTGATCTGACATCTTTGCACCTTCTAGCTATAGGCAATTTTAAAGTTTATAGTTTGTGAAAATTTAACTCAATGAGCTCTCATTTTCAGCAGGAGACTATTCAAAGGGGATATAGCTTAGTGGTAGAGCGTCCGCATTGCATGCAGAAATTCAGGGGTTCGAACCCCCATATCTCCAAAAACAAACCCAGATTTTAATATTGACTGAAGTTTCATTTATCTATGGGAATAATTAAAACAACCAAGTCTATGAGAAGCCACTCATGCATCACTGCCACAATTTTCGGTGGACCTAAAAACAATGTTCGAATTACGGAGAGACCAAATACAGTTTAATTTTAATGGGACATCACAATACATGTGAAATAGCTCAAGCAGTAGATTGTAATCAAACAGATGCATGAAAAAACACCTCTGGTTGCAGCGTCATCAAACTTGACATCTTTGTTTTTCCTGGCCATAGGCAATTTGAAAGTTACATAATATGCTTAAATTTAACTCGTTGAGCTCTCGTTGTCAGCAAACAACTGTTCACAGGGGATACAACTCAGTGGTAGAGCATCCGCTTCGCATGCGGAAGGACTGGCGTTCGAACCCCCGATAACTCCAAAAACAATTCCAACTTTTAATTTTTACTGAAATTTCATTTATCTGTAGGAATAATTAAATCAACCAATTCTATGAGAAGCCACTCATGCATTACTGCCTCAACATTAGGTGGACCTAAAAAATGTTGCATTACGGAGAGACCAAATACAGTCAAATTGTAATAGGACATCACAATACTTGTGAAACAGCTGTGTCATCAACCAGATGCATGAAAAAACCAGCTTTGGTTGCAGCGCTATGAATTTTTAACACCTTCGCACTTTTTAGCTATAGAGAATTTAAAAGCCTGACATTATGTAAAAAACTTAGCTCGTTGAGCTCTAGTTGTCAGCAAACTACTGTTCAAAGGGGATATAGCTCAGTGGTAGAGCGTCAGCTTTGTATGCGGAAGGACTGCAGTTGGAACCCCGATATCTCCAAAAACAAATCCGACTTTTAATATTTAACTGGAGTTTCATTTGTAGGAATATTTAAATCAACCAATTCTATGAGAAGCCCCTCATGCATCACTGCCTCAACATTAGGTGGACCTAAAAAAATATTGAATTACTGAGAGACCAAATGCAGTCAAATTGTAATATGACATCACAATAGATGTGAAGCAGCTCGGGCACTAGATTATAATCAACCAGATGCATAAAAAAACAGCTTTGTTTGCAGCGTTTTGAATTTTTACACCTTCGCAATTTTTAGCTTTATGCAATTTTAGAGCTGTAATTTATGTTAAAATTTAGCTCCTTGAGCCCTCGTTGACAGCAAACAACTGTTGACAGGGGATATAGTTCAGTGTTAGAGCGTCCACTTTGCATGCGGAAGGCCTGGGGGTTCAAACCCCCATATCTCGAAAAGCAAAGCCAGATTTTAATTTTTACTGAAGTTTCATTAATCTATGGGAACAATTAAATCAACCAAGTCAATGAGGAGCCACTCATGCATCACTGCCTCAACTTTTGGTGGACCTAATAAAATGTTCGAATTACGGATAGACCAAATACAGTCTAATTTTAACAGGACATCGCAATACATGTGAAACAGCTCAAGCACTAGATTATAATCAACCACGTGCATGAAAAACAGCTTTGATTGCAGCGTTATCAAACTTGACGTCTTTTTACTTTGTAGCTATAGGCAATTTAAAAAAGTTACATAATATGAGTATATTTAACTCGTTGAGCTCTCGTTGTCAGCAAACAACTTTTCACAGGGGATATAGCTCAGTGGTAGAGCGTCAGCTTTGGATGTGCAAGGACTGGGGTTCGAACCCCCATATCTCCCAAAACAAACCCAGCTTATAATTTTGACTGGCGTTTCATTTATCTGAAGGAATAATTAAATCAACCAATTCTCGTTGTAAGCAAACAACTTTTCACAGGGGATATAACTCAGTGGTAGAGCGTCAGATTTGGATGCGCAAGGACTGGGGTTCGAACCCCCATATCTCCCAAAACAAACCCAGCTTATAATTTTGACTGGCGTTTCATTTATCTGAAGGAATAATTAAATCAACCAACTCTATGAGAAGCCACTCATGCATTACTGCCTCAACATTAGGTGGACCTAAAAAAATGTTGCATTACGGAGAGACCAAATGCAGTCAAATTGTAATATGACATCACAATAGATGTGAAGGAGCTCGGGCACTAGATTATAATCAACCAGATGCATAAAAAAACAGCTTTGTTTGCAGCGTTTTGAATTTTTACACCTTCGCAATTTTTAGCTTTATGCAATTTTAGAGCTGTAATTTATGTTAAAATTTAGCTCCTTGAGCTCTCGTTGTCAGCAAACAACTTTTCACAGGGGATATAGCTCAGTGGTAGAGCGTCAGCTTTGTATGCGGAAGGACTGCAGTTGGAACCCCGATATCTCCAAAAACAAATCCGACTTTTAATATTTAACTGGAGTTTCATTTGTAGGAATATTTAAATCAACCAATTCTACGAGAAGCCCCTCATGCATCACTGCCTCAACATTAGGTGGACCTAAAAAAATATTGAATTACTGAGAGACCAAATGCAGTCAAATTGTAATATGACATCACAATAGATGTGAAGCAGCTCGGGCACTAGATTATAATCAACCAGATGCATAAAAAAACAGCTTTGTTTGCAGCGTTTTGAATTTTTACACCTTCGCAATTTTTAGCTTTATGCAATTTTAGAGCTGTAAATTATGTTGAAATTTAGCTCCTTGAGCCCTCGTTGACAGCAAACAACTGTTGACAGGGGATATAGTTCAGTGTTAGAGCGTCCGCTTTGCATGCGGAAGGCCTGGGGGTTCAAACCCCCATATCTCGAAAAGCAAAGCCAGATTTTAATTTTTACTGAAGTTTCATTTATCTATGGGAACAATTAAATCAACCAAGTCAATGAGGAGCCACTCATGCATCACTGCCTCAACTTTTGGTGGACCTAATAAAATGTTCGAATTACGGATAGACCAAATACAGTCTAATTTTAACAGGACATCGCAATACATGTGAAACAGCTCAAGCACTAGATTATAATCAACCACGTGCATGAAAAACAGCTTTGATTGCAGCGTTATCAAACTTGACGTCTTTTTACTTTGTAGCTATAGGCAATTTAAAAAAGTTACATAATATGAATATATTTAACTCGTTGAGCTCTCGTTGTCAGCAAACAACTTTTCACAGGGGATATAGCTCAGTGGTAGAGCGTCAGCTTTGGATGCGCAAGGACTGGGGTTCGAACCCCCATATCTCCCAAAACAAACCCAGCTTATAATTTTGACTGGCGTTTCATTTATCTGAAGGAATAATTAAATCAACCAATTCTCGTTATAAGCAAACAACTTTTCACAGGGGATATAGCTCAGTGGTAGAGCGTCAGATTTGGATGCGCAAGGACTGGGGTTCGAACCCCCATATCTCCCAAAACAAAGCCAGCTTATAATTTTGACTGGCGTTTCATTTATCTGAAGGAATAATTAAATTAACCAATTCTATGAGAAGCCACTCATGCATTACTGTCTCAACATTAGGTGGACCTAAAAAAATGTTGCATTACGGAGAGACCAAATACAGTCAAATTGTAATAAGACATCACAATACATGTGAAACAGCTGGGTCACAAGACTATAATCAACCAGATGCATGAAAAAACCAGCTTTGGTTGCAGCGCTATGAATTTTTACACCTTCGCACTTTTTAGCTATAGACAATTTCAAAGCCTGACATTATGTAAAAACTTAGCTCGTTGAGCTCTAATTGTCAGCAAACTACTGTTCAAAGGGGATATTGCTCAGTGGTAGAGCGTCAGTTTTGCATGCGGAAGGACTGCAGTTGGAACCCCGATATCTCCAAAAACAAATCCAACTTTTAATATTTAACTGGAGTTTCATTTATTTGTAGGAAAATTTAAATCAACCAATTCTATGAGAAGCCCCTGATGCATCACTGCCTCAACAATAGGCGGACCTAAAAAAATATTGAATTACGGAGAGACCAAATACAGTCAAATTGTGATAGGACATCACAATACATGTGAAACAGCTGGGTCATCAACCAGATGCATGAAAAAACCAGCTTTGGTTGCAGCGCTATGAATTTTTAACACCTTCGCACTTTTTAGCTATAGACAATTTAAAAGCCTGACATTATGTAAAAACTTAGCTCGTTGAGCTCTAGTTGTCAGCAAACTATTGTTCAAAGGGGATATAGCTCAGTGGTAGAGCGTCAGCTTTTTATGCGGAAGGACTGCAGTTGGAACCCCAATATCTCCAAAAACAAATCCGACTTTTAATATTTAACTGCAGTTTCATTTGTAGGAATATTTAAATCAACCAATTCTATGAGAAGCCCCTCATGCATCACTGCCTCAACATTAGGTGGACCTAAAAAAATATTGAATTACGGAGAGACCAAATGCAGTCAAATTGTAACATGACATCACATTACATGTGAAGCAGCTCGGGCACTAGATTATAATCAACCAGATGCATAAAAAACAGCTTTGTTTGCAGCGTTTTGAATTTTTACACCTTCGCAATTTTTAGCTTTATGCAATTTTAAAGCTGTAATTTATGTCAAAATTTAGCTCCTTGAGCCCTCGTTGACAGCAAACTACTGTTGACAGGGGATATAGTTCAGTGTTAGAGCGTCCGCTTTGCATGCGGAAGGCCTGGGGGTTCCAACCCCCATATCTCCAAAAGCAAAGCCAGATTTTAATTTTTACTGAAGTTTCATTTATCTATGGGAACAATTAAATCAACCAAGTCAATGAGGAGCCACTCATGCATCACTGCCTCAACTTTTGGTGGACCTAATAAAATGTTCGAATTACGGATAGACCAAATACAGTCTAATTTTAACAGGACATCGCAATACATGTGAAACAGCTCAAGCACTAGATTATAATCAACCACGTGCATGAAAAACAGCTTTGATTGCAGCGTTATCAAACTTGACGTCTTTTTACTTTGTAGCTATAGGCAATTTAAAAAAGTTACATAATATGAATATATTTAACTCGTTGAGCTCTCGTTGTCAGCAAACAACTTTTCACAGGGGATATAGCTCAGTGGTAGAGCGTCAGCTTTGGATGCGCAAGGACTGGGGTTCGAACCCCATATCTCCCAAAACAATCCCAGCTTATAATGTTGACTGGCGTTTCATTTATCTGAAGGAATAATTAAATCAACCAATTCTATGAGAAGCCACTCATGCATTACTGCCTCAACATTAGGTGGACCTAAAAAAATGTTGCATTACGGAGAGACCAAATACAGTCAAATTGTAATAAGACATCACAATACATGTGAAACAGCTGGGTCACAAGACTATAATCAACCAGATGCATGAAAAAACCAGCTTTGGTTGCAGCGCTATGAATTTTTACACCTTCGCACTTTTTAGCTATAGACAATTTCAAAGCCTGACATTATGTAAAAACTTAGCTCGTTGAGCTCTAGTTGTCAGCAAACTACTGTTCAAAGGGGATATAGCTCAGTGGTAGAGCGTCAGTTTTGCATGCGGAAGGACTGCAGTTGGAACCCCGATATCTCCAAAAACAAATCCAACTATTAATATTTAACTGGAGTTTCATTTATTTGTAGGAAAATTCAAATCAACCAATTCTATGAGAAGCCCCTCATGCATCACTGCCTCAACATTAGGTGGACCTAAAAAAATATTGAATTACGGAGAGACCAAATGCAGTCAAATTGTAATATGACATCACAATACATGTAAAGCAGCTCGGGCACTAGATTATAATCAACCAGATGCATAAAAAACAGCTTTGTTTGCAGCGTTTTGAATTTTAACACCTTCGCAATTTTTAGCTTTATGCAATTTTAAAGCTGTAATTTATGTTAAAATTTAGCTGCTTGAGCCCTCGTTGACAGCAAACTACTGTTGACAGGGGATATAGTTCAGTGTTAGAGCGTCCGCTTTGCATGGGGAAGGCCTGGGGGTTCAAACCCCCATATCTCCAAAAGCAGAGCCAGATTTTAATTTTTACTAAAGTTTCATTTATCTATGGGAACAATTAAATCAACCAAGTCAATGAGGAGCCACTCATGCATCACTGCCTCAAATTTTGGTGGACCTAAAAAATGTTCGAATTACGGATAGACCAAATACAGTCTAATTTTAACAGGACATCCCAATACATGCGAAACAGCTCAAGCACTAGATTATAATCAACCACGTGCATGAAAAACAGCTTTGATTGCAGCGTTATCAAACTTGACGTCTTTGTACTTTGTAGCTATAGGCAATTTGAAAGTTACATAATATGAATAAATATAACTCGTCGAGCTCTCGTTGTCAGCAAACAACTTTTCACAGGGGATATAGCTCAGTGGTAGAGCGTCAGCTTTGGATGCGCAAGGACTGGGGTTCGAACCCCCATATCTCCCAAAACAAACCCAGCTTATAATTTTGACTGGCGTTTCATTTATCTGAAGGACTAATTAAACCAACCAATTCAGGGGCCATTCATGCATCACTGCCTCAACACTCGGTGGACCTCAAACATGTTCGGATTATGGAGAGACCAAATACAGCCTAATTGTAATAGGACATCACAACACATGTGAATTAGCTCAGGCACTGAATCATACTTAACCAGATGCATGGAAAAAACAGCTGTGGTTGCAGCGTTATCAAACTTAACATCTTTACACTTTCTAGCTATATGCAATTTTAAAGTAACATAATATGTAAAAAAATAACTCGTCGAGCTCTGAATGTGCGCAAGTTGCTGTTCACAGGGGACATAGCCCAATGGTAGAGCTTTCGCCTTGCATGGGAAACTCTTGGGTTTAGAACCACCATATCTACAAAAACAACCTCAGCTTTTAATTTTGACTGGAGTTTCATTCATCTGTAGGAACAATTAAATCGACCAATTCAACCAAACATTCTAGCTATAGGCAAATTTAAAGCCACATAATGTGTAAAAATTCAGCTCTTAAGATCTCGTTGTCAGCAAGCTACTGTGGACAGGTAATATAGCTCAGTGGTAGAGCGTCCCCTTTGCATGACGAAGGCCTGCGCTTCGAACTTCCATATCCAAAAACAAAGCCAGCTTTTAATTTTGACTGGAGTTTCATTTATCTGTTGGAATAATTAAACCAACGAATTCAGGGGCCATTCATGCATCACTGCCTCAACACTCGGTGGACCTCAAAAATGTTCGGGTTATGGAGAGACCAAATACAGTCTAATTGTAATAGGACATCACAACCCATGTGAATTAGCTCAGGCACTAAAGTATACTCAACAAGATGCATGGAAAAAACAGCTGTGGTTGCAGCGTTATCAAGTTTTACATCTTCGCACTTTTTAGCAATAGGCAATTATAAAGCTTTATATTATGTAAAAAAATAGCTCGTTGAGCTCTCGTTTTCAGCAAGTTACAGTTCACAGGTTTCAAAGCTCAGCGGTAGAGCGTTCGTTTTGCATGGGGAAGGCCTGGGGTTCGAACTCCCATATCTCCAAAAACAAACCCAAATTTTAATTTTGACTGAAGTTTCGTTTATCTGAAGGAATAATTAAACCAACCAATTCAGGGGCCATTCATGCATCACTGCCTCAACACTCGGTGGACCTCAAAAATGTTCGGGTTATGGAGAGACCAAATACAGTCTAATTGTAATAAGACATCACAACACATGTGAATTAGCTCAGTCACTAAAGTATACTCAACAAGATGCATGGAAAAAACAGCTGTGGTTGCAGCGTTATCAAGTTTTACATCTTCGCACTTTTTAGCAATAGGCAATTATAAAGCTTTATATTATGTAAAAAATTAGCTCGTTGAGCTCTCGTTTTCAGCAAGTTACAGTTCACAGGTTTTAAAGCTCAGCGGTAGAGCGTTCGTTTTGCATGGGGAAGGCCTGGGGTTCGAACTCCCATATCTCCAAAAACAAACCCAAATTTTAATTTTGACTGAAGTTTCGTTTATCTGAAGGAATAATTAAACCAACCAATTCAGGGGCCATTCATGCATCACTGCCTCAACACTCGGTGGACCTCAAAAATGTTCGGATTATGGAGAGACCAAATACAGCCTAATTGTAATAGAACATCACAACACATGAGAATTAGCGCAGGCACTAAAGTATACTCAACCAGAGGCATGGAACAAACAGCTTTTGTTGCAGCGTTATCAAACTTAACATCGTTACACTTTCTAGCTATAGGAAAACTTAAAGCCACATAATGTGTAAAAATTTAGCTCGTTGAGATCTCGTTGTCAGCAAGCTACTGTGGACAGGTAATAGAGCTCAGTAGTAGAGCGTCCCCTTTGCATGAGGAAGCCCTGGGCTTTGAACCCCCATATTCAAAAACAGACCCAGCTTTTAATTTCGACTGGAGTTTCATTTATCAGTTGGAATAATTAAACCAACGAATTCAGGGGCCATTAATGCATCACTGCCTCAACACTCGGTGGACCTCAAAAATCTTCGGATTATGGAGAGACCAAATACAGCCACATTGTAATAGGACATCACAACACAGGTGAATTAGCTCAGGCACTAAATTATACTCAACCAGAGGCATGGAACAAACAGCTTTGGTTGCAGCGTTATCAAACTTAACATCTTTACACTTTCTAGCTATAGGAAAATTTAAAGCCACATAATGTGTAAAAATTTAGCTTGTTGAGATCTCGTTGTCAGCAAGCTACTGTGGACAGGTAATAGAGCTCAGTGGTAGAGCGTCCCCTTTGCATGAGGAAGCCCTGGGCTTCGAACCCCCATATCCAAAAACAAACACAGCTTTTAATTTTGACTGGAGTTTCATTTATCTGTTGGAATAATTAAACCAATGAATTCAGGGGCCATTCATGCATCACTGCCTCAACACTCGGTGGACCTCAAAAATGTTCGTGTTATGGAGAGACCAAATACAGCCACATTGTAATAGGACATGACAACACATGTGAATTAGCTCAGGCACTAAAGTATACTCAACCAGATGCGTGAAAAACAGCTGCGGTTGCAGCGTTATCAAGTTTTACATCTTCGCACTTTTTAGCTATAGGCAATTATAAAGCTTGATATTCTGTAAGACTTTAGCTCGTTGAGCTCTCGTTTCAGCAAGTTACTGTTCACAGGTTTTAAAGCTCAGTGGTAGAGCGTCCGTTTTGCATGGGGAAGGCCTGGGGTTCGAACTCCCATATCTCCAGAAACAAACCCAGATTTTAATTTTGACTGAAGTTTCGTTTATCTGAAGGAATAATAAAACCAACCAATTCAGGGGCCATTCATGCATCACTGCCTCAACACTCGGTGGACCTCAAAAAAGTTCGGATTATGGAGAGACAAAATACAGCCTAATTGTAATAGAACATCACAACACATGAGAATTAGCACAGGCACTAAAGTATACTCAACCAGAGGCATGGAACAAACAGCTTTGGTTGCAGCGTTATCAAACTTAACATCTTTACACTTTCTAGCTATAGGAAAATTTAAAGCCACATAATGTGTAAAAATTTAGCTCGTTGAGATCTCGTTGTCAGCAAGCTACTGTGGACAGGTAATAGAGCTCAGTAGTAGAGCGTCCCCTCTGCATGAGGAAGCCATGGGCTTTGAACCCCCATATTCAAAAACAAACCCAGCTTTTAATTTTGACCGAAGTTTCATTTATCTGTTGGAATAATTAATCCAACGAATTCAGGGGCCATTAATGCAGCACTGCCTCAACACTCGGTGGACCTCAAAAATGTTCGGATTATGGAGAGACCAAATACAGCCACATTGTAATAGGACATCACAACACAGGTGAATTAGCTCAGGCACTAAAGTATACTCAACCAGATGCGTGAAAAAAACAGCTGTGGTTGCAGCGTTATCAAGTTTTACATCTTCGCACTTTTTAGCTATAGGCAATTATAAAGCTTGATATTATGTAAGACTTTAGCTCGTTGAGCTCTCGTTTTCAGCAAGTTACTGTTCACAGGTTTTAAAGCTCAGTGGTAGAGCGTCCGTTTTGCATGGGGAAGGCCTGGGGTTCGAACTCCCATAACTCCAAAAATAAACCCAGATTTTAATTTTGACTGAAGTTTTGTTTATCTGAAGGAATAATTAAACCAACCAATTCAGCGGCCATTCATGCATCACTGCCTCAACACTCGGTGGACCTCAAAAATGTTCGGATTATGGAGAGACCAAATACAGCCTAATTGTAATAGAACATCACAACACATGAGAATAGTCAACCAGAGGCATGGAACAAACAGCTTTGGTTGCAGCGTTATCAAACTTAACATCTTTACACTTTTTAGCTATAGGAAAATTTAAAGCCACATAATGTGTAAAAATTTAACTCGTTGAGATCTCGTTGTCAGCAAGCTACTGTGGACAGGTAATAGAGCTCAGTGGTAGAGCGTCCCCTTTGCATGAGGAAGCCCTGGGCTTCGAACCCCCATATCCAAAAACAAACCCAGCTTTTAATTTTGACTGGAGTTTCATTTATCTGTTGGAATAATTAAACCAACGAATTCATGGGCCATTCATGCATCACTGCCTCAACACTCGGTGGACCTCAAAAATGTTCGGTTTATGGAGAGACCAAATACAGCCACATTGTAATAGGACATCACAACACAGGTGAATTAGCTCAGGCACTAAAGTATACTCAACCAGATGCGTGGAAAAAACAGCTGTGGTTGCAGCGTTATCAAGTTTTACATCTTCGCACTTTTTAGCTATAGGCAATTATAAGGCTTGATATTATGTAACAGTTTAGCTCGTTGAGCTCTAGTTTTCAGCAAGTTACTGTTCACAGGTTTTAAAGCTCAGCGGTACAGTGTCCGTTTTGCATGGGGAAGGCCTGGGGTTCGAACCCGCATATCTCCAAAAACAAACCCAGATTTTAATTTTGACTAAAGTTTCGTTTATCTATGGGAAAAATTAAATCAGTCAAATCTATAAGAAGCCTCTCATGGATCACTGCCTCAACATTCAGTGGACCTAAAAAAATTGCTTGAATTACGGAGAGACCAAAGACAGACTAATTGTAATAGGACATCACAATACATGTGAAACAGATCGGGCACTAGATTATACGCAACACATGCATGGAAAAAACAGCTTTGGTTGCAGCATTATCAAACTTGACATCTCTGCACCCTCTAGCTATAAGCAATTTTAAAGTTACATAATAACTAAAAATTTAACTCGTTGAGCTCTCGTTTTCAGCAAGTTACTCTTTACAGGGGATATAGCACAGTGGTGGAGCGAATGCTTTGCATGAGGAAGGCCTGGGTTTCGAACCCTCATATCTCCAAAAACAAACCCAGATCTTAATTTTGACTGAAGTTTCATTTATCTATGGGAATAATTAACTCAACCAAATCTATGAGAAGCCACTCATGCATCAGTGCCTCAACATTCGGTGGACCTCAAAAAATGTTCAAAAAACGGAGAGATCAAATACAGTCCAATTGTAATAGGACATCACAATACATGTGAAACAGCTCGGGCACTAGATTATAATCAACCAGATGTATGAAAACCAACAGCTCTGGTTGCAGCGTAACTTAACTTGACATCTTTCCGCTCTCTAGCTACAAGCAATTTGAAATTTAGAAAATATGTAAAAATGTATGTCAGCAAGTTACTGGTCACAGGGGATATAGCTCATTGGTAGAGCGTGCGCTTTGCATACGCGAAGCCAGGGTTTCGAACCCACATATCTTTTAGTTTTGACTGAAGTTTCACTTATCTATGGGAATACTTAAATCAACCAAATCTATGAGAAGCCACTCATGCATCACTGCCTCAACAATCGGTGGACCTAAAAAATGTTCAAATTACGGAGAGACCAAATACAGTTTAATTGTAATAGGACATCACAATACATGTGAAACCACTCGGGTAGTAGATTATAGACAACAAGATGCATGGAAAAAACAGCTTTGGTTGCAGTGTTATCAACCTTGACATCTTTGCACCTTCTACCTATAGGCAATTATAAATTTACATAATATGTCAAAACTTAACTCAAGAAGCTCTCGTTTTCAGCAATTTTCTGTTTACAGGGGATATAGCTCAGTGGTAGAGCGTCCGCTTTGCATGCGGAAAGGCTGGCGTTGGAATCCCAAATCTCCAAAAACAAACCCATGTTTAAATGTTGACTGAAGTTTCATTTATCTATGGGAATAATTAAATCAACCAAATCTTTGAGAAGCCACTCATGCATCACTGCCTCAACATTCGATGGAATTAAAAAATGTTCAAATTACGGAGAGACCAAATACAGTCTAATTGTAATAGGACGCTCTAATACATGTGAAAAAGCTCGGGCAGTAGATTATACGCAACAGGATGCATGGAAAGAAGAGCTTTGGTTGCAGCAATATCAAACTTGACAACTTTGCACCTTCTAGCTATAGGCAATTTTAAAGTTACATAATGCGTAAAAATTTAACTCGTTGAGCTCTCTTTTTCAGCAAGTAACTGTTCAGCAGGGATATAGCTCAGTGGTAGAGCGTCCGCTTCGCATGCGGAAGGCCTGGTGTTCGAACCCCCATAGTTCCACAAACAAACACAGGTTTTAAATTTGACTGAAGTTTCATTTATCTATGGGTATAATTAAAATAACCAAATCTATGAGAAGCCACTCATACATCACTGCGTCTACATTCGGTGGACCTTAAAAATAATTAAATTAAGGAAGAGACCAAATACAATCTATTTGTAATAGGACATCACAATACATGTGAAACAGCTTGGGCACTAGATTATACGCAACCAGCCGCAAGGAAAAAACAGCTTTGATTGCAGCAATATCAAACTCGACATCTTTGCACCTTCTAGCTATAGGCAAATTTTTAGTTACATAATATGTAGAAATTTAACTCTTTGAGCTCTCTTTTTCAGCAAGTTACTGTTAACAGGGGATATAGCTCAGTGGTAGAGCGTCCTCTTTGCATGCGGAAGGCCTGGGGTTCGATCCCCCATAACTCCAATAACAAACCCAGATTTTAATTTTGACTGAAGTTTCATTTATCTATGGGAATAATTAAATCAACCAAATCTATGTGAAGCCACTCATGCATCACTGCCTCAAAATTCGGTGGACCTAAAAAAATGTTCAAATTACAGAGAGACCAAATACAATCTATTTGTAATAGGACATCACAATACATGTGAAACAGCTTGGGCACTAGATTATACGCAACAAGCCGCATGGAAAAAACAGCTTTGATTGCAGCAATATCAAACTCGACATCTTTGCACCTTCTAGCTATAGGCAATTTTTTATATACATAATATGTAGAAGTTTAACTCGTTGAGCTCTCTTTTTCAGCAAGTTGCTGTTAACAGGGGATATAGCTCAGTGGTAGAGCGTCCTGTTTGCATGCGGAAGGCCTGGGGTTCGAACCCCCATAACTCCAATAACAAACCCAGATTTTAATTTTGACTGAAGTTTCATTTATCTATGGCAATAATTAAATCAACCAAATCTATGTGAAGCCACTCATGCATCACTGCCTCAAAATTCGGTGGACCTAAAAAATGTTCAAATTACGGAGAGACCAAATACAATCTATTTGTAATAGGACATCACAATACATGTGAAACAGCTTGGGCACTAGATTATATGCAACAAGCCGCATGGAAAAAACAGCTTTGATTGCAGCAATATCAAACTCGACATCTTTGCACCTTCTAGCTACAGGCAATTTTTTAGTTACATAATATGTAGAAAATTAACTCGTTGAGCTCTCTTTTTCAGCAAGTTACTGTTAACAGGGGATATAGCTCAGTGGTAGAGCGTCCTCTTTGCATGCGGAAGGCCTGGGGTTCGAACCCCCATAACTCCAATAACAAACCCAGATTTTAATTTTGACTGAAGTTTCATTTATCTATGGGAATAATTAAATCAACCAAATCTATGTGAAGCCACTCATGCATCACTGCCTCAAAATTCGGTGGACCTAAAAAAATGTTCAAATTACGGAGAGACCATATACAATCTATTTGTAATAGGACATCAACATACATTTGAAACAGCTTGGGCACTAGATTATACGCAACAAGCTGCATGGAAAAAACAGCTTTGATTGCAGCAATATCAAACTCGACATCTTTGCACCTTCTAGCTATAGGCAATTTTTTAGTTACATAATATGTAGAAATTTAACTCGTTGAGCTCTCTTTTTCAGCAAGTTACTGTTTAAAGGGGATATAGCTCAGTAGTAGAGCGTCCTCTTTGCATGAGGAAGGCCAGGGGTTCGAACCCCCATAACTCCAATAACAAACCCCGATTATAATTTTGACTGAAGTTTCATTTATCTATGGGAATAATTAAATCAACCAAATCTATGTGAAGCCACTCATGCATCACTGCCTCAAAATTCGGTGGACCTGAAAAAAATGTTCAAATTACGGAGAGGCCAAATACAATCTAATTGTAATAGGACATCATAATACATTTGAAACAGCTCGGGCAGTAGATTATACGCAACAAGATGCATGGAAAGAACAGCTTTGGTTGCAGCAATATCAAACTTGACAACTTTGCAGCTTCTAGCTATAGGCAATTTTAAAGTTACATAATACGTAAAAATTTAACTCGTTGAGCTCTCTTTTTCAGCAAGTTACTGTTCACCGTGGATATAGCTCAGTGGTAGAGCGTCCGCTTTGCATGCGGAAGGCCTGGGGTTCGAACCCCCATAACTCCAATAACAAACCCAGATTTTAATTTTGACTGAAGTTTCATTTATCTATGGGAATAATTAAATCAACCAAATCTATGTGAAGCCACTCATGCATCACTGCCTCAAAATTCGGTGGACCTAAAAAAATGTTCAAATTACGGAGAGACCAAATACAATCTATTTGTAATAGGACATCAACATACATTTGAAACAGCTTGGGCACTAGATTATACGCAACAAGCTGCATGGAAAAAACAGCTTTGATTGCAGCAATATCAAACTCGACATCTTTGCACCTTCTAGCTATAGGCAATTTTTTAGTTACATAATATGTAGAAATTTAACTCGTTGAGCTCTCTTTTTCAGCAAGTTACTGTTTAAAGGGGATATAGCTCAGTGGTAGAGCGTCCTTTTTGCATGCGGAAGGCCAGGGGTTCGAACCCCCATAACTCCAATAACAAACCCAGATTATAATTTTGACTGAAGTTTCATTTATCTATGGGAATAATTAAATCAACCAAATCTATGTGAAGCCACTCATGCATCACTGCCTCAAAATTCGGTGGACCTGAAAAAAATGTTCAAATTACGGAGAGGCCAAATACAATCTAATTGTAATAGGACATCATAATACATTTGAAACAGCTCGGGCAGTAGATTATACGCAACAAGATGCATGGAAAGAACAGCTTTGGTTGCAGCAATATCAAACTTGACAACTTTGCAGCTTCTAGCTATAGGCAATTTTAAAGTTACATAATACGTAAAAATTTAACTCGTTGAGCTCTCTTTTTCAGCAAGTTACTGTTCACCGTGGATATAGCTCAGTGGTAGAGCGTCCGCTTTGCATGCGGAAGGCCTGGGTTTCGAACCCCCATAACTCCAATAACAAAGCCAGATTTTAATTTTGACTGACGTTTCATTTATCTATTGGAATAATTAAATCAACCAAATCTGAGAAGCCACTCATACATCACTGCGTCTACATTCGGTGGACCTTAAAAATGTTTAAATTAAGGAGAGACCAAATACAGTCTAATTGTAATAGGACATCACATTACATGTGAAAAAGCTTGGGCACTAGATTATACGCAACAAACCGCATAGAAAAAACAGCTTTGATTGCAGCAATATCAAACTCGACATCTTTGCACCTTCTAGCTATAGGCAATCTTTTAGTTCCATAATAAGTAAAAATTTAACTCGTTGAGCTCTCTTTTTCAGCAAGTTACTGGGAACAGGGGATATAGCTCAGTGGTAGAGCGTCCACTTTGCATGCGGAAGGCCTGGAGTTCGAACCCCCATAACTCCATTAACAAACCCAGATTTTAATTTTGACTGAAGTTTCATTTATCTATGGGAATAATTAAATCAACCAAATCTATGTGAAGCCACTCATGCATCACTGCCTCAAAATTCGGTGGACCTGAAAAAAATGTTAAAATTACGGAGAGGCCAAATACAATCTAATTGTAATAGGACATCATAATACATGTGCAACAGCTCGGGCAGTAGATTATACGCAACAAGATGCATGGAAAGAACAGCTTTGGTTGCAGCAATATCAAACTTGACAACTTTGCAGCTTCTAGCTATAGGCAATTTTAAAGTTACATAATACGTAAAAATTTAACTCGTTGAGCTCTCTTTTTCAGCAAGTTACTGTTCACCGTGGATATAGCTCAGTGGTAGAGCGTCCGCTTTGCATGCGGAAGGCCTGGGTTTCGAACCCCCATAACTCCAAAAACAAACCCAGATTTTAATTTTGACTGAAGTTTCATTTATCTATTGGAATAATTAAATCAACCAAATCTATGAGAAGCCACTCATACATCACTGCGTCTACATTCGGTGGACCTTAAAAATGTTTAAATTAAGGAGAGACCAAATACAGTCTAAATGTAATAGGACATCACAATACATGTGAAAAAGCTTGGGCACTAGATTATACGCAACAAGCCGCATGGAAAAAACAGCTTTGATTGCAGCAATATCAAACTCGACATCTTTGCACCTTCTAGCTATAGGCAATTTTTTAGTTACATAATATGTAAAAAATTTAACTCGTTGAGCTCTCTTTTTCAGCAAATTACTGGTAACAGGGGATATAGCTCAGTGGTAGAGCGTCCGCTTAGCATGCGGAAGGCCTGGGTTTCGAAACCCCATAACTCCAATAACAAACCCAGATTTTAATTTTGACTGAAGTTTCATTTATCTATTGGAATAATTAAATCAACCAAATCTATGAGAAGCCACTCATACATCACTGCGTCTACATTCGGTGGACCTTAAAAATGTTTAAATTAAGGAGAGACCAAATACAGTGTAATTGTAATAGGACATCACAATGCATGTGAAAAAGCTTGGGCACTAGATTATACGCAACAAGCCGCATGGAAAAAACAGCTTTGATTGCAGCAATATCAAACTCGACATCTTTGCACCTTCTAGCTATAGGCAATTTTTTAGTTACATAATATGTAGAAATTTAACTCGTTGAGCTCTCTTTTTCAGCAAGTTACTGTTTAAAGGGGATATAGCTCAGTGGTAGAGCGTCCTCTTTGCATGAGGAAGGCCAGGGGTTCGAACCCCCATAACTCCAATAACAAACACAGATTATAATTTTGACTGAAGTTTCATTTATCTATGGGAATAATTAAATCAACCAAATCTATGTGAAGCCACTCATGCATCACTGCCTCAAAATTCGGTGGACCTGAAAAAAATGTTCAAATTACGGAGAGGCCAAATACAATCTAATTGTAATAGGACATCATAATACATTTGAAACAGCTCGGGCAGTAGATTATACGCAACAAGATGCATGGAAAGAACAGCTTTGGTTGCAGCAATATCAAACTTGACAACTTTGCAGCTTCTAGCTATAGGCAATTTTAAAGTTACATAATACGTAAAAATTTAACTCGTTGAGCTCTCTTTTTCAGCAAGTTACTGTTCACCGTGGATATAGCTCAGTGGTAGAGCGTCCGCTTTGCATGAGGAAGGCCTGGGGTTCGAACCCCCATAACTCCAATAACAAACCCAGCTTTTAATTTTGACTGAAGTTTCATTTATCTATGGGAATAATTAAATCAACCAAATCTATGTGAAGCCACTCAAGCATCACTGCCTCAAAATTCGGTGGACCTAAAAAAAAATGTTCAAATTACGGAGAGACCAAATACAATCTATTTGTAATAGGACATCAACATACATTTGAAACAGCTTGGGCACTAGATTATACGCAACAAGCTGCATGGAAAAAACAGCTTTGATTGCAGCAATATCAAACTCGACATCTTTGCACCTTCTAGCTATAGGCAATTTTTTAGTTACATAATATGTAGAAATTTAACTCGTTGAGCTCTCTTTTTCAGGAAGTTACTGTTTACAGGGGATATAGCTCAGTGGTAGAGCGTCCTCTTTGCATGCGGAAGGCCAGGGGTTCGAACCCCCATAACTCCAATAACAAACCCAGATTATAATTTTGACTGAAGTTTCATTTATCTATGGGAATAATTAAATCAACCAACCAAATCTATGTGAAGCCACTCATGCATCACTGCCTCAAAATTCGGTGGACCTGAAAAAAATGTTCAAATTACGGAGAGGCCAAATACAATCTAATTGTAATAGGACATCATAATACATGTGCAACAGCTCGGGCAGTAGATTATACGCAACAAGATGCATGGAAAGAACAGCTTTGGTTGCAGCAATATCAAACTTGACAACTTTGCAGCTTCTAGCTATAGGCAATTTTAAAGTTACATAATACGTAAAAATTTAACTCGTTGAGCTCTCTTTTTCAGCAAGTTACTGTTCACCGTGGATATAGCTCAGTGGTAGAGCGTCCGCTTTGCATGCGGAAGGCCTGGGTTTCGAACCCCCATAACTCCAATAACAAAGCCAGATATTAATTTTGACTGACGTTTCATTTATCTATTGGAATAATTAAATCAACCAAATCTGAGAAGCCACTCATACATCACTGCGTCTACATTCGGTGGACCTTGAAAATGTTTAAATTAAGGAGAGACCAAATACAGTCTAATTGTAATAGGACATCACAATACATGTGAAAAAGCTTGGGCACTAGATTATACGCAACAAACCGCATGGAAAAAACAGCTTTGATTGCAGCAATATCAAACTCGACAACTTTGCAGCTTCTAGCTATAGGCAATTTTAAAGTTACATAATACGTAAAAATTTAACTCGTTGAGCTCTCTTTTTCAGCAAGTTACTGTTCACCGTGGATATAGCTCAGTGGTAGAGCGTCCGCCTTGCATGCGGAAGGCCTAGGTTTCGAACCCCCATAACTCCAATAACAAACCCAGATTTTAATTTTGACTGAAGTTTCATTTATCTATTGGAATAATTAAATCAACCAAATCTATGAGAAGCCACTCATACATCACTGCGTCTACATTCGGTGGACCTTAAAAATGTTTAAATTAAGGAGAGACCAAATACAGTCTAAATGTAATAGGACATCACAATACATGTGAAAAAGCTTGGGCACTAGATTATACGCAACAAGCCGCATGGAAAAAACAGCTTTGATTGCAGCAATATCAAACTCGACATCTTTGCACCTTCTAGCTATAGGCAATTTTTTAGTTACATAATATGTAAAAAATTTAACTCGTTGAGCTCTCTTTTTCAGCAAATTACTGGTAACAGGGGATATAGCTCAGTGGTAGAGCGTCCGCTTAGCATGCGGAAGGCCTGGGGTTCGAAACCCCATAACTCCAATAACAAACCCAGATTTTAATTTTTACTGAAGTTTCATTTATCTATGGGAATAACTAAATCAACCAAATCTATGTGAAGCCACTCATGCATCACTGCCTCTAAATTCGGTGGACCTAAAAAATGTTCAAATTACGGAGAGACCAAATACAATCTATTTGTAATAGGACATCATAAAACATGTGAAACAGCTCGGGCAGTAGATTAAACGCAACAAGATGCATGGAAAGAACAGCTTTGGTTGCAGCAATATCAAACTTGACAACTTTGCAGCTTCTAGCTATAGGCAATTTTAAAGTTACATAATACGTAAAAATTTAACTCGTTGAGCTCTCTTTTTCAGCAAGTTACTGTTCACCGTGGATATAGCTCAGTGGGAGAGCGTCCGCTTTGCATGCGGAAGGCCTGGGTTTCGAACCCCCATAACTCCAATAACAAACCCAGATTTTAATTTTGACTGAAGTTTCATTTATCTATTGGAATAATTAAATCAACCAAATCTATGAGAAGCCACTCATACATCACTGCGTCTACATTCGGTGGACCTTGAAAATGTTTAAATTAAGGAGAGACCAAATACAGTCTAATTGTAATAGGACATCAAAATACATGTGAAAAAGCTTGGGCACTAGATTATACGCAACAAGGCGCATGGAAAAAACAGCTTTGATTGCAGCAATATCAAACTCGACATCTTTGCACCTTCTAGCTATAGGCAATTTTTTAGTTACATAATATGTAAAAAATTTAACTCGTTGAGCTCTCTTTTTCAGCAAGTTACTGGTAACAGGGGATATAGCTCAGTGGTAGAGCGTCCGCTTAGCATGCGGAAGGCCTGGGGTTCGAACCCCCATAACTCCAATAACAAACCCAGATTTTAATTTTTACTGAAGTTTCATTTATCTATGGGAATAATTAAATCAACCAAATCTATGTGAAGCCACTCATGCATCACTGCCTCTAAATTCGGTGGACCTAAAAAAAATGTTCAAATTACGGAGAGACCAAATACAATCTATTTGTAATAGGATATCATAATACATGTGAAACAGCTCGGGCAGTAGATTAAACGCAACAAGATGCATGGAAAGAACAGCTTTGGTTGCAGCAATATCAAACTTGACAACTTTGCACCTTCTAGCTATAGGCAATTTTAAAGTTAAATAATACGTAAAAATTGAATTCGTTGAGCTCTCTTTTTCAGCAAGTTACTGTTGACCGGGGATATAGCTCAGTGGTAGAGCGTCAGCTTCGCATGCGGTAGGCCTGGGTTTCGAAACCCCATATCTCCACAAACAAACCCAGGTTTTAATTTTAACTGAAGTTTCATTTATCTATTGGAATAATTAAATCAACCAAATCTATGAGAAGCCACTCATACATCACTGCGTCTACATTCGGTGGACCTTTAAAATGTTTAAATTAAGGAGAGACCAAATACAGTCTAATTGTAATAGGACATCACAATACATGTGAAAAAGCTTGGGCACTAGATTATACGCAACAAGCTGCATGGAAAAAACAGCTTTGATTGCAGCAATATCAAACTCGACATCTTTGCACCTTCTAGCTATAGGCAATTTTTTAGTTACATAATATGTAGAAATTTAACTCGTTGAGCTCTCTTTTTCAGCAAGTTACTGTTTAAAGGGGATATAGCTCAGTGGTAGAGCGTCCTCTTTGCATGAGGAAGGCCAGGGGTTCGAACCCCCATAACTCCAATAACAAACCCAGATTATAATTTCGACTGAAGTTTCATTTATCTATGGGAATAATTAAATCAACCAAATCTATGTGAAGCCACTCATGCATCACTGCCTCAAAATTCGGTGGACCTGAAAAAAATGTTCAAATTACGGAGAGGCCAAATACAATCTAATTGTAATAGGACATCATAATACATTTGAAACAGCTCGGGCAGTAGATTATACGCAACAAGATGCATGAAAAGAACAGCTTTGGTTGCAGCAATATCAAACTTGACAACTTTGCAGCTTCTAGCTATAGGCAATTTTAAAGTTACATAATACGTAAAAATTTAACTCGTTGAGCTCTCTTTTTCAGCAAGTTACTGTTCACCGTGGATATAGCTCAGTGGTAGAGCGTCCGCTTTGCATGCGGAAGGCCTGGGGTTCGAACCCCCACAACTCCAATAACAAACCCAGATTTTAATTTTGACTGAAGTTTCATTTATCTATGGGAATAATTAAATCAACCAAATCTATGTGAAGCCACTCAAGCATCACTGCCTCAAAATTCGGTGGACCTAAAAAAAATGTTCAAATTACGGAGAGACCAAATACAATCTATTTGTAATAGGACATCAACATACATTTGAAACAGCTTGGGCACTAGATTATACGCAACAAGCTGCATGGAAAAAACAGCTTTGATTGCAGCAATATCAAACTCGACATCTTTGCACCTTCTAGCTATAGGCAATTTTTTAGTTACATAATATGTAGAAATTTAACTCGTTGAGCTCTCTTTTTTAGGAAGTTACTGTTTAAAGGGGATATAGCTCAGTGGTAGAGCGTCCTCTTTGCATGCGGAAGGCCAGGGGTTCGAACCCCCATAACTCCAATAACAAACCCAGATTATAATTTTGACTGAAGTTTCATTTATCTATGGGAATAATTAAATCAACCAAATCTATGTGAAGCCACTCATGCATCACTGCCTCAAAATTCGGTGGACCTGAAAAAAATGTTCAAATTACGGAGAGGCCAAATACAATCTAATTGTAATAGGACATCATAATACATGTGCAACAGCTCGGGCAGTAGATTATACGCAACAAGATGCATGGAAAGAACAGCTTTGGTTGCAGCAATATCAAACTTCACAACTTTGCAGCTTCTAGCTATAGGCAATTTTAAAGTTACATAATACGTAAAAATTTAACTCGTTGAGCTCTCCTTTTCAGCAAGTTACTGTTCACCGTGGATATAGCTCAGTGGTAGAGCGTCCGCTTTGCATGCGGAAGGCCTGGGTTTCGAACCCCCATAACTCCAATAACAAAGCCAGATTTTAATTTTGACTGACGTTTCATTTATCTATTGGAATAATTAAATCAACCAAATCTGAGAAGCCACTCATACATCACTGCGTCTACATTCGGTGGACCTTAAAAATGTTTAAATTAAGGAGAGACCAAATACAGTCTAATTGTAATAGGACATCACAATACATGTGAAAAAGCTTGGGCACTAGATTATACGCAACAAACCGCATGGAAAAAACAGCTTTGATTGCAGCAATATCAAACTCGACATCTTTGCACCTTCTAGCTATAGGCAATCTTTTAGTTCCATAATAAGTAAAAATTTAACTCGTTGAGCTCTCTTTTTCAGCAAGTTACTGGTAACAGGGGATATAGCTCAGTGGTAGAGCGTCCACTTTGCATGCGGAAGGCCTGGAGTTCGAACCCCCATAACTCCAATAACAAACCCAGATTTTAATTTTGACTGAAGTTTCATTTATCTATGGGAATAATTAAATCAACCAAATCTATGTGAAGCCACTCATGCATCACTGCCTCAAAATTCGGCGGACCTGAAAAAAATGTTCAAATTACGGAGAGGCGAAATACAATCTAATTGTAATAGGACATCATAATACATGTGCAACAGCTCGGGCAGTAGATTATACGCAACAAGATGCATGGAAAGAACAGCTTTGGTTGCAGCAATATCAAACTTGACAACTTTGCAGCTTCTAGCTATAGGCAATTTTAAAGTTACATAATACGTAAAAATTTAACTCGTTGAGCTCTCTTTTTCAGCAAGTTACGGTTCACCGTGGATATAGCTCAGTGGTAGAGCGTCCGCTTTGCATGCGGAAGGCCTGGGTTTCGAACCCCCATAACTCCAATAACAAACCCAGATTTTAATTTTGACTGAAGTTTCATTTATCTATTGGAATAATTAAATCAACCAAATCTATGAGAAGCCACTCATACATCACTGCGTCTACATTCGGTGGACCTTAAAAATGTTTAAATTAAGGAGAGACCAAATACAGTCTAAATGTAATAGGACATCACAATACATGTGAAAAAACTTGGGCACTAGATTATACGCAACAAGCGGCATGGAAAAAACAGCTTTGATTGCAGCAATATCAAACTCGACATCTTTGCACCTTCTAGCTATAGGCAATTTTTTAGTTACATAATATGTAAAAAATTTAACTCGTTGAGCTCTCTTTTTCAGCAAATTACTGGTAACAGGGGATATAGCTCAGTGGTAGAGCGTCCGCTTAGCATGCGGAAGGCCTGGGGTTCGAAACCCCATAACTCCAATAACAAACCCAGATTTTAATTTTTACTGAAGTTTCATTTATCTATGGGAATAACTAAATCAACCAAATCTATGTGAAGCCACTCATGCATCACTGCCTCTAAATTCGGTGGACCTAAAAAAATGTTCAAATTACGGAGAGACCAAATACAATCTATTTGTAATAGGACATCATAAAACATGTGAAACAGCTCGGGCAGTAGATTAAACGCAACAAGATGCATGGAAAGAACAGCTTTGGTTGCAGCAATATCAAACTTGACAACTTTGCAGCTTCTAGCTATAGGCAATTTTAAAGTTACATAATACGTAAAAATTTAACTCGTTGAGCTCTCTTTT
Organism: Convolutriloba macropyga; assembly: GCF_964194025.1. Lineage (NCBI taxonomy): Eukaryota > Metazoa > Xenacoelomorpha > Acoela > Convolutidae > Convolutriloba > Convolutriloba macropyga. The sequence goes on along the minus strand of NC_134471.1, from coordinate 73,909,739 downwards.
TCAGCAAGTTACTGTTCACCGTGGATATAGCTCAGTGGGAGAGCGTCCGCTTTGCATGCGGAAGGCCTGGGTTTCGAACCCCCATAACTCCAATAACAAACCCAGATTTTAATTTTGACTGAAGTTTCATTTATCTATTGGAATAATTAAATCAACCAAATCTATGAGAAGCCACTCATACATCACTGCGTCTACATTCGGTGGACCTTAAAAATGTTTCAATTAAGGAGAGCCCAAATACAGTATAATTGTAATAGGACTTCACAATACATGTGAAACAGCTCGGGCAGTAGATTATACTCAACAAGCTGCATGGAAAAAACAGCTTTGATTGCAGCAATATCAAACTCGACATCTTTGCACCTTCTAGCTATAGGCAATTTTTTAGTTACATAATATGTAGAAATTTAACTCGTTGAGCTCTCTTTTTCAGCAAGTTACTGTTTAAAGGGGATATAGCTCAGTAGTAGAGCGTCCTCTTTGCATGAGGAAGGCCAGGGGTTCGAACCCCCATAACTCCAATAACAAACCCCGATTATAATTTTGACTGAAGTTTCATTTATCTATGGGAATAATTAAATCAACCAAATCTATGAGAAGCCACTCATACATCACTGCGTCTACATTCGGTGGACCTTAAAAATGTTTAAATTAAGGAGAGACCAAATACAGTCTAAATGTAATAGGACATCACAATACATGTGAAAAAACTTGGGCACTAGATTATACGCAACAAGCGGCATGGAAAAAACAGCTTTGATTGCAGCAATATCAAACTCGACATCTTTGCACCTTCTAGCTATAGGCAATTTTTTAGTTACATAATATGTAAAAAATTTAACTCGTTGAGCTCTCTTTTTCAGCAAATTACTGGTAACAGGGGATATAGCTCAGTGGTAGAGCGTCCGCTTAGCATGCGGAAGGCCTGGGGTTCGAAACCCCATAACTCCAATAACAAACCCAGATTTTAATTTTTACTGAAGTTTCATTTATCTATGGGAATAACTAAATCAACCAAATCTATGTGAAGCCACTCATGCATCACTGCCTCTAAATTCGGTGGACCTAAAAAAATGTTCAAATTACGGAGAGACCAAATACAATCTATTTGTAATAGGACATCATAAAACATGTGAAACAGCTCGGGCAGTAGATTAAACGCAACAAGATGCATGGAAAGAACAGCTTTGGTTGCAGCAATATCAAACTTGACAACTTTGCAGCTTCTAGCTATAGGCAATTTTAAAGTTACATAATACGTAAAAATTTAACTCGTTGAGCTCTCTTTTTCAGCAAGTTACTGTTCACCGTGGATATAGCTCAGTGGGAGAGCGTCCGCTTTGCATGCGGAAGGCCTGGGTTTCGAACCCCCATAACTCCAATAACAAACCCAGATTTTAATTTTGACTGAAGTTTCATTTATCTATTGGAATAATTAAATCAACCAAATCTATGAGAAGCCACTCATACATCACTGCGTCTACATTCGGTGGACCTTAAAAATGTTTAAATTAAGGAGAGACCAAATACAGTCTAATTGTAATAGGACATCACAATACATGTGAAAAAGCTTGGGCACTAGATTATACGCAACAAGCCGCATGGAAAAAACAGCTTTGATTGCAGCAATATCAAACTCGACATCTTTGCACCTTCTAGCTATAGGCAATTTTTTAGTTTAATAATATGTAAAAAATTTAACTCGTTGAGCTCTCTTTTTCAGCAAGTTACTGGTAACAGGGGATATAGCTCAGTGGTAGAGCGTCCGCTTAGCATGCGGAAGGCCTGGGGTTCGAACCCCCATAACTCCAATAACAAACCCAGATTTTAATTTTTACTGAAGTTTCATTTATCTATGGGAATAATTAAATCAACCAAATCTATGTGAAGCCACTCATGCATCACTGCCTCTAAATTCGGTGGACCTAAAAAAATGTTCAAATTACGGAGAGACAAAATACAATCTATTTGTAATAGGATATCATAATACATGTGAAACAGCTCGGGCAGTAGATTAAACGCAACAAGATGCATGGAAAGAACAGCTTTGGTTGCAGCAATATCAAACTTGACAACTTTGCACCTTCTAGCTATAGGCAATTTTAAAGTTACATAATACGTAAAAATTTAACTCGTTGAGCTCTCTTTTTCAGCAAGTTACTGTTGACCGGGGATATAGCTCAGTGGTAGAGCGTCAGCTTCGCATGCGGAAGGCCTGAGTTTCGAAACCCCATATCTCCACAAACAAACCCAGGTTTTAATTTTAACTGAAGTTTCATTTATCTATTGGAATAATTAAATCAACCAAATCTATGAGAAGCCACTCATACATCACTGCGTCTACATTCGGTGGACCTTTAAAATGTTTAAATTACGGAGAGACCAAATACAATCTATTTGTAATAGGACATCATAATACATGTGAAACAGCTCGGGCAGTAGATTATACGCAGCAAGATGCATGGAAAGAACAGCTTTGATTGCAGCAATATCAAACTTGACAACTTTGCACCTTCTAGCTATAGGCAATTTTAAAGTTACATAATACGTAAAAATTTAACTCGTTGAGCTCTCTTTTTCAGCAAGTTACTGTTGACCGGGGATATAGCTCAGTGGTAGAGAGTCCGCTTCGCATGCGGAAGGCCTGGGTTTCGAAACCCCATATCTCCACAAACAAACCCAGGTTTTAATTATAACTGAAGTTTCATTTATCTATTGGAATAATTAAATCAACCAATTCTATGAGAAGCCACTCATACATCACTGCGTCTACTTTCGGTGGACCTTAAAAATGTTTAAATTAGGGAGAGAGCAAAGTCTAATTGTAATAGGACATCACAATACATGTGAAACAGCTTGGGCACTAGATTATACGCAACAAGCCGCATGGAAAAAACAGCTTTGATTGCAGCAATATCAAACTCGACATCTTTGCACCTTCTAGCTATAGACAATTTTTTAGTTACATAATATGTAAAAATTTAACTCGTTGAGCTCTCTTTTTCAGCAAGTTACTGTTAACAGGGGATATAGCTCAGTGGTAGAGCGTCCGCTTAGCATGCGGAAGGCCTGGGGTTCTAACCCCCATAACTCCAATAACAAACCCAGATTTTAATTTTGACTGAAGTTTCATTTATCTATGGGAATAATTAAATCAACCAAATCTATGTGAAGCCACTCATGCATCACTGCCTCAAAATTCGGTGGACCTACAAAAGTGTTCAAATTACGGAGAGACCAAATACAATCTAATTGTAATAGGACATCATAATACATGTGAAACAGCTCGGGCAGTAGATTATACGCAACAAGATGCATGGAAAGAACAGCTTTGGTTGCAGCAATATCAAACTTGACAACTTTGCACCTTCTAGCTATAGGCAATTTTAAAGTTACATAATACGTAAAAATTTAACTTGTTGAGCTCTCTTTTTCAGCAAGTTACTGTTGACCGGGGATATAGCTCAGTGGTAGAGCGTCAGCTTCGCATGCGGAAGGCCTGAGTTTCGAAACCCCATATCTCCACAAACAAACCCAGGTTTTAATTTTAACTGAAGTTTCATTTATCTATTGGAATAATTAAATCAACCAAATCTATGAGAAGCCACTCATACATCACTGCGTCTACATTCGGTGGACCTTTAAAATGTTTAAATTACGGAGAAACCAAATACAATCTATTTGTAATAGGACATCATAATACATGTGAAACAGCTCGGGCAGTAGATTATACGCAACAAGATGCATGGAAAAACAGCTTTGGTTGCAGCAATATCAAACTTGACAACTTTGCACCTTCTAGCTATAGGCAATTTTAAAGTTACATAATACGTAAAAATTTAACTCGTTGAGCTCTCTTTTTCAGGAAGTTACTGTTGACCGGGGATATAGCTCAGTGGTAGAGAGTCCGCTTCGCATGCGGAAGGCCTGGGTTTCGAAACCCCATATCTCCACAAACAAACCCAGGTTTTAATTATAACTGAAGTTTCATTTATCTATTGGAATAATTAAATCAACCAATTCTATGAGAAGCCACTCATACATCACTGCGTCTACTTTCGGTGGACCTTAAAAATGTTTAAATTAGGGAGAGAGCAAAGTCTAATTGTAATAGGACATCACAATACATGTGAAACAGCTTGGGCACTAGATTATACGCAACAAGCCGCATGGAAAAAACAGCTTTGATTGCAGCAATATCAAACTCGACATCTTTGCACCTTCTAGCTATAGACAATTTTTTAGTTACATAATATGTAAAAATTTAACTCGTTGAGCTCTCTTTTTCAGCAAGTTACTGTAAACAGGGGACATAGCTCAGTGGTAGAGCGTCCGCTTTGCATGCGGAAGGCCTGGGGTTCTAACCCCCATAACTCCAATAACAAACCCAGATTTTAATTTTGACTGAAGTTTCATTTATCTATGGGAATAATTAAATCAACCAAATCTATGTGAAGCCACTCACGCATCACTGCCTCAAAATTCGGTGGACCTAAAAAAATGTTCAAATTACGGAGAGACCAAATACAATCTAATTGTAATAGGACATCATAATACATGTGAAACAGCTCGGGCAGTAGATTATACGCAACAAGATGCATGGAAAGAACAGCTTTGGTTGCAGCAATATCAAACTTGACAACTTTGCACCTTCTAGCTATAGGCAATTTTTTAGTTAGATAATATGTAAAAATTTAAATCGTTGAGCTCTCTTTTTCAGCAAGCTACTGTTCACCGGGGATATAGCTCAGTGGTAGAGCGTCCGCTTCGCATGCGGAAGGCCTGGGGTTCGAAACCCCATATCTCCACAAACAAACCCAGGTTTAATTATAACTGAAGTTTCATTTATCTATTGGAATAATTAAATCAATCAAATCTATGAGAAGCCACTCATACATCACTGCGTCTACATTCGGTGGACCTTAAAAATGTTTAAATTAAGGAGAGACCAAATTCTAATTGTAATAGGACATCACAATACAAGTGAAACAGCTTGGGCACTAGATTATACGCAACAAGCCGCATGGAAAAAACAGCTTTGATTGCAGCAATATCAAACTCGACATCTTTGCACCTTCTAGCTATAGACAATTTTTTATTCACATAATATGTAAAAATTTAACTCGTTGAGCTCTCTTTTTCAGCAAGTTACTGTTAACAGGGGATATAGCTCAGTGGTAGAGCGTCCGCTTTGCATGCGGAAGGCCTGGGGTTCGAACCCCCATAACTCCAATAACAAACTCAGATTTTAATTTTGACTGAAGTTTCATTTATCTGTGGGAATAATTAAATCAACTAAATCTATGTGAAGCCACTCATGCATCACTGCCTCAAAATTCGGTGGACCTGAAAGAAATGTTCAAATTAAGGAGAGACCAAATACAATCTAATTGTAATAGGACATCAAAATACATGTGAAACAGCTCGGGCAGTAGATTATAAGCAACAAGATGCAAGGAAAGAACAGCTTTGGTTGCAGCAATATCATACTTGACAACTTTGCACCTTCTAGCTATAGGCAATTTTTTAGTTACATAATATGTAAAAATTTAAATCGTTGAGCTCTCTTTTTCAGCAAGCTACTGTTCACCGGGGATATAGCTCAGTGGTAGAGCGTCCGCTTCGCATGCGGAAGGCCTGGGGTTCGAAACCCCATATCTCCACAAACAAACCCAGGTTTTAATTATAACTGAAGTTTCATTTATCTATTGGAATAATTAAATCAACCAAATCTATGAGAAGCCACTCATACATCACTGCGTCTACATTCGGTGGACCTTAAAAATGTTTAAATTAAGGAGAGACCAAATTCTAATTGTAATAGGACATCACAATACATGTGAAACAGCTTGGGCACTAGATTATACGCAACAAGCCGCATGGAAAAAACAGCTTTGATTGCAGCAATATCAAACTCGACATCTTTGCACCTTCTAGCTATAGACAAATTTTTATTCACATAATATGTAAAAATTTAACTCGTTGAGCTCTCTTTTTCAGCAAGTTACTGTTAACAGGGGATATAGCTCAGTGGTAGAGCGTCCACTTTGCATGCGGAAGGCCTGGGGTTCGAACCCCCATAACTCCAATAACAAACTCAGATTTTAATTTTGACTGAAGTTTCATTTATCTATGGGAATAATTAAATCAACTAAATCTATGTGAAGCCACTCATGCATCACTGCCTCAAAATTCGGTGGACCTGAAAGAAATGTTCAAATTAAGGAGAGACCAAATACAATCTAATTGTAATAGGACATCAAAATACATGTGAAACAGCTCGGGCAGTAGATTATACGCAACAAGATGCATGGAAAGAACAGCTTTGGTTGCAGCAATATCATACTTGACAACTTTGCACCTTCTAGCTATAGGCAATTTTTTAGTTACATAATATGTAAAAATTTAACTCGTTGAGCTCTCTTTTTCAGCAAGCTACTGTTCACCGGGGAAATAGCTCAGTGGTAGAGCGGCCGCTTCGCATGCGGAAGGCCTGGGGTTCGAAACCCCATATCTCCACAAACAAACCCAGGTTTTAATTATAACTGAAGTTTCATTTATCTATTGGAATAATTAAAACAACCAAATCTATGAAAAGCCACTCATACATCACTGCGTCTACATTCGGTGGACCTTACAAATGCTTAAATTAAGGAGAGACCAAAGTCTAAATGTAATAGGACATCACAATACATGTGAAACAGCTTGGGCACTAGATTATACGCAACAAGCCGCATGGAAAAAACAGCTTTGATTGCAGCAATATCAAACTCGACATCTTTGCACCTTCTAGCTATAGACAATTTTTTAGTTAAATAATATGTAAAAATTTAACTCGTTGAGCTCTCTTTTTCAGCAAGTTACTGTTAACAGGGGATATAGCTCAGTGGTAGAGCGTCCGCTTTGCACTCGAAAGGCTTGGGGTTCGAACCCCCATAACTCAAACAACAAACCCAGATTTTAATTTCGACTGAAGTTTCATTTATCTATGGGAATAATTAAATCAACCAAATCTAGGAGAAGCCACTCATGCATCACTGCCTCAAAATTCGTTGGACCTAAAAAAATGTTCAAATTACGGAGAGACCGAATGCAGTCTAATTGTAATAGGACATCATAATACATGTGGAACAGCTCGGGCAGTAGATTATACGCAACAAGATGCATGGAAAAAACAGCTTTGATTGCAGCAATATCAAACTTGACATCTTTGCACCTTCTAGCTATAGGCAATTTTAAAGTAACGTAATATGTAAAAATTTAACTCGTTGAGCTCTCTTTTTCAGCAACTTACTATTCGCAGGGTATATAGCTCAGTGATAGAGCGTCCGCTTCGCATGCGGAAGGACTGGGGATCGAACCCCCATATCTTCACAGACCAACCCAGATATTAATTTTGACTGAAGTTTCATTTATCCATGGGAATAACTAAATCAACCAAATCTATGAGAAGCGACTCATGCATCCTTGCCTCAACAATCGGTGGACCTAAAAAATGTTCAAATTACGGAGAGACCGAATGCAGTCTGATTGTAATAGGACATCATAATACATGTGGAACAGCTCGGGCAGTAGATTATACGCAACAAGATGCATGGAAAAAACAGCTTTGATTGCAGCAATATCATACTTGACATCTTTGCACCTTCTAGCTATAGGCAATTTTAAAGTTACATAATATGTAAAAATTTAACTCGTTGAGTTCTCTTTTTCAGGAAGTTACAGTTAACAGGGGATATAGCTCAGTGGTAGAGCGTCCGCTTTGCATGCGGAAGGCCTGGGGTTCGAACCCCCATATCTCCAAAAACAAAGCCAGATTTTAATTTTGACTGAAGTTTCATTTATCTATGAGAATAATTAAATCAACCAAATCTAGGAGAAGCCACTCATGCATCGCTGCCTCAACATTCGGTGGACCTAAAATGTTCAAATTACGGAGAGACCGAATACAGTCTAATTATAGTAGGACATCATAATACATGTGAAACAGCTCGGGCAGTAGATTATACGCAACAAGATGCATGGAAAAAACAGCTTTGGTTGCAGCAATATCAAACTTGACATCTTTGCACCTTCTAGCTATAGGCAATTTTAAAGTTACGTAATATGTTAAAATTTAACTCGTTGAGCTCTCTTTTTCAGCAACTTACTATTCGCAGGGTATAAAGCTCAGTGATAGAGCGTCCGCTTCGCATGCGGAAGGACTGGGGATCGAACCCCCATATCTCCACAGACAAACACAGATATTAATTTTGACTGAAGTTTCATTTATCCATGGGAATAACTAAATCAACCAAATCTATGAGAAGCGACTCATGCATCACTGCCTCAACAATCGGTGGACCTAAAAAATGTTTAAATTACGGAGAGACCGAATACAGTCTAATTGTAATAGGACATCATCATACATGTGGAACAGCTCGGGCAGTAGATTATACGCAAAAAGATGCATGGAAAAAACAGCTTCGATTGCAGCAATATCAAACTTGACATCTTTGCACCTTCTAGCTATAGGCAATTTTATAATTACATAATATGTAAAAATTTAACTCGTTGAGCTCTCTTTTTTCAGGAAGTTACTGTTCACAGGGGATATAGCTCGGTGGTGTCCGCTTCGCATGCGGAAGGACTGGGGATCGAACCCCCATATCTCCACAGACAAACACAGATATTAATTTTGACTGAAGTTTCATTTATCCATGGGAATAACTAAATCAACCAAATCTATGAGAAGCGACTCATGCATCACTGCCTCGAAAATCGGTGGACCTAAAAAATGTTTAAATTACGGAGAGACCGAATACAGTCTAATTGTAATAGGACATCATAATACATGTGGAAAAGCTCGGGCAGTAGATTACACGCAACAAGATGCATGGAAAAAACAGCTTCGATTGAAGCAATATCAAACTTGACATCTTTGCACCTTCTAGCTATAGGCAATTTTATAATTAGATAATATGTGAAAATTTACCTCGTTGAGCTCTCTTTTTCAGGAAGTTACTGTTCACAGGGGATATAGCTCAGTGGTAGAGCGTCCTCTTTGCATGCTGAAGGCCTGGGGTTCGAACCCCCATATCTCCAAAAATAAACCGAGATTTTAATTTTGACTGAGGTTTCATTTATCTATGGGAATAATTAAATCAACCAAATCTAGGAGAAGCCACTCATGCATCACTGCCTCAACATTCGGTGGACCTAAAATGTTTAAATTACGGAGAGACCGAATACAGTCTAATTATAATAGGACATCATAATACATGTGAAACAGCTCGGGCAGTAGATTATACGCAACAAGACGCATGGAAAAAACAGCTTTGGTTGCAGCAATATCAAACTTGACATCTTTGCACCTTCTAGCTATAGGCAATTTTAAAGTTACGTAATATGTTGAAATTTAACTCGTTGAGCTCTCTTTTTCAGCAACTTACTATTCGCAGGGTATATAGCTCAGTGATAGAGCGTCCGCTTCGCATGCGGAAGGACTGGGGATCGAACCCCCATATCTCCACAGACAAACCCAGAAATTAATTTTGACTGAAGTTTCATTTATCCATGGGAATAACTAAATCAACCAAATCTATGAGAAGCGACTCATGCATCACTGCCTCAAAATTCGTTGGACCTAAAAAAATGTTCAAATTACGGAGAGACCGAATGCAGTCTAATTGTAATAGGACATCATAATACATGTGGAACAGCTCGGGCAGTAGATTATACGCAACAAGATGCATGGAAAAAACAGCTTCGATTGCAGCAATATCAAACTTGACATCTTTGCACCTTCTAGCTATAGGCAATTTTATAATTACATAATATGTAAAAATTTACCTCGTTGAGCTCTCTTTTTCAGGAAGTTACTGTTGACAGGGGATATAGCTCAGTGGTAGAGCGTCAGCTTTGCATGCTGAAGGCCTGGGGTTCGAACCCCCATATCTCCAAAAATAAACCGAGATTTTAATTTTGACTGAGGTTTCATTTATCTATGGGAATAATTAAATCAACCAAATCAAGGAGAAGCCACTCATGCATCACTGCCTCAAAATTCGGTGGACCTAAAAAAATGTTTAATTTACGGAGAGACCGAATACAGTCTAATTGTAATAGGACATCATAATATATGTGGAAAAGCTCGGGCAGTAGATTATACGCAACAAGATGCATGGAAAAAACAGCTTCGATTGCAGCAATATCAAACTTGACATCTTTGCACCTTCTAGCTATAGGCAATTTTATAATTACATAATATGTAAAAATTTACCTCGTTGAGCTCTCTTTTTCAGGAAGCTACTGTTCACAGGGGATTTAGCTCAGTGGTAGAGCGTTCGCTTTGCATGCTGAAGGCCTGGGGTTCGAACCCCCATATCTCCAAAAATAAACCGAGATTTTAATTTTGACTGAGGTTTCATTTATCTATGGGAATAATTAAATCAACCAAATCTAGGAGAAGCCACTCATGCATCACTGCCTCAACATTCGGTGGACCTAAAATGTTTAAATTACGGAGAGACCGAATACAGTCTAATTATAATAGGACATCATAATATATGTGGAAAAGCTCGGGCAGTAGATTATACGCAACAAGATGCATGGAAAAAACAGCTTCGATTGCAGCAATATCAAACTTGACATCTTTGCACCTTCTAGCTATAGGCAATTTTATAATTACATAATATGTAAAAATTTACCTCGTTGAGCTCTCTTTTTCAGGAAGTAACTGTTGACAGGGGATATAGCTCAGTGGTAGAGCGTCCGCTTTGCATGCTGAAGGCCTGGGGTTCGAACCCCCATATCTCCAAAAATAAACCGAGATTTTAATTTTGACTGAGGTTTCATTTATCTATGGGAATAATTAAATCAACCAAATCAAGCAGAAGCCACTCATGCATCACTGCCTCAAAATTCGGTGGACCTAAAAAAATGTTTAATTTACGGAGAGACCGAATACAGTCTAATTGTAATAGGACATCATAATATATGTGGAAAAGCTCGGGCAGTAGATTATACGCAACAAGATGCATGGAAAAAACAGCTTCGATTGCAGCAATATCAAACTTGACATCTTTGCACCTTCTAGCTATAGGCAATTTTATAATTACATAATATGTAAAAATTTACCTCGTTGAGCTCTCTTTTTCAGGAAGTTACTGTTCACAGGGCATTTAGCTCAGTGGTAGAGCGTTCGCTTTGCATGCTGAAGGCCTGGGGTTCGAACCCCCATATCTCCAAAAATAAACCGAGGTTTTAATTTTGACTGAGGTTTCATTTATCTATGGGAATAATTAAATCAACCAAATCTAGGAGAAGCCACTCATGCATCACTGCCTCAACATTCGGTGGACCTAAAATGTTTAAATTACGGAGAGACCGAATACAGTCTAATTATAATAGGACATCATAATACATGTGAAACAGCTCGGGCAGTAGATTATACGCAACAAGACGCATGGAAAAAACAGCTTTGGTTGCAGCAATATCAAACTTGACATCTTTGCACCTTCTAGCTATAGGCAATTTTAAAGTTACGTAATATGTTGAAATTTAACTCGTTGAGCTCTCTTTTTCAGCAACTTACTATTCGCAGGGTATATAGCTCAGTGATAGAGCGTCCGCTTCGCATGCGGAAGGACTGGGGATCGAACCCCCATATCTCCACAGACAAACCCAGAAATTAATTTTGACTGAAGTTTCATTTATCCATGGGAATAACTAAATCAACCAAATCTATGAGAAGCGACTCATGCATCACTGCCTCAAAATTCGTTGGACCTAAAAAAAATGTTCATATTACGGAGAGACCGAATGCAGTCTAATTGTAATAGGACATCATAATACATGTGGAACAGCTCGGGCAGTAGATTATACGCAACAAGATGCATGGAAAAAACAGCTTCGATTGCAGCAATATCAAACTTGACATCTTTGCACCTTCTAGCTATAGGCAATTTTATAATTACATAATATGTAAAAATTTACCTCGTTGAGCTCTCTTTTTCAGGAAGTACTGTTGACAGGGGATATAGCTCAGTGGTAGAGCGTCCGCTTTGCATGCTGAAGGCCTGGGGTTCGAACCCCCATATCTCCAAAAAAAACCGAGATTTTAATTTTGACTGAGGTTTCATTTATCTATGGGAATAATTAAATCAACCAAATCTAGGAGAAGCCACTCATGCATCACTGCCTCAAAATTCGGTGGACCTAAAAAAATGTTTAATTTACGGAGAGACCGAATACAGTCTAATTGTAATAGGACATCATAATATATGTGGAAAAGCTCGGGCAGTAGATTATACGCAACAAGATGCATGGAAAAAACAGCTTCGATTGCAGCAATATCAAACTTAACATCTTTGCACCTTCTAGCTATAGGCAATTTTATAATTACATAATATGTAAAAATTTACCTCGTTGAGCTCTCTTTTTCAGGAAGTTACTGTTCACAGGGGATTTAGCTCAGTGGTAGAGCGTTCGCTTTACATGAGGAAGGCCTGGGGTACGAACCCCCATATCTCCAAAAACAATCCGAGATTTTAATTTTGACTGAGGTTTCATTTATCTATGGGAATAATTAAATCAAATAAATGTAGGAGAAGCCACTCATGCATCAATGCCTCAGAATTCGGTGGACCCAAAAAAATGTTTAAATTACGGAGAGACCGAATACAGTCTAATTGTAATAGGACATCATAATACTTGTGGAAAAGCTCGGTTAGTAGATTATACGCAAAAAGATGCATGGAAAAAAAAGCTTCGATTGCAGCAATATCAAACTTGACATCTTTGCACCTTCTAGCTATAGGCAATTTTATAATTACATAATATGTAAAAATTTACCTCGTTGAGCTCTCTTTTTCAGAAAGTTACTGTTCACAGGGGATATAGCTCAGTGGTAGAGCGTCCGCTTTGCATGCGGAAGGCCTGGGGTTGGAACCCCCATATCTCCAAAAACAAACCGAGATTTTAATTTTGACTGAGGTTTCATTTATCTATGGGAATAATTAAATCAAATAAATGTAGGAGAAGCCACTCATGCATCAATGCCTCAAAATTCGGTGGGCCTAAAAAAATGTTTAAATTACGGAGAGACCGAATACAGTCTAATTGTAATAGGACATCATAATACATGTGGAAAAGCTCGGGCAGTAGATTATACGCAACAAGATGCATGGAAAAAACAGCTTCGATTGCAGCAATATCAAACTTGACATCTTTGCACCTTCTATCTATAGGCAATTTTATAATTACATAATATGTAAAAATTTACCTCGTTGAGCTCTCTTTTTCAGGAAGTTACTGTTAACAGGGGATATAGCTCAGTGGTAGAGCGTCCGCTTTGCATGCGGAAGGCCTGGGGTTCGAACCCCCATATCTCCAAAAACAAACCGAGATTTTAATTTTGACTGAGGTTTCATTTATCTATGGGAATAATTAAATCAAATAATGTAGGAGAAGCCACTCATGCATCAATGCCTCAAAATTCGGTGGACCTAAAAAAATGTTTAAATTACGGAGAGACCGAATACAGTCTAATTGTACTAGGACATCATAATACATGTGGAAAAGCTCGGGCAGTAGATTATACGCAACAAGATGCTTGGAAAAAATAGCTTCAATTGCAGCAATATCAAACTTAATATCTTTGCACCTTCTTGCTATAGGCAATTTTATAATTACATAATACGTAAAAATATACCTCGTTGAGCTCTCTTTTTCAGGAAGTTACAGTTCACAGGGGTTATAGCTCAGTGGTAGAGCGTCCGCTTTGCATGCGGAAGGCCTGGGGTTCGAACCCCCACATCTCCAAAAATAAACCGAGATTTTAATTTCGACTGAGGTTTCATTTATCTATGGGAATAATTAAATCAACCAAATCTAGGAGAGGCCACTCATGCATCACTGCCTCAAAAATCGTTGGACCTAAAAAAGTCTTCAAATTACGGAGAAATCGAATGCAGTCTAATTGTAATAGGACATCATAATACATGTGGAACAGCTCGGGCAGTAGATTATACGCAACAAGATGCATGGAAAAAACAGCTTCGAGTGCAGCAATATCAAACTTGACATCTTTGCACCTTCTAGCTATAGGCAATTTTATAATTACATAATATGTAAAAATTTACCTCGTTGAGCTCTCTTTTTTCAGGAAGTTACTGTTCACAGGGGATATAGCTCGGTGGTGTCCGCTTTGGATGCGGAAGGCCTGAGGTTCGAAACCCCATATCTCCAAAAACAAACCGAGATTTTAATTTTGACTGAGGTTTCATTTATCTATGGGAATAATTAAATCGAATAAATGTAGGAGAAGCCACTCATGCATCAATGCCTCAAAATTCGGTGGACCTAAAAAATGTTTAAATTACGGAGAGACCGAATACAGTCTAATTGTAATAGGACATCATAATACATGTGGAACAGCTCGGGCAGTAGATTATACGCAAAAAGATGCATGGAAAAAACAGCTTCGATTGTAGCAATATCAAACTTGACATCTTTGCACCTTCTAGCTATAGGCAATTTTATAATTACATATGTAAAAATTTACCTCGTTGAGCTCTCTTTTTCAGGAAGTTACTGTTCACAGGGGATATAGCTCAGTGGTAGAGCGTCCGCGTTGCATGCGGAAGGCCTGGGGTTCGAACCCCCATATCTCCAAAAACAAACCGAGATTTTAATTTTGACTGAGGTTTCATTTATCTATGGGAATAATTAAATCAAATAAATGTAGGAGAAGCCACTCATGCATCAATGCCTCAAAATTCGGTGGACCTAAAAAATGTTTAAATTACGGAGAGACCGAATACAGTCTAATTGTAATAGGACATCATAATACATGTGGAACAGCTCGGGCAGTGGATTATACGCAAAAAGATGCATGGAAAAAACAGCTTCGATTGCAGCAATATCAAACTTGACATCTTTGCACCTTCTAGCTATAGGCAATTTTATAATTACATAATATGTAAAAATTTAACTCGTTGAGCTCTCTTTTTTCAGGAAGTTACTGTTCACAGGGGATATAGCTCGGTGGTGTCCGCTTTGGATGCGGAAGGCCTGAGGTTCGAAACCCCATATCTCCAAAAACAAACCGAGATTTTAATTTTGACTGAGGTTTCATTTATCTATGGGAATAATTAAATCGAATAAATGTAGGAGAAGCCACTCATGCATCAATGCCTCAAAATTCGGTGGACCTAAAAAATGTTTAAATTACGGAGAGACCGAATACAGTCTAATTGTAATAGGACATCATAATACATGTGGAACAGCTCGGGCAGTAGATTATACGCAAAAAGATGCATGGAAAAAACAGCTTCGATTGTAGCAATATCAAACTTGACATCTTTGCACCTTCTAGCTATAGGCAATTTTATAATTACATATGTAAAAATTTACCTCGTTGAGCTCTCTTTTTCAGGAAGTTACTGTTCACAGGGGATATAGCTCAGTGGTAGAGCGTCCGCGTTGCATGCGGAAGGCCTGGGGTTCGAACCCCCATATCTCCAAAAACAAACCGAGATTTTAATTTTGACTGAGGTTTCATTTATCTATGGGAATAATTAAATCAAATAAATGTAGGAGAAGCCACTCATGCATCAATGCCTCAAAATTCGGTGGACCTAAAAAATGTTTAAATTACGGAGAGACCGAATACAGTCTAATTGTAATAGGACATCATAATACATGTGGAACAGCTCGGGCAGTAGATTATACGCAACAAGATGCATGGAAAAAACAGCTTTGATTGCAGCAACATCAAACTTGACATCCTTGCACCTTCTAGCTATAGGCAATTTTAAAGTTACATAATATGTAAAAAATTTAACTCGTTGAGCTCTCTTTTTCAGCAACTTACTATTCGCAGGGTATATAGCTCAGTGATAGAGCGTCCGCTTCGCATGCGGAAGGACTGGGGATCGAACCCCCATATCTTCACAGACAAACCCAGGTATTAATTTTGACTGAAGTTTCATTTATCCATGGGAATAACTAAATCAACCAAATCTATGAGAAGCGACTCATGCATCCTTGCCTCAACAATCGGTGGACCTAAAAAATGTTTAAATTATGGAGGGACCGAATACAGCCTAATTATAATAGGACATCATAATACATGTGGAACAGCTCGGGCAGTAGATTATACGCAACAAGATGCATGGAAAAACAGCGTTGATTGCAGCAATATCAAACTTGACATCTTTGCGCCTTCTAGCTATAGGCAAATTTATAATTACATAATATGTAAAAATTTACCTCGTTGAGTTCTCTTTTTCAGGAAGTTACTGTTCACAGGGGATATAGCTCAGTGGTAGAGCGTCCGCTTTGCATGCGGAAGGCCTGGGGTTCGAACCCCCATATCTCCAAAAACATACCGAGATTTTAATTTTGACTGAAGTTTGATTTATCTATGAGAATAATTAAATCAACCAAATCTAGGAGAAGCCACTCATGCATCGCTGCCTCAACATTCGGTGGACCTAAAAAGTTCAAATTACGGAGAGACCGAATACAGTCTAATTATAATAGGACATCATAATACATGTGAAACAGCTCGGGCAGTAGATTATACGCAACAAGATGCATGGAAAAAACAGCTTTGGTTGCAGCAATATCAAACTTGACATCTTTGCACCTTCTAGCTATAGGCAATTTTAAAGTTACATAATATGTAAAAATTTAACTCGTTGAGTTCTCTTTTTCAGGAAGTCACAGTTAACAGGGGATATAGCTCAGTGGTAGAGCGTCCGCTTTGCATGCGGAAGGCCTGGGGTTCGAACCCCCATATCTCCAAAAACAAAGCCAGATTTTAATTTTGACTGAAGTTTCATTTATCTATGAGAATAATTAAATCAACCAAATCTAGGAGAAGCCACTCATGCATCGCTGCCTCAACATTCGGTGGACCTAAAATGTTCAAATTACGGAGAGACCGAATACAGTCTAATTATAATAGGACATCATAATACATGTGAAACAGCTCGGGCAGTAGATTATACGCAATAAGATGCATGGAAAAAAACAGCTTTGGTTGCAGCAATATCAAACTTGACATCTTTGCACCTTCTAGCTATAGGCAATTTTAAAGTTACGTAATATGTTAAAATTTAACTCGTTGAGCTCTCTTTTTCAGCAACTTACTATTCGCAGGGTATAAAGCTCAGTGATAGAGCGTCCGCTTCGCACGCGGAAAGACTGGGGATCGAACCCCCATATCAAACCCCGACAAACCCAGATATTAATTTTGACTGAAGTTTCATTTATCCATGGGAATAACTAAATCAACCAAATCTATGAGAAGCGACTCATGCATCACTGCCTCAACAATCGGTGGACCTAAAAAATGTTTAAATTACGGAGAGACCGAATACAGTCTAATTGTAATAGGACATCATAATACATGTGGAAAAGCTCGGGCAGTAGAATATACGCAACAAGATGCATGGAAAAAACAGCTTCGATTGCAGCAATATCAAACTTGACATCTTTGCACCTTCTAGCTATAGGCAATTTTATAATTACATAATATTTGAAAATTTACCTCGTTGAGCTCTCTTTTTCAGGAAGTTACTGTTCACAGGGGATATAGCTCAGTGGTAGAGCGTCCTCTTTGCATGCTGAAGGCCTGGGGTTCGAACCCCCATATCTCCAAAAATAAACCGAGATTTTAATTTTGACTGAGGTTTCATTTATCTATGGGAATAATTAAATCAACCAAATCTAGGAGAAGCCACTCATGCATCACTGCCTCAACATTCGGTGGACCTAAAATGTTTAAATTACGGAGAGACCGAATACAGTCTAATTATAATAGGACATCATAATACATGTGAAACAGCTCGGGCAGTAGATTATACGCAACAAGATGCATGGAAAAAACAGCTTTGGTTGCAGCAATATCAAACTTGACATCTTTGCACCTTCTAGCTATAGGCAATTTTAAAGTTACGTAATATGTTAAAATTTAACTCGTTGAGCTCTCTTTTTCAGCAACTTACTATTCGCAGGGTATATAGCTCAGTGATAGAGCGTCCGCTTCGCATGCGGAAGGACTGGGGATCGAACCCCCATATGTCCACAGACAAACCCAGATATTAATTTTGACTGAAATTTCATTTATCCATGGGAATAACTAAATCAACCAAATCTATGAGAAGCGACTCATGCATCACTGCCTCAACAATCGGTGGACCTAAAAAATGTTTAAAATACGGAGAGACCGAATACAGTCTAATTGTAATAGGACATCATAATACATGTGGAAAAGCTCGGGCAGTAGATTATACGCAACAAGATGCATGGAAAAAACAGCTTCGATTGCAGCAATATCAAACTTGACATCTTTGTACCTTCTAGCTATAGGCAATTTTATAATTACATAATATGTAAAAATTTACCTCGTTGAGCTCTCTTTTTCAGGAAGTTACTGTTCACAGGGGATTTAGCTGTGGTAGAGCGTTCGCTTTACATGCGGAAGGCCTGGGGTCCGAACCCCCATATCTCCAAAAACAATCCGAGATTTTAATTTTGACTGAGGTTTCATTTATCTATGGGAATAATTAAATCAAATAAATGTAGGAGAAGCCACTCATGCATCAATGCCTCAGAATTCGGTGGACCTAAAAAAATGTTTAAATTACGGAGAGACCGAATACAGTCTAATTGTAATAGGACATGATAATACTTGTGGAAAAGCTCGGTTAGTAGATTATACGCAACAAGATGCATGGAAAAAACAGCTTCGATTGCAGCAATATCAAACTTGACATCTTTGCACCTTCTAGCTATAGGCAATTTTAAATTACATAATATGTAAAAATTTACCTCGTTGAGCTCTCTTTTTCAGGAAGTTACTGTTCACAGGGGATATAGCTCAGTGGTAGAGCGTCCGCCTTGCATGCGGAAGGCCTGGGGTTGGAACCCCCATATCTCCAAAAACAAACCGAGATTTTAATTTTGACTGAGGTTTCATTTATCTATGGGAATAATTAAATCAAATAAATGTAGGAGAAGCCACTCATGCATCAATGCCTCAAAATTCGGTGGACCTAAAAAAATGTTTAATTTACGGAGAGACCGAATACAGTCTAATTGTAATAGGACATCATAATATATGTGGAAAAGCTCGGGCAGTAGATTATACGCAACAAGATGCATGGAAAAAACAGCTTTGGTTGCAGCAATATCAAACTTGACATCTTTGCACCTTCTAGCTATAGGCAATTTTAAAGTTACGTAATATGTTAAAATTTAACTCGTTGAGCTCTCTTTTTCAGCAACTTACTATTCGCAGGGTATATAGCTCAGTGATAGAGCGTCCGCTTCGCATGCGGAAGGACTGGGGATCGAACCCCAATATGTCCACAGACAAACCCAGATATTAATTTTGACTGAAATTTCATTTATCCATGGGAATAACTAAATCAACCAAATCTATGAGAAGCGACTCATGCATCACTGCCTCAACAATCGGTGGACCTAAAAAATGTTTAAAATACGGAGAGACCGAATACAGTCTAATTGTAATAGGACATCATAATACATGTGGAAAAGCTCGGGCAGTAGATTATACGCAACAAGATGCATGGAAAAAACAGCTTCGATTGCAGCAATATCAAACTTGACATCTTTGTACCTTCTAGCTATAGGCAATTTTATAATTACATAATATGTAAAAATTTACCTCGTTGAGCTCTCTTTTTCAGGAAGTTACTGTTCACAGGGGATTTAGCTCAGTGGTAGAGCGTTCGCTTTACATGCGGAAGGCCTGGGGTCCGAACCCCCATATCTCCAAAAACAATCCGAGATTTTAATTTTGACTGAGGTTTCATTTATCTATGGGAATAATTAAATCAAATAAATGTAGGAGAAGCCACTCATGCATCAATGCCTCAGAATTCGGTGGACCTAAAAAAATGTTTAAATTACGGAGAGACCGAATACAGTCTAATTGTAATAGGACATGATAATACTTGTGGAAAAGCTCGGTTAGTAGATTATACGCAACAAGATGCATGGAAAAAACAGCTTCGATTGCAGCAATATCAAACTTGACATCTTTGCACCTTCTAGCTATAGGCAATTTTAAATTACATAATATGTAAAAATTTACCTCGTTGAGCTCTCTTTTTCAGGAAGTTACTGTTCACAGGGGATATAGCTCAGTGGTAGAGCGTCCGCCTTGCATGCGGAAGGCCTGGGGTTGGAACCCCCATATCTCCAAAAACAAACCGAGATTTTAATTTTGACTGAGGTTTCATTTATCTATGGGAATAATTAAATCAAATAAATGTAGGAGAAGCCACTCATGCATCAATGCCTCAAAATTCGGTGGACCTAAAAAAATGTTTAAATTACGGAGAGACCGAATACAGTCTAATTGTAATAGGACATCATAATAGATGTGGAAAAGCTCGGGCAGTAGATTATACGCAACAAGATGCATGGAAAAAACAGCTTCGATTGCAGCAATATCAAACTTGACATCCTTGCACCTTCTATCTATATGCAATTTTATAATTACATAATATGTAAAAATTTACCTCGTTGAGCTCTCTTTTTCAGGAAGCTACTGTTAACAGGGGATATAGCTCAGTGGTAGAGCGTCCGCTTTGCATGCTGAAGGCCTGGGGTTCGAACCCCCATATCTCCAAAAACAAACCGAGATTTTAATTTTGACTGAGGTTTCATTTATCTATGGGAATAATTAAATCAAATAATGTAGGAGAAGCCACTCATCCATCAATGCCTCAAAATTCGGTGGACCTAAAAAAATGTTTAAATTACGGAGAGACCGAATACAGTCTAATTGTAATAGGACATCATAATACATGTGGAAAAGCTCGGGCAGTAGATTATACGCAACAAGATGCATGGAAAAAAACAGCTTCAATTGCAGCAATATCAAACTTGACATCTTTGCACCTTCTTGCTATAGGCAATTTTATAATTACATAATATGTAAAAATATACCTCGTTGAGCTCTCTTTTTCAGGAAGTTACAGTTCACAGGGGTTATAGCTCAGTGGTAGAGCGTCCGCTTTGCATGAGGAAGGCCTGGGGTTCGAACCCCCATAACTCCAAAAATAAACCGAGATTTTAATTTTGACTGAGGTTTCATTTATCTATGGGAATAATTAAATCAACCAAATCTAGGAGAGGCCACTCAAGCATCACTGCCTCAAAAATCGTTGGACCTAAAAAAATCTTCAAATTACGGAGAAACCGAATGCAGTCTAATTGTAATAGGACATCATAATACATGTGGAACAGCTCGGGCAGTAGATTATACGCAACAAGATGCATGGAAAAAACAGCTTCGATTGCAGCAATATCAAATTTGACATCTTTGCACCTTCTAGCTATAGGCAATTTTATAATTACATAATATGTAAAAATTTACCTCGTTGAGCTCTTTTTTCAGGAAGTTACTGTTCACAGGGGATATAGCTCAGTGGTGTCCGCTTTGCATGCGGAAGGCCTGGGGTTCGAAACCCCATATCTCCAAAAACAAACCGAGATTTTAATTTTGACTGAGGTTTCATTTATCTATGGGAATAATTAAATCAAATAAATGTAGGAGAAGCCACTCATGCATCAATGCCTCAAAATTCGGTGGACCTAAAAAATGTTTAAATTACGGAGAGACCGAATACAGTCTAATTGTAATAGGACATCATAATACATGTGGAACAGCTCGGGCAGTAGATTATACGCAACAAGATGCATGGAAAACACAGCTTCGATTGTAGCAAAATCAAACTTGACATCTTTGCACCTTCTAGCTATAGGCAATTTTATAATTACATATTATGTAAAAATTTACCTCGTTGAGCTCTCTTTTTCAGGAAGTTACTGTTCACAGGGGATATAGCTCAGTGGTAGAGCGTCCGCTTTGCATGGGGAAGGCCTGGGGTTCGAACCCCCATATCTCCAAAAACAAACCGAGATTTTAATTTTGACTGAGGTTTCATTTATCTATGGGAATAATTAAATCAAATAAATGTAGGAGAAGCCACTCATGCATCAATGCCTCAAAATTCGGTGGACCTAAAAAAATGTTTAAATTACGGAGAGACCGAATACAGTCTAATTGTAATAGGAAATCATAATACATGTGGAACAGCTCGGGCAGTAGATTATACGCAACAAGATGCATGAAAACAGCTTTGATTGCAGCAATATCATACTTGACATCTTTGCACCTTCTAGCTATAGGCAATTTTAAAGTTACATAACATGTAAAAATTTAACTCGTTGAGTACTCTTTTTCAGGAAGTTACTGTTCACAGTGGATATAGCTCAGTGGTAGAACGTCCGCTTTGCATGCGGAAGGCCTGGGGTTCGAACCCCCATATCTCCAATAACAAACCCAGATTTTAATTTTGACTGAAGTTTCATTTATCTATGGGAATAGTTAAATCAACCAAATCTATGAGAAGCCACTCATGCATCGCTGCCTCAACATTCGGTGGACCTAAAATGTTCAAATTACGGAGAGACCGGATACAGTGTAATTATAATAGGACATCATAATACATGTGAAACAGCTCGGGCAGTAGATTATACGCAACAAGATGCATGGAAAAAACAGCTTTGGTTGCAGCAATATCAAACTTGACATCTTTGCACCTTCTAGCTATAGGCAATTTTAAAGTTATATAATACGTAAAAATTTACCTCGTTGAGCTCTCTTTTTCAGGAAGTTACTGTTCACAGGGGATATAGCTCAGTGGTAGAGCTTCCGCTTTGCATGCGGAAGGCCTGGGGTTCGAACCCCCATATCTCCAAAAATAAACCGAGATTTTAATTTGGACTGAGGTTTCATTTATCTATGGGAATAATTAAATCAACCAAATCTAGAAGCCACTCATGCATCAATGCCTAAAAATTCGGTGGACCTAAAAAAATGTTTAAATTACGGAAAGACCGAATACAGTCTAATTGTAATAGGACATCAAAATACATGTGGAACAGCTCGGGCAGTAGATTATACGCAACAAGATGCATGGAAAAAACAGCTTCGATTGCAGCAATATCAAACATGACATCTTTGCACCTTCTAGCTATAGGCAATTTTGTAATTACATAATATGTAAAAATTTACCTCGTTCAGCTCTCTTTTTCAGGAAGTTACTGTTCACAGGGGATATAGCTCAGTGGTAGAGCTTCCGCTTTGCATGCGGAAGGCCTGGGGTTCGAACCCCCATATCTCCAAAAATAAACCGAGATTTTAATTTGGACTGAGGTTTCATTTATCTATGGGAATAATTAAATCAACCAAATCTAGGAGAAGCCACTCATGCATTACTGCCTCAAAATTCGTCGGAACTAAAAAAATCTTCAAATTACGGAGAGACCGAATGCAGTCTAATTGTAATAGGACATCATAATACATGTGGAACAGCTCGGGCAGTAGATTATACGCAACAAGATGCATGGAAAAAACAGCTTTGATTGCAGCAATATCATACTTGACATCTTTGCACCTTCTAGCTATAGGCAATTTTAGAGTTACATAATATGTAAAAACTTAACTCGTTGAGTTCTCTTTTTCAGGAAGTTACTGTTCACAGTGGATATAGCTCAGTGGTAGAGCGTCCGCTTTGCATGCGGAAGGCCTGGGGTTCGAATCCCCATATCTCCAATAACAAACCCAGATTTTTATTTTGACTGAAGTTTCATTTATCTATGGGAATAATTAAATCAACCAAATCTATGAGAAGCGACTCATGCATCACTGCCTCAACAATCGGTGGACCTAAAAAATGTTTGAATTACTGAGGGACCGAATACAGTCTAATTATAATAGGACATCATAATACATGTAAAACAGCTCGGGCAGTAGATTATACGCAACAAGATGCATGGAAAAAACAGCTTTGGTTGCAGCAATATCAAACTTGACATCTTTGCACCTTCGAGCTATAGGCAATTTTAAAGTTACATAATATGTAAAAATTTAACTCGTTGAGCTCTCTTTTTCAGGAAGTTACTATTCACAGGGGATATAGCTCAGTGGTAGAGCGTCCGCTTTGCATGCGGAAGGCCTGGGGTTCGAACCCCCATATCTCCAAAAACAAACCGAGATTTTAATTTTGACTGAGGTTTCATTTATCTATGGGAATAATTAAATCAACCAAATCTAGGAGAAGCCACTCAAGCATCACTGCCTCAAAATTCGTTGGACCTAAAAAATGTTCCATTTACGGAGAGACCGAATGCAGTCTAATTGTAATAGGACATCATAATACAAGAGGAACAGCTCGGGCAGTAGATTATACGCAACAAGATGCATGGAAAAAACAGCTTTGATTGCAGCAATATCATACTTGACATCTTTGCACCTTCTAGCTATAGGCAATTTTAAAGTTACATAATATGTAAAAATTTAACTCGTTGAGCTCTCTTTTTCAGTAAGGTACTGTTAACAGGGGATATAGCTCAACGGTAGAGCGTCCGCTTCGCAAGCGCAAGGCCTGGGCTTCGAACCCCCATATCACCACAAACAAAACCAGGTTTGAATTTTGAGTGACGTTTTATTTATCTATGGGTACAGTTAAATAAACGAACTCTATAAGAAGCAATTAAAAACAACACTACTTTAGCATTCGGTGGACCTTAAAAATGTTTAAATTACGGAGAGACCAAATACAGTCAAAGTGTAATACGACATCACAATACATGTGAAACAGCTCAGGCACTAGATTATAATCAACCAGATGCATGAAAAAAAAAACAACTCTGTTTGCAGCGTAATCAAACTTGACATCTTTGCGCAATCTAGCTATAGGCAATTTTAAACTTACATAATATTATACTCAATGAAATGTATGGAAACAATAGCTTTGGCTGCAGCGTAATCAAACTTGACATCTTTGCACTTTCTAGCTATATGAAATTTTAAAGTAACATAGTATGTAAAAAAAACTCGTTGAGGTCTGGTTGTCCTCCGCAAGTTACTGTTTAAGGGGGATATAGCTCAGTGGTAGAGCGTCCGCTTTGCATGCGGAAGGTCTGGGGCTCGAACCCCAATATCTCCAAAAACAAACCCAGATTTTAATTTTGACTGAAGTTTCATTTATCTATGGGAATAATTAAGTCAACCAAATCTAGGAGAAGCCACTCATGCATCACTGCCTGAAAATTCGGTGGACCTAATAAAAATGTTCAAATTACGGAGAGACCGAATACAGTCTAATTGTAATAGGACATCATAATACATGTGGAAAGCTCGGGCAGTAGATTATACGCAACAAGATGCATGGAAAAAAAACAGCTTTGATTGCAGCAATATCATACTTAACATCTTTGCACATTCTAGCTATAGGCAATTTTATAGTTACAAAATATGTAAAAATTTAACTCGTTGAGCTCTCCTTTTCAGCAACTTACTATTCACAGGGTATAAAGCTCAGTGGTAGAGCGTCCGCTTCGCATGTGGAAGGACTGGGGATCGAACCCTCATATCTCCACAAACAAACCCAGATATTAATTTTGACTGAAGTTTCATTTATCCATGGGAATAACTAAATCAACCAAATCTATGAGAAGCCACTCATGCATCACTGCCTCAACAATCGGTGGACCTAAAAAATGTTTAAATTACGGAGGGACCGAATACAGTCTAATTATAATAGGACATCATAATCTAATATTTTAAATGTAAGTCGCACTTGAACGCAATGTTTAACAACGCTCCTATCTTCACATGTTTTAACAATCCTTTAAAATGCAGCCTACACGGCCATGCTTAACTGGCTGATCTGCAAATGTTTTTTTGCTCATTAAGCACACAGCTTAGAAAAAACAAGCGAGACTGAAAGCCATCGACCAATATTTTCGTATGTAGCCGATTCAATAGACAGCAGTAACAGGCGTCGGTAGCCCTAGGGAATAGACCTGCGGCTGTGAAGCGAGGGGCATGGGTTCGAGCCCGAATGGGTGCGAGAAATGGCCCTTAATTTTGTCTCAAAAATGGTGAATCTTGTTCTTCATCCACTACTGTGTTTCCTTCTTGCTCCCTTCTTTATTTCCCTTCTTATTGATTCTTCTATATCTAATATATTAAATGTAAGTCGCACTTGAACGCAATGGTTAACAACGCTCCTATCTTCACGTGTTTTAGCGATCCTTAAACATGCAGACTACACGACCATGCTTAAGTGCCTGATCTGTAAATGTTTCTTTGCTCAATATGCGTACGGCTTAGCAAAAACAAGCGCGACAAAAATCCATCGACCAATATTCGTATGTAGCCTCAACGGATAGACAACAGTCACAGGCGTCGGTAGTGCAAGGGATTAGACTTGTGTCTGTGAAACGAGGGGCATCGGTTTGAGACCGAGTCGGTGCGAAGAATGGACTCTAGTTTTGATCTCATAAATGGTGAATCTTGTTTTTCATCCACTACTGTGTTTCCTTCTTGCTCCCTTTTTTATTTCCCTTCCTATTTATTCTTCTATATCTAATATATTAAATGTAAGTCGCACTTGAACGCAATGGTTAACAACCCTCCTATCTTCACATGTTTTAACGATCCTTTAACATGCAGCCTACACGGCCATGCTTAAGTGACTGATCTGCAAATGTTTTTTTGCTCATTAAGCAAACAGCTTAGAAAAAACAAGCGAGTCTGAAAGCTATCGACCAATATTTTTCGTATGTAGCCAATTCAAGAGACAGCAGTAACAGTTGTGGGCAGCGCAAGGGATTAGACCTGTGGCTGTGAAGCGAGGGGTATGGGTTCGAGCCTGAGTCGGTGCCAGAAATGTTCTCTGTTTTTTGTGTCATAAATGGTGAATCTTGTTTTTCAACCACTACTGTGGTTCCTTCTTGCTCCCTCCTTTATTTCCCTTTTTATTGATTCCTCTATATCTAATATATTAAATGTAAGTCGCACTTGAACGCAATGGTTAGCAACGCTCCTATCTTCACGTGTTTTAGCGATCTTTAAACATGCAGCCTACACGACCATGTTTAAGTGCCTGATCTGTAAATGTTTTTTCGCTCATTAAGCATACGGCTTAGCAAAAACAAGCGAGACAAAAAGCCATCGACCAATTTTCGTATGTAGCCACAACGGATAGACAACAGTAACAGGCGTCGGTAGCGCAAGGGATTAGGCCTGTGGCTGTGAAGCGAGGGGTATGGGTTCGAGCCTGAGTCGGTGCCAGAAAGGTCCTATGTTTTTTGTGTCATAAATGGTGAATCTTGTTTTTCATCCACTACTGTGTTTCTTTCTTGCTCCCTTCTTTAATTCGCTTCTTATTGATTCTTCTATATCTAATATTTTAAATGTGCGTCGCACTTGAACGCAATGGTTAGCAACGCTCCTATTTTCACGTGTTTTAGCGATCTTTAAACATGCAGCCTACACGACCATGTTTAAGTGCCTGATCTGTAAATGTTTTTTCGCTCATTAAGCATACGGCTTAGCAAAAACAAGCGAGACAAAAAGCCATCGACCAATTTTCGTATGTAGCCACAACGGATAGACAACAGTAACAGGCGTCGGTAGCGCAAGGGATTAGACCTGTGGCTGTGAAGTGAGGGGTATGGGTTCGAGCCTGAGTCGGGGCCAGAAAGGTCCTATGTTTTTTGTGTCATAAATGGTGAATCTTGTTTTTCATCCACTACTGTGTTTCTTTCTTGCTCCCTTCTTTAATTCCCTTCTTATTGATTCTTCTATATCTAATATTTTAAATGTGCGTCGCACTTGAACGCAATGGTTAACAACGCTCCTATCTTCACATGTTTTAACTATCCTTAAACATGCAGCCTATACAACCATGCTTTGGTGCCTGATCTGTAAGTGTTTTTTAGCTCATTAAGCATACGGCTTAGCAAAAACAAGCGAGACAAAAAGCCATCGACCAATTTTCGTATGTAGCCACTACGGATAGACAGCAATAACAGGCATCGGTAGTGCAAGGGATTCGAACTGTGGTTGTGAAGCGAGGGGCATGGTTCGAGATCAAGTCGGTGCAAAGAATGGCCTCTGTTTTTTGTCTCATAAATGGTGAATCTTGTTTTTCATCCACTACTGTGTTTCATTCTTGCTCGCTTCTTTATTTCTCTTCTTATTTATTCTTCTATATCTAATATATAAAATGTAAGTCGCAATTGAACACAATGGTTAACAACGCTCCTATCTTCACATGTTTTAGCAATCCTTTAACATGCAGCCTACACGGCCATGCTTAAGTGACTGATCTGCAAATGTTTTTTTTGCTCATTAAGCACATAGCTTAAGAAAAAACAAGCGAGACTGAAAGCTATCGACCAATATTTTTCGTATGTAGCCAATTCAAGAGACAGCAGTAACAGGTGTCGGTAGCGCAAGGGATTAGACCTGTGGTTGTGAAGCGAGGGGCATGAGTTCAAGCCTGAGTCGGTGCCAGAAATGGCCTCTGTTTTTTGTGTCATAAATGGTGAATCTTATTTTTCATCCACTACTGTGTTTCCTTCTTGCTCCCTTCTTTATTTCCCTTCTTATTGATTCTTCTATATCTTCTAATATATTAAATGTAAGTCGCATTTGAACGCAATGGTTAGCAACGCTCCTATCTTCACGTGTTTTAGCGATCCTTAAACATGCAGCCTACCCGACCATGCTTAAGTGCCTGATCTGTAAATGTTTTTATCGCCCATTAAGCATACGGCTTAGCAAAAACAAGCGAGACAAAAAGCCATCGACCAATATTCGTATGTAGCCACTACGGATAGACAATAGCAACAGGCGTCGGTAGCGCAATGGATTGGACCTGTGACTGTGAAGAGAGGGGCCTGGGTTCGATCCCGAGTGGTGGAGGAAAAGGATGCATCGTTTACTGGGATACAAAATTCGGGAGTTGGTTGTCGTTTTCTTCCCCTCTTCATTTCTTTGTTTTTTTGTTACTTATATCTTCTTTTCGTTCTTTCTTTATTCCTTTATCTTTTCTTTCTTTCTCCATTTTTTTCTCTCCCTCTCATCTAATATTTTAAATGTAAGTCGCACTTGAACGCAATGTTTAGCAGCGCTCCTATGTTGACATGTTTTAACGATCCTTAAGAATGCAGCCCACACAATCATGCCTAAGAGCCTGCTCTGGAAATGTTTTTTTCGCTCATTAATTATACGGCTTAGCAAAAACAAGCGAAACGAAGACATTGATAAAAATTTTGCTTATGTAGCCAGTACCGATTGACAATAGCAGCAGGCGTCTGTAGCGCAAGGGATTATACCTGTGGCTGTCAAGCGAGAGACATGGGTTCAAGCCCAAGTAGGGGCGGAAAAGGATGTATAATGTACTCGGAATTAAATTTGGGATTTGGTTGTCCTTTTCTTCCCTTCTGCGTTTCTGTTTTTTAAATTTATATATTCTTTTTGTTGTTTATTTATTCCCTCATCTTTTATTCCTTTCTCCATTTTTTCTCTCCCTCTCATCTAATATATTGAATGTAAATTGCACTTGAGCGCAATGGTTAACAGCACTACTATCGTCAGATGTTTAACGACCCTTAAACTTTCAGCATACACAACCACCACGCTTAAGCGTCTAATCTGTAATTGTGTTTTGCTCATTAAGCATACAGCTTAGCAAAAAGAGACAAAAAAGTCATTGTCGAAAACTTTGCGTATGTAGCCAGTTCAACAGACAACCGCAACGGGCTTTAGTAGCGCAAGGGGATTAGACTATGGCTGTGAAGTGAGGGTCATGGATTCGAGCCCATGTAGGGGAGGAAAAGGATTTATAACTTACTGGGACAAAAAATGGTGAGTTGATTGTCTTTTTCTTCCCTTCTTCATTTCTTTGCTTTAATTTATTACTTGTATCCTCTTTTTGTTCTTTCTTTATTCCTTCATCTTTTGTTTCTTTCTCCATTTCATTCTCTCCCTCTCATCTGTTATATTAACTGTAAGTCGCACTTGAACGCAACGGTTATCACCGCTCCAGCTTCTGTTTTTTAGCTCAAAAATGGTGAATCTTGTTTTCGTTCTCGCTCCCTTCTTTATTTCCGTTCTTATTTATTCTTCTATATCTAATATATTAAATGTAAGTTGCACTTGAACGCTATGGTTAACAGCGGTCCTATATTCACACGTTTTAACGATTCTTAGGCATGCAGCCTACATGATCATGCCTAAGTGCCTGATCTGCAAATTTTTTTTGCTCATTAAGCATACGGCTTAGCAAAAACCAGCGAGACAAAAAGCCATCGACCAATATTTTTCGAATGTATCCAGTTCAATAGACAACAGAAACAGGCGTCGGTAGCGCAATGGATTAGGCCTGTGGCTGTGAAGAGAGGGGCATGGGTTCGATCCCGAGTCGTGGAGGAAAAGGATGCATCGTTTACTGGGATAATAAATTGGTGAGTTGGTTGTCTTTTTCTTCCCCTGTTCATTTCTTTGTTTTTTTTTACTTATGTCTTCTTTTCATTCTTTCTTTATTCCTTTGTCTTTTCTTTCTTTCTCCATTTCTTTCTCTCCCTCTCATCTAATATATTAAATGTAAGTCGCACTTGAACGCAGTGTTTAGCAGCGCTCCTATATTCACATGTTTTAACGATCCTTAAGAATGCAGCCCGCGCAATCATGCCTAAGAGCCTGCTCTGCAAATGTTTTTTTTTCAAGCCCAAGTAGGGGAGGAAAAGGATGTATGATGTGCTCGGAAATAAATTTGGGATTTGGTTGTAGAAGCTCGTTTTATGCAAATTCATTGCGCTCCTTTAACATAGCGCACCTTAATCACAGCAAAGCCAAAATTGTCGCTTAACCAAAAGTTGCTGTTAAATAAGGTAATGGACGTCAAAAATACTCGTCGGTAGCCTAAGAGGTAAGAGCTGTGGCTGTTAAACGAGGGGCAAGGGTTCAAACCCGAGTTGCCACGAAAATATCCTATTTTCTTTTAAACCTGGTCGGATATGATTTTGTGATGCTTATGCGGGCTTGCTAGTACATGTGAAACAGCTCGGGCAGTAGATTATACGCAACAAGATGCATGGAAAAAACAGCTTTGGTTGCAGCAATATCAAACTTGACATCTTTGCACCTTCTAGCTATAGGCAATTTTATAGTTACATAATATGTAAAAATTTAACTCGTTGAGCTCTCTATTTCAGTAAGTTACTGTTAACAGGGGATATGGCTCAGTGGTAGAGCGTCCGCTGCGCATGCGCAAGACCTGGGTTTCGAACCCCCCATATCCCCACAAACAAAACGAGGTTTTAATTTTGATTGACGTTTTATTTTTCTATGGGTATAGTTAAATAAACGAACTCTATAAGAAGCCATTAAAAACAACAATACTTCAACATTCGGTGGACCTTAAAATGTTTAAATTACGGAGAGACCAAATACAGTCTAATTGTAATAGGACATCACAATACATGTGAAACAGCTCGAGCACTAGATTATAATCAACCAGATGCATGAAAAAAAAGCTCTGTTTGCAGCGTAATCAAACTTGACATCTTTGCGCAATCTAGCTATAGGCAATTTTAAACTCACATAATATGTAAAAATGTAGCTCGTTGAGCTTTCGTTGTCAGCAAATTACTGTTCAGAGGGGATATAGCTCAGTGGTAGAGCGTCAGCTTCGCATACACGAGGCCAGGATTTCGAACCCCAATGTCTCCCAACACAAATCCATCTTTTAGTTTGGACTGAAGTTTCATTTATCTATGGGTATAGTTAAATAAAAGAACTCTATAAGAAGCCAATAAAAACAACACTACTTCAACATTCGTTGGAACTCAAAAATGTTCGAATTATGAAGAGACCAAACACAGTCTAATTGTAGTAGAACATCACGACTTATTTGAATTAGCTCAGGCACTATATTATACTCAATGAAATGTATAGAAACAATAGCTTTGGCTGCAGCGTTATCAAACTTGACATCTTTGCATTTTCTAGCTATATGAAATTTTAAAGTAACATAGTATGTAAAAAAACAACTTGTTGAGCTCTGGTTGTCCGCAAGTTTCTGTTCACGGGGGATATAGCTCAGTGGTATTGCATCCGCTTTGCATGCGGAAGGCCTGGGGTTCGAACCCCCATATCTCCAAAAACAAACCCAGATTTTAATTTTGACTGAAGTTTCATTTATCCATGGGAATAATTAAGTCAACCAAATCTATGAGAAGCCACTCATGCATCACTGCCTCAGCATTCGGTGGACCTAAAAAATGTTTAAATTACGGAGGGGCCGAATACAGTCTAATTATAATAGGACATCATAATACATGTAAAACAGCTCGGGCAGTAGATTATACGCAACAAGATGCATGGAAAAAACAGCTTTGGTTGCAGCAATATCAAACTTGACATCTTTGCACCTTCTAGCTATAGGCAATTTTAAAGTTACATAATATGTAAAAATTTAACTCGTTGAGCTCTCTTTTTCAGCAAGTTATTGATCACATGGGATATAGCTCAGTGGTATTGCATCCGCTTTGCATGCGGAAGGCCTGGGGTTCGAACCCCCATATCTCCAAAAACAAACCCAGATTTTAATTTTGACTGAAGTTTCATTTATCCATGGGAATAATTAAGTCAACCAAATCTATGAGAAGCCACTCATGCATCACTGCCTCAGCATTCGGTGGACCTAAAAAATGTTTAAATTACGGAGGGGCCGAATACAGTCTAATTATAATAGGACATCATAATACATGTAAAACAGCTCGGGCAGTAGATTATACGCAACAAGATGCATGGAAAAAACAGCTTTGGTTGCAGCAATATCAAACTTGACATCTTTGCACCTTCTAGCTATAGGCAATTTTAAAGTTACATAATATGTAAAAATTTAACTCGTTGAGCTCTCTTTTTCAGCAAGTTATTGATCACATGGGATATAGCTCATTGGTAGAGCGTCGGCTTCGCATGCGGAAGGACTGGGGTTTGAACCCACATATCTCCACAAACAAACCGAGATTTTAATTTTGACTGAGGTTTCATTTATCTATGGGAATAATTAAATCAACCAAATCTAGGAGAAGCCACTCAAGCATCACTGCCTCAAAATTCGTTGGACCTAAAAAATGTTCCATTTACGGAGAGACCGAATGCAGTCTAATTGTAATAGGACATCATAATACAAGTGGAACAGCTCGGGCACTAGATTATAATCAACCAGATGCATGAAAAAAAAACAACTCTGTTTGCAGCGTAATCAAACTTGACATCTTTGCGCAATCTAGCTATAGGCAATTTTAAACTTACATAATATTATACTCAATGAAATGTATGGAAACAATAGCTTTGGCTGCAGCGTTATCAAACTTGACATCTTTGCACTTTCTAGCTATATGAAATTTTAAAGTAACATAGTATGTAAAAAAAACTCGTTGAGGTCTGGTTGTCCTCCGCAAGTTACTGTTTAAGGGGGATATAGCTCAGTGGTAGGGCGTCCGCTTTGCATGCGGAAGGTCTGGGGTTCGAACCCCAATATCTCCAAAAACAAACCCAGATTTTAATTTTGACTGAAGTTTCATTTATCTATGGGAATAATTAAGTCAACCAAATCTAGGAGAAGCCACTCATGCATCACTGCCTGAAAATTCGGTGGACCTAATAAAAATGTTCAAATTACGGAGAGACCGAATACAGTCTAATTGTAATAGGACATCATAATACATGTGGAACAGCTCGGGCAGATTATACGCAACAAGATGCATGGAAAAAACAGCTTTGATTGCAGCAATATCATACTTAACATCTTTGCACATTCTAGCTATAGGCAATTTTATTGTTACATAATATGTAAAAATTTAACTCGTTGAGCTCTCCTTTTCAGCAACTTACAATTCACAGGGTATAAAGCTCAGTGGTAGAGCGTCCGCTTCGCATGTGGAAGGACTGGGGATCGAACCCTCATATCTCCACAAACAAACCCAGATATTAATTTTGACTGAAGTTTCATTTATCCATGGGAATAACTAAATCAACCAAATCTATGAGAAGCCACTCATGCATCACTGCCTCAACAATCGGTGGACCTAAAAAATGTTTAAATTACGGAGGGACCGAATACAGTCTAATTATAATAGGACATCATAATACATGTGAAACAGCTCGGGCAGTAGATTATACGCAACAAGATGCATGGAAAAACAGCTTTGGTTGCAGCAATAACAAACTTGACATCTTTGCACCTTCTAGCTATAGGCAATTTTAGAGTTACATAATATGTAAAAATTTAACTCGTTGATCTCTCTATTTCAGTAAGTTACTGGTAACAGGGGATATGGCTCAGTGGTAGAGCGTCCGCTGCGCATGCGCAAGACCTGGGTTTCGAACCCCCATATCCCCACAAACAAAACGAGGTTTTAATTTTGACTGACGTTTTATTTTTCTATGGGTATAGTTAAATAAACGAACTCTATAAGAAGCCATAAAAACAACAATACTTCAACATTCGGTGGACCTTAAAATGTTTAAATTACGGAGAGACCAAATACAGTCTAATCGTAATAGGACATCACAATACATGTGAAACAGCTCGAGCACTAGATTATAATCAACCAGATGCATGAAAAAAAAAGCTCTGTTTGCAGCGTAATCAAACTTGACATCTTTGCGCAATCTAGCTATAGGCAATTTTAAACTCACATAATATGTAAAAATGTAGCTCGTTGAGCTCTTGTTGTCAGCAAATTACTGTTCAGAGGGGATATAGCTCAGTGGTAGAGCGTCAGCTTCGCATACACGAGGCCAGGATTTCGAACCCCAATGTCTCCCAACACAAATCCATCTTTTAGTTTGGACTGAAGTTTCATTTATCTATGGGTATAGTTAAATAAAAGAACTCTATAAGAAGCCAATAAAAACAACACTACTTCAACATTCGTTGGAACTCAAAAATGTTCGAATTATGAAGAGACCAAACACAGTCTAATTGTAGTAGAACATCACGACTTATTTGAATTAGCTCAGGCACTATATTATACTCAATGAAATGTATGGAAACAATAGCTTTGGCTGCAGCGTTATCAAACTTGACATCTTTGCATTTTCTAGCTATATGAAATTTTAAAGTAACATAGTATTTAAAAAATTAACTTGTTGAGCTCTGGTTGTCCGCAAGTTTCTGTTCACGGGGGATATAGCTCAGTGGTATTGCATCCGCTTTGCATGCGGAAGGCCTGGGGTTCGAGCCCCCATATCTCCAATAACAACCCCAGCTTTTAATTTTGACTGAAGTTTCATTTATCTATGGGAATAATTAAGTCAACCAAATCTAGGAGAAGCCGCTCATGCATCACTGCCTCAAAATTCGGTGGACCTAAAAAAATGTTCAAATTACGGAGAGACCGAATACAGTCTAATTGTAATAGAACATCATAATACATGTGGAACAGCTCGAGCAGTAGATTATACGCAACAAGATGCATGGAAAAACAGCTTTGATTGCAGGAATATCAAACTTGACATCTTTGCACCTTCTAGCTATAGGCAATTTTATTGTTAGATAATATGTAAAAATTTAACTCGTTGAGCTCTCTTTTTCAGGAAGTTACTGTTAAAAGGGGATATAGCTCAGTGGTAGAGCGTCCGCTTTGCATGCTGAAGGCCTGGCGTTCGAAACCCCCCCCCCAATCTCCAATAACAAACCAAGATAAAAATTTTGACTGAAGTTTCATTTATCTATGGGAATAATTAAATCAATCACATCTAAGAGAAGCCACTCATGCATCACTGCCTCAAAACTCGGTGGACCTAAAAAATGTTCAAATTACGGAGAGACCGAATACAGCCTAATTTTAATAGGACATCATAATACATGTGGAACAGCTCGGGCAGTAGATTATACGCAACAAGATGCATGGAAAAACAGCTTTGATTGCAGCAATATCAAACTTGACATCTTTGCACCTTCTAGCTATAGGCAATTTTATAGTTACATAATATGTAAAAATCTAACTCGTTGAGCTCTCTTTTTCAGGAAGTTACTATTCACAGGGGATATAGCTCAGTGATGGAGCGTCCGCTTTGCATGCGGAAGGACTGGGGATCGAACCCCCATATCTCCACAAACAAACCCAGATATTAATTTTGACTGAAGTTTCATTTATCCATGGGAATAATTAAATTAACAAATCTATGAGAAGCCACTCATGCATCACTGCCTCAACATTCGGTGGACTTAAAAAATTTTTAAATTACGGAGGGACCGAATACAGTCTAATTATAATAGGAGATCATAATACATGTGAAACAGCTCGGGCAGTAGATTATACACAACAAGATGCATGAAAAAACAGCTCTGTTTGCAAACTTGACATCGTAATCAAACTTGACATCTTTGCGCAATCTAGCTATAGGCAATTTTAAACTTACATAATATGTAAAAATGTAGCTCGTTGAGCTCTCGTTGTCAGCAAGTTACTGTTCAGAGGGGATATAGCTCAGTGGTAGAGCGTCAGCTTCGCATACACGAGGCCAGGGTTTCGAACCCCCATGTCTCCGAATACAAATCCATCTTTTGGTTTTGACTGAAGTTTCATTTATCTATGGGTATAGTTAAATATACGAACTCTATAAGAAGGCAATAAAAAAACACTACTTCAACATTCGTTGGAACTCAAAAATGTTCGAATTATGAAGACACCAAACACAGTCTAATTGTAGTAGAACATCACGACACATTTGAATTAGCTGAGGCACCATATTGTACTCAATGAAATGTATGAAAACAATAGCATTGGCTGCAGCGTTATCAAACTTGACATCTTTGCACTTTCTAGCTAAATGAAATTTTAAAGTAACATAGTATGTAAAAAAAATAACTCGTTGAGCTCTGGTTGTCCGCAAGTTACTGTTCACAGGGGATATAGCTCAGTGGTAGAGCGTCCGCTTTGCATGAGGACGGCCTGGGGTTGCAACCCCCATATCTCCAAAACCAAACCCAGATTTTAATTCTGACTGAAGTTTCATTTATCTATGGGAATAATTAAATCAACCAAATCTAGGAGAAGCCACTCATGCATCACTGCCTCAAAATTCGGTGGACCTAATAAAAACGTTCAAATTACGGAGAGACCGAATACAGTCTAATTGTAATAGGACATCATAATACATGTGGAACAGCTCGGGCAGTAGATTATACGCAACAAGATGCATGGAAAAAACAGCTTTGATTGCAGCAAAATCAAACTTGACATCTTTGCACCTTCTAGATATAGACAATTTTATAGTTAAACTATATGTAAAAAATAAACTCGTTGAGTTCTCTTTCTCAGGAAGTTACTGTTCACAGGGGATATAGCTCAGCGATATAGCGTCCGCGTTGCATGCGGAAGGCCTGGGGTTCGAACCCCCATGTCTCCAATAACAAACCCAGCTTTTAATTTTGACTGAAATTTCATCTATCTATGGGAATAATGAAATCAACCAAATCTATGAGAAACCAATCATGCATCACTGCCTCAACATTCGGTAGACCTAAAAAATGTTTAAATTACGGAGGGACCGAATACCGTCTAATTATATTAGGACATCATAATACATGTGAAACAGCTCCGGCAGTAGATTATACGCAACAAGATGCATGGAAAAAACAGCTTTGGTTGCAGCAATATCAAACTTGACATCTTTGCACCTTCTAGCTATAGGCAACTTAAAAGTTACATAATATGTAAAAGTTCAACTCGTTGAGCTCTCTTTTTCAGCAACTTACTGTTCACAGGGGATATAGCTCAGTGGTAGAGCGTCCGCTTCGCCTGCGGAAGGAATGGGGTGTGAACCCCCATATCTCCACAAACAAACCCAGATATTCGTTTTGACTGAAGTTTCATTTATCCATAGGAATAATTAAATCAACCAAATCTATGAGAATCCACTCATGCATCACTGCCTCAACATTCAGTGGACCTAAAAAATGTTTAAATTACGGAGGGACCGAATACAGTCTAATTATATTAGGACATCATAATACATGTGAAACAGCTCGGGCAGTAGATTATACGCAACAAGATGCATGGAAAAAACAGCTTTGGTTGCAGCAATATCAAACTTGACATCTTTGCACCTTCTAGCTATAGGCAATTTTAAAGTTACATAATATGTAAAAATTTAACTCGTTGAGCTCTCTTTTTCAGCAAGTTACTGTCACAAGGGATATAGCTAAGTGGTTGAGCGTCCGCGTCGCATGCGGAAGGACTGGGATTCGAACCCTCATATCTCCACAAACAGAACCAGGTTTTAATTCTGACTGACGTTTTATTTATCTATGTGTATAGTTAAATAAACGAACTCTATAAGAAGCCATTAAAAAAACACTACTTCAACATTCGGTGGACCTTAAAAATGTTTTAATAACGGAGAGACCAAATACAGTCTAATTGTAATAGGAGATCACAATACATGTGAAACAGCTCGGGCACTAGAACAAACCCAGATTTTAATTTTGACTTGAAGTTTCATTTATCCATAGGAATAATTAAATCAACCAAATCTATGAGAATCCACTCATGCATCACTGCCTCAACATTCAGTGGACCTAAAAAATGTCTAAATTACGGAGGGACCGAATACAGTCTAATTATATTAGGACATCATAATACATGTGAAACAGCTCGGGCAGTAGATTATACGCAACAAGATGCATGGAAAAAACAGCTTTGGTTGCAGCAATATCAAACTAGACATCTTTGCACCTTCTAGCTATAGGCAACTTTAAAGTTATATGATATGTAAAAGTTTAACTCGTTGAGCTCTCTTTTTCAGCAACTTACTGTTCACAGGGGATATAGCTCAGTGGTAGAGCGTCCGCTTTACATGCGGAAGGCCTGGGGTTCAAACCCACATATCTCCAAAAACAAACCCAGATTTTTATTTTGACTGAAGTTTCATTTATCCATAGGAATAAATAAATCAACCAAATCTATGAGAAGCCACTCATGCATCACTGCCTCAACATTCGGTGGACCTAAAAAATGTTAAAATTACGGAGGGACCGAATACAGTCTAATTATAATATGACATAATAAGACATGTGAAACAGCTCGGGCAGTAGATTATACGCAACAAGATGCATGGAAAAACAGCTTTGGTTGCAGCAATATCAAACTTGACATCTTTGCACCTTCTAGCTATAGGCAATTTTAAAGTTACATATGTAAAAATTTAACTCGTTGAGCTCTCTTTTTCAGCAAGTTACTGTTCACAAGGGATATAGCTAAGTGGTTGAGCGTCCGCGTCGCATGCGGAAGGACTGGGATTCGAACCCTCATATCTCCACAAACAGAACCAGGTTTTAATTCTGACTGACGTTTTATTTATCTATGTGTATAGTTAAATAAACGAACTCTATAAGAAGCCATTAAAAAAAACACTACTTCAACATTCGGTGGACCTTAAAAATGTTTTAATAACGGAGAGACCAAATACAGTCTAATTGTAATAGGAGATCACAATACATGTGAAACAGCTCGGGCACTAGAACAAACCCAGATTTTAATTTTGACTTGAAGTTAGTTTCATTTATCTATGGGAATAATGAAATCAACCAAATCTAGGAGAAGCCACTCATGCATCACTGCCTCAAAATTCGGTGGACCTAATAAAAGTGTTCAAATTACGGAGAGACCGAATATAGTCTAATTGTAATAGGACATCATAATACATGTGGAACAGCTCGGGCAGTAGATTATACGCAACAAGATGCATGGAAAAAACAGCTTTGATTGCAGCAATATCAAACTTGACATCTTTGCACCTTCTAGCTATAGTCAATTTTATAGTTACAAAATATGTAAAAATTTAACTCGTTAAGCTCTCTTTTTCAGGAAGTTTCTGTTCACAGGGGAT
Source organism: Convolutriloba macropyga (assembly GCF_964194025.1). NCBI lineage: Eukaryota > Metazoa > Xenacoelomorpha > Acoela > Convolutidae > Convolutriloba > Convolutriloba macropyga. The sequence goes on along the minus strand of NC_134471.1, from coordinate 73,869,940 downwards.
ATAGCTCAGTGGTAGAGCGTCCGCTTTGCATGCGGAAGGCCTGGTGTTCGAACCCCCATATCTCCGAATACATACCCAGATTTTAATTTTGACTGAAGTTTCATTTATCCATGGGAATAATTAAATCAACCAAATCTATGAGAAGCCACTCATGCATCACTGCCTCAGCATTCGGTGGACCTAAAAAATGTTTAAATTACGGAGGGACCGAATACAGTCTAATTATTTATATGGGAATAATCAACCAAATCTATGAGAAGCCACTCATGCATCACTGCCAACATTCGGTGGACCTAAAAATGTTTAAATTACGGAGGGAACGAATACAGTCTAATTATAATAGGACATAATAAGACAAGTGAAACAGCTCGGGCAGTAGATTATACGCAACAAGATGCATGGAAAAAACAGCTTTGGTTGCAGTAATATCAAACTTGACATCTTTGCACCTTCTAGCTATAGTCAATTTTATAGTTACATAATATGTAAAAATTTAACTCGTTGAGCTCTCTTTTTCAGGAAGTTTCTGTGCACAGCGGATATAGCTCAGAGTTAGAGCGTCCGCTTGGCATGCGGAAGGCCTGGGGTTCGAACCCACATATCTCCAAAAACAAACCCAGATTTTTATTTTGACTGAAGTTTCATTTATCCATGGGAATAATTAAATCAACCAAATCTATGAGAAGCCACTCATGCATCACTGCCTCAGCATTCGGTGGACCTAAAAAATGTTTAAATTACGGAGGGACCGAATACAGTCTAATTATTTATAGGACATAATAAGACATGTGAAACAGCTCGGGCAGTAGATTATACGCAACAAGATGCATGGAAAAAACAGCTTTGATTGCAGCAATATCAAACTTGACATCTTTGCACCTTCTAGCTATAGTTAATTTTATAGTTAAATAATATGTGAAAATTTAACTCGTTGAGCTCTCTTTTTCAGGAAGTTTCTGTTCACAGGGGATATAGCTCAGTGGTAGAGCGTCCGCTTTGCATGCGGAAGTCCTGGGGTTCGAACCCCCATATCTCCAAAAACAAACCCAGATTTTAATTTTGACTGAAGTTTCATTTATCCATGGGAATAATTAAGTCAACCAAATCTATGAGAAGCCACTCATGCATCACTGCCTCAGCATTCGGTGGACCTAAAAAATGTTTAAATTACGGAGGGACCGAATACAGTCTAATTTTAATAGGACATCATAAGACATGTTAAACAGCTCGGGCAGTAGATTATACGCATCAAGATGCATGGAAAAAACAGCTTTGGTTGCAGCAATATCAAACTTGACATCTTTGCACCTTCTAGCTATAGGCAATTTTAAAGTTACATAATATGTAAAAATTTAACTCGTTGAGCTCTCTTTTTCAGCAAGTTACTGTTCACAAGGGATATAGCTAAGTGATTGAGCGTCCGCGTCGCATGCGGAAGGAATGGGATTCGAACCCTCATATCTCCACAAACAGAACCAGGTTTTAATTCTGACTGACGTTTTATTTATCTATGTGTATAGTTAAATAAACGAACTCTATAAGAAGCCATTAAAAAAAACACTACTTCAACATTCGGTGGACCTTAAAAATGTTTTAATAACGGAGAGACCAAATACAGTCTAATTGTAATAGGAGATCACAATACATGTGAAACAGCTCGGGCACTAGAACAAACCCAGATTTTAATTTTGACTAGAAGTTTCATTTATCTATGGGAATAATGAAATCAACCAAATCTAGGAGAAGCCACTCATGCATCACTGCCTCAAAATTCGGTGGACCTAATAAAAGTGTTCAAATTACGGAGAGACCGAATATAGTCTAATTGTAATAGGACATCATAATACATGTGGAACAGCTCGGGCAGTAGATTATACGCAACAAGATGCATGGAAAAAACAGCTTTGATTGCAGCAATATCAAACTTGACATCTTTGCACCTTCTAGCTATAGTCAATTTTATAGTTACAAAATATGTAAAAATTTAACTCGTTAAGCTCTCTTTTTCAGGAAGTTTCTGTTCACAGGGGATATAGCTCAGTGGTAGAGCGTCCGCTTTGCATGCGGAAGGCCTGGGGTTCGAACCCCCATATCTCCGAATACAAACCCAGATTTTAATTTTGACTGAAGTTTCATTTATCCATGGGAATAATTAAATCAACCAAATCTATGAGAAGCCACTCATGCATCACTGCCAACATTCGGTGGACCTAAAAATGTTTAAATTACGGAGGGAACGAATACAGTCTAATTATAATAGGACATATTAAGACAAGTGAAACAGCTCGGGCAGTAGATTATACGCAACAAGATGCATGGAAAAAACAGCTTTGGTTGCAGTAATATCAAACTTGACATCTTTGCACCTTCTAGCTATAGTCAAATTTATAGTTACATAATATGTAAAAATTTAACTCGTTGAGCTCTCTTTTTCAGGAAGTTTCTGTGCACAGCGGATATAGCTCAGAGTTAGAGCGTCCGCATTGCATGCGGAAGGCCTGGGGTTCGAACCCACATATCTCCAAAAACAAACCCAGATTTTTATTTTGACTGAAGTTTCATTTATCCATGGGAATAATTAAATCAACCAAATCTATGAGAAGCCACTCATGCATCACTGCCTCAGCATTCGGTGGACCTAAAAAATGTTTAAATTACGGAGGGACCGAATACAGTCTAATTATAATATGACATAATAAGACATGTGAAACAGCTCGGGCAGTAGATTATACGCAACAAGATGCATGGAAAAAACAGCTTTGATTGCAGCAATATCAAACTTGACATCTTTGCACCTTCTAGCTATAGTTAATTTTATAGTTACATAATATGTGAAAATTTAACTCGTTGAGCTCTCTTTTTCAGGAAGTTTCTGTTCACAGGGGATATAGCTCAGTGGTAGAGCGTCCGCTTTGCATGCGGAAGTCCTGGGGTTCGAACCCCCATATCTCCAAAAACAAACCCAGATTTTAATTTTGACTGAAGTTTTATTTATCCATGGGAATAATTAAGTCAACCAAATCTATGAGAAGCCACTCATGCATCACTGCCTCAGCATTCGGTGGACCTAAAAAATGTTTAAATTACGGAGGGACCGAATACAGTCTAATTTTAATAGGACATCATAAGACATGTTAAACAGCTCGGGCAGTAGATTATACGCATCAAGATGCATGGAAAAAACAGCTTTGGTTACAGTAATATCAAACTTGACATCTTTGCACCTTCTAGCTATAGGCAATTTTAAAGTTACATATGTAAAAATTTAACTCGTTGAGTTCTCTTTTTCAGCAACGTACTGTTCACAGGGGATATAGCTCAGTGGTAGAGCGTCCGCATATGGGTGGTAGAACACCCATATCTCCACAAACAAAACCAGGTTTTATTTTGACTGACGTTTTATTTATCTATGGGTATAGTTAAATAAACGAACTCTATAAGAAGCCATTAAAAACAACACTACTTCAACATTCGGTGGACCATAAAAATGTTTAAATTACGGAGAGACCAAATACATACAGTCTAATTGTAATAGGACATCACAATACATGTGAAACAGCTCGGGCAGTAGATTATACGCAACAAGATGCATGAAAAAACAGCTTTGATTGCAGCAATATCAAACATGACATCTTTGCAGCTTCTAGCTATAGGCAATTTTAAAGTTAAATAATATGTAACAATTTAACTCGTTGAGCTCTCTTTTTCAGCAAGTTATTGATCACATGGGATATAGCTCATTGGTAGAGCGTCGGCTTCGCATGCGGAAGGACTGGGGTTCGAACCCACATATCTCCACAAACAAACCCAGATATTAATTTTGACTGAAGTTTCATTTATCTCTGGGAATATTTGAATCAACCAAATCTATGAGAAGCCACTCATACATCACTGCTTCAACATTCGGTGGACCTGAAAAATGTTTAAATTACGGAGGGACCGAATACAGTCTAATTTTAATAGGACATCGCAATACATGTGAAACAGCTCGGGCAGTATAATATACACAACAAGATGCATGTAAAAAACAGCTTTGGTTGCAGCGTTATCAAACTTGACATCTTTGCACCTTCTACATATAGGCAATTTTAAAGTTACATAATATATAAAAATTTAACTCGTTGAGCTCTCGTTTTCAGCAAATTACTTTTCACATGGGACATAGCTCAGTGATAGAGCTTCCGCTTTGTATGCGGAAGGCCTGGGGTTCGAACCCCATTTCTCCAAAAACAAACCCAGATTTTAATTTTAACTGAAGTTTCATTTACATTTGGAATAATTAAATCAACCAAATCAATGAGAAGCCACTCATGCCTCACTGCCTCAACATTCGGTTGATCTAAAAAAATGTTCAAATTACGTAGAGACCAAATACAGTCTAATTGTAATAGGACATCACAATACATGTGCAACAGCTCGGGCTGTAGATTATACGCAACAAGATGCATGGAAAAAAAAACTTTGGTTGCAGCGTTATCAAACCTGATATCTTTGCACCTTCTAGCTATAGGCAATTTTAAAATTACATAATATGTAAAAATTTAACTGGTTGAGGTCTCGTTTTCAGCAAGTTACTATTCACAGGGGATATAGTTCAGTGGTAGAGAGTGAGCTTTGCATGCGGAAGGCCTGAGGTTCGAAACCCCATATCTCCAAAAACAAACCCAGATATTAATTTTGACTGAAGTTTCAATTATCTATGGAACTAATTAAATTAACCAAATCTATGAGAAGCCACTCATGCATCACTGCCTCAACATTCGGTGGACCTAAAAAATGATCAAATTACGGAGAGATCAAATACAGTCTAATTGTAATAGGACATCACAATACATGTGAAAAAGCTCGGGCAGTAGATTATACGCAACAAGAAGCATGGAAAAACAGCTTTGGTTGCAGCGTTATCAAACTTGACATCTTTGCGCCTTCTCACTATAGGCAATTTCAAAGTTACATAATATGTAAAAATTCAACTCGTTGAGCTCTCGTTTTCAGCAAATTACCTTTCACAGGGGATATAGCTCAGTGATATAGCGTCCGCTTTGCATGCGAAAGGCCTGGGGTTCGAACCCCCATTTCTCCAAAAACCAACCTAGATTTTAATTTTAACAGAAGTTTCATTTATCTATTGGAATAATTAAATCAACCAAATCTATGAGAAGCCACTCAAGCATCACTGCCTCAACATTCGGTGGACCTAAAAAAATGTCCAAATTACGGAGAGACCAAATACAGTCTAATTGTAATAAGACGTCACAATACATGTGAAACAGCTCGGGCAGTAGATTATACGCAACAAGATGCATGGAAAAACAGCTTTGGTTGCAGCGTTATCAAACTTGACATCTTTGCGCCTTCTCGCTATAGGCAATTTCAAAGTTACATAATATGTAAAAATTCAACTCGTTGAGCTCTCGTTTTCAGCAAGTTACTATTCACAGGGGATATAGCTCAGTGGTAGAGCGTCCGCTTCGCATGCGGAAGGATTGGGGTTCTAACCCACATATCTCCACAAACAAACCCAGTAATTAATTTGACTGAAGTTTCATTTATCCCTGGGAATAATTAAATCAACCAAATCTACGAGAAGCCACTCATGCATCACTGCCTCAACATTCGGTGGACCTAAAAAAATGTCCAAATTACGGAGAGACCAAATACAGTCTAATTGTAATAGGACATCACAATACATGTGAAACAGCTCGGGCAGTAGATTATACGCAACAAGATGCATGGAAAAACAGCTTTGGTTGCAGCGTTATCAAACTTGACATCTTTGCGCCTTCTCGCTATAAGCAATTTCAAAGTTACATAATATGTAGAAATTCAACTCGTTGAGCTCTCGTGTTCAGCAAATTACTTTTCACAGGGGATATAGCTCAGTGATATAGCGTCCGCTTTGCATGCGGAAGGCCTGGGGTTCGAACCCCCATTTCTCCAAAAACCAACCCAGATTTTAATTTTAACAGAAGTTTCATTTATCTATTGGAATAATTAAATCAACCAAATCTATGAGAAGCCACTCATGCATCACTGCCTCAACATTCGGTGGAACTAAAAAAAATGTTCAAATTACGGAGAGACCAAATACAGTCTAATTGTAATAGGACGTCACAATACATGTGAAACAGCTCGGGCAGTAGATTATAAGGAACAAGACGCATGGAAAAAACAACTTTGGTTGCAGCGTTATCAAACCTGACATCTTTCTTTGCGCCTTCTGGCTATAGGCAATTTTAAAGTTACATAATATGTAAAAATTTAGCTCGTTGAGCTCTGGTTGTCCCCCAGGGTATTGTTGACAGGGGTTATAGCTCAGTGGTAGAGCGTCCGCTTTGCATGCGGAAGACCTGGGGTTCGAGACCACATATCTCCACAAACAAACCCAGATATTATTTTGACAAAAGTTTCATTTATCCCTGGGAAAAACTTAATCAACCAAATCTATGAGAAGCCACTCATGCATGCATCACTGCCTCAACATTCGGTGGACCAAAAAAAAGGTTAAATTACGGAGGGAGCGAATACAGTCTAATTTTAATAGGACATCACAATACATGTGAAACAGCTCGGGCAGTAGATTATACGGAACAAGACGCATGGAAAAAACAACTTTGGTTGCAGCGTTATCAAACTTGACATCTTGGCACTTTCTAGCTATAGGCAATTTTAAAGTTACATAATATATAAAAATAAACTCGTTGAGCTCTCTTTTTCAGCAAATTACTTTTCACAGGGGATATAGCTCAGTGATAGAGCGTCCGCTTTGCATGAGGAGTGCCTGGGGTTCGAACCCCCATTTCTCCAAACACAAACCTAGATTTTAATTTTAACTGAAGTTTCATTTATCTATTGGAATAATTAAATCAACCAAATCTATGAGAAGCCACTCATGCATCACTGCCTCAACATTCGGAGGACCTAAAAAAATGTTCAAATTACGGAGAGACCAAATACAGTCTAACTGAAATAGGACATCACAATACATGTGAAACAGCTCGGGCAGTAGATTATACGCAACAAGATGCATGGAAGAAACAGCTTTGGTTGCAGCGTTATCAAACTTGAGATCTTTGCGCCTTCTGGCTATAGGCAATTTTAAAGTTACATAACATATAGAAATTTAACTCGTTGAGCTCTCGTTTTCAGCAAGTTACTATTCACAGGGGATATAGCTCAGTGGTAGAGCGTCCGCTTTGCATGCGGAAGGCCTGGGGTTCGAACCCCCATATCTCCAAAAACATACCCAGATTTTTATTTTAACTGAAGTTTCATTTATCTATTGGAATAATTAAATCAACCAAATCTATGAGAAGCCACTCATGCATCACTGCCTCAACATTCGGAGGACCTAAAAAAATGTTTAAATTACGGAGCGACCAAATACAGTCTAATTGAAATAGGACGTCACAATACATGTGAAACAGCTCGGGCAGTAGATTATAAGGAACAAGACGCATGGAAAAAACAACTTTGGTTGCAGCGTTATCAAACCTGACATCTTTCTTTGCGCCTTCTGGCTATAGGCAAATTTAAAGTTACATTTAATATAAAAAATTAAATCGTTGAGCTCTCGTTTTCAGCAAGTTACTGTTCACAGTGGATATAGCTCAGTGGTAGAGCGTCCTCTTTGCAGGCGGAAGGCCTGGGGTTCGAACCCCCATATCTCCAAAAATAAACCCAGATATTATTTTTGACTGATGTTTTATTTATCTATAGTTAAATAAACGAACTCTATAGGAAGCCATTAAACACAACACTACTTCAACATTCGGTGGAACTCAAAAATGTTCGAATTATGAAGAGACCAAATGCAGTCTAATTGTAACAGAACATCACAATACATTTGAATTAGCTCAGGCACTACATTATACTCATGAAATGTATGGAAACAACAGTTTCGGCTGCAGTGTTATCAAACTTGACACTTTTACGCTTTCTAGCCATACGCAATATTAAAGTTGCAAAACATGCAAAAACATAGCGCTCTGGTTGTCAGCAACTAACTGGTCACAGGGATTATCGCTCATTAGTAGCTTGTCCGCTATGCATGCGGAAGGCCTGGATTCAAACCCCCATATCTCCAAAAACAAACCCACCATTTAGTATTGACTGAAGTTTCATTTATCTACGGGTATAGTTAAATAAAAGAACTCTATAAGAAGCCATTAAAAACAACACTGCTTCAACAATCGGTGGAACTCAAAAATGTTCCAATTATGAAGAGACCAAAGACAGTCTAATTGTAGTAGGACATCACAAACCATTTGAATTAGCTCAGGCACTATATTGTACTCAATGAAATGTATGGAAACAAAATCTTTGGCTGAAGTGTTATCAAACTTGACATCTTTGCACTTTCTAGCTATATGCAATTTTAAAGTAACATAATATTTAAAAAAATAACTCGTTGAGCTCTGGTCGTCCGCAAGTTACTGTTCACAGGGGATATTGCTCAGTGGTAGAGCGTCCGCTTTGCATGCTGAAGGCCTGGGGTTCGAACCCCCCATTTCTCCAAGAACAAACCCAGATTTTAATTTTGACTGAAGTTTCATTTATCTATGAGAATAATTGAATTAACCAAATCTATGATAAGCCACTCATGCATCACTGCCTTAACATTCGGTAGACCTAAAAAAATGTTGAAAGTACGGAGAGACCAAATACAGTCTAATTCTAATAGGACTTCACAATACATGTGAGACAGCTCGGGCAGTAGGTTATAGGCAACAAGATGCATGGAAAAACAGCTTTGGTTGCAGCGCTATCAAACTTGACATCTTTGCACCTTCAAGCTATAGGCAATTTTACAGTTACATAAAATGTAAAAAATTAACTCGTTGAGCTCTCGTTTTCAGCAAGTTACTGTTCACAGGGGATATAGCTCAGTGGTAGAGCATCCGCTTTGCATGCGGAAGGCCTGGGGTTCGCACCCCCATATCTCCAAAAACAAACGCAGATTTTAATTTTGACTGAAAATTCATTTATCTATGGGAATAATTAATTCAACCAAATCTTTGAGAAACCACTCATGCACCACTGCCTGAACATTCAGTGGACCTAAAAAAATGATCAAATTACGGAGAGACCAAATACAGTCTAATAGTAATAGGATATCACAGTACATGTGAAACAGCTAGGGCACTAGATTATACGCCACAAGATGCATGGAAAAAACAGCTTTGGTTGCAGCGTTATCAAACTTGACATCTTTGCTTCTTCCAGCTATAGGCAATTTCAAAGTTACAAAATATGTAAAAAATTTAACTCGTTGAGCTCTCGTTTTCAGCACGTTACTGTTGACAGGGAATATAGCTCAATGGCAGAGCGTCCGCTTTGCATGCTGAAAGCCTGGGGTTCAAACCCCCATATCTCCAAAAATAAACCCAGACTTTAATTTTTACTGACGTTTTATTCATCTATGGGTATAGTTAAATAAACGAACTCTATACGAAGCCATTAAAAACTACACTACTTCAACATTCGGTGGAACTCAAAAATGTTCGAATTATGAAAAGACCAAATGCAGTCTAATTGCAAAAGAACATCACAATACATTTGAATTAGCTCAGGCACTATATTATACTCAATGAAATGTATGGAAACAATAGTTCCGGCCGCAGCGTTATCAAACTTGACATCTTTGCACTTTCTAGCCATATGCAATTTTAAAGTAACATAATATGTAAAAGTATAACTCGCTGATCTCTGGTTGTCCGTAAGTTAATGCTCACAAGGAATATCGCTCAGTGGTTGCATGCGGAAGGCCTGGGGTTCGAACCCCCCTAACTCAAAAAACAAACCCATCGTTTATTTGTGACTGGAGTTTCATTTATCTATGGGAATAATTAAATAAACGAACTCTATTAGAAACCATTAAACACAACACTGCTTCAACATTCAGTGGAACTGAAAAAATTTCGACATATGAAGAGACCAAATACAGTCTTACTGTAATAGAACATCACAACACATGTGAATCTGCTCAAACACTAAATTATACTCAACCAGATACATGGAAAAAACAGCTTCGGTCGCAGCGATCTCAAACTTGACATCTTTGCACTTTCTAGCTGTAGGCAATTTTGAAGTCACAAAATATTTAAAACATTAACTCGGTGAGCTCTCGTTTCTCGTTGTCAGCAAGTTAATTTTAACAGGGGAAATTGTTCAGTGGTAGAGCGTCAGTTTTGCATGAGGAAGGACCCGGGTTCGAAACCCCATATCTTCAAAACAGACCAATCTTTATATTTTGACTATGGGAATATTTCAATCAACCAATTCCATTAGAAGCCATTTTTACGCTTTCTAGCCATACGCAATACTAAAGTTGCAAAACATGTGAAAACATAGCTCGATAAGCTCTGGTTGTCAGCAAGTAACTGGTCACAGGGATTATCGCTCAGTATTAGCTTGTCCGCTATGCATGCGGAAGGCCTGGATTCAAACCCCCATATCTCCAAAAACAAACCCACCATTTAGTTTTGAATGAAGTTTCATTTATCTACGGGTATAGTTGAATAAACGAACTCTATAAGAAGCCATTAAAAGCAACACTGCTTCAACATTCGATGGAACTCAAAAATGTTCGAATTATGAAGAGAGCAAACACAGTCTAATTGTAGTAGGACATCACGACACATTTGAATTAGCTCAGGCACCATAATGTACTCAATGAAATGTATGGAAACAAAAGCTTTGGCTGAAGTGTTATCAAAATTGACATCTTTGCACTTTCTAGCTATAAGCAATTTTAAAGTAAGATAATATGTAAAAATATAACTCGTTGAGCTCTGGTTGTCCGCAAGTTTTTGTTTACAGGGGATATAGCTCAGTGGTATAGCTCGGTGTGATATAACACACCCGGATTTTAATTTTAACTGAAGTTTAATTTATCTATTGGAATAATTAAATCAACCAAATCTATGAGAAGCCACTCATGCATCACTGCCTCAACATTCGGTGGACCTAAAAAAATGTTCAAATTACGGAGAGACCAAACACAGTCCAATTGTAATAGGACTTCACAATACATGTGAAACAGCTCGGGCAGTAGATTATACGCAAAAAGATGCATGCAAAAAACAGCTTTGGTTGCAGCGTTATCAAACTTGACATCTTTCACCTTCTAGCTATAGGCAATTTTACAGTTACATAATATGTAAAAATATAACTTGTTGAGCTCTCGTTTTCAGGAGGTTACTGTTCACAGGTGATATCGCTCAGTGGTAGAGCGTCCGCTTTGCATGCGGAAGGCCTGGGGTTAGAACCCTCATTTCTCCAAAAATAAACCCAGATTTTAATTTTAACTGAAGTTTCATTTATCTATTGGAATAATTAAATCAACCAAATCTATGAGAAGCCACTCATGCATCACTGCCTCAACATTCGGTGGACCTAAAAAATGTTCAAATTACAGAGAGACCATATACAGTCTAATTGTAATAGGACATCACAATACATGTGAAACAGCTCGGGCAGTAGATTATACGCAACAAGATGCATGCAAAAAACAGCTTTGGTTGCAGCGTTATCAAACTTGACATCTTTCACCTTCTAGCTATAGGCAATTTTAAAGTTACATAATATGTAAAAATTTTACTCGTTGAGCTCTCGTTTTCAGCAAATTTCTTTTCACAAGGGATATTGCTCAGTGGTAGAGCGTCCGCTTTGCATGCGAAAGGCCTCGGGTTCGAACCCCCATTTCTCCAAAAACAAACTCAGATTTTAAATTTAAATGAAGTTTCATTTATCTTTTGGAATAATTAAATCAACCAAATCTATGAGAAGCCACTCATGCATCACTGCCTCAACATTCGGTGGACCTAACAAATGTTCATACTACAGAGAGACCAAATACAGTCGAATTGTAACAGGACATCGCAATACATGTGAAACAGCTCGGGCAGTAGATTATAGGCAACACGATGCATGAAAAACAGCTTTGGTTGCAGCGTAATCAAACTTGACATCTTTGCACCTTATAGCTATAGGCAATTTTACAGTTACATAATATGTAAAAATATAACTTGTTGAGCTCTCGTTTTCAGGAAGTTACTGTTCACAGGTGATATCGCTCAGTGGTAGAGCGTCCGCTTTGCATGCGGAAGGCCTGGGGTTAGAACCCCCATTTCTCCAAAAATAAACCCAGATTTTAATTTCAACTGAAGTTTCATTTATCTATTGGAATAATTAAATCAACCAAATCTATGAGAAGCCACTCATGCATCACTGCCTCAACATTCGGTGGACCTAAAAAATGTTCAAATTACAGAGAGACCATATACAGTCTAATTGTAATAGGACATCACAATACATGTGAAACAGCTCGGGCAGTAGATTATACGCAACAAGATGCATGGAAAAAACAGCTTTGGTTGCAGCGTTATGAAACTTGACATCTTTGCACCTTCTAGTTATAGGCAAATTTAAAGTTACATAATATGTAAAAATTGAACTCGTTGAGCTCTCGTTTTCAGCAAGATACTATTGAGAGGGGATATAGCTCAGTGGTAGAACGTCCGCTTTGCATGCGGAAGACATTGTGTTTGAACCCCTAAATCTCCAAAACAAACCCAAATTTTAATTTTGACTGAAGTTTCATTTATCTATGGGAAAAATTAAATCAACCAAATCTATGAGAAGCCACTCATGCATCACGGCCTCAACATTCGGTGGACCTAACAAATTTTCATATTACGGAGAGACCAAATACAGTCTAATTGTAATAGGACATCACAATACATGTGAAACAGCTCGGGCAGTAGATTATAGGCAACAAGATGCATGAAAAAACAGCTTTGGTTGCAGCGTAATCAAACTTGACATCTTTGCACCTTCTAGCTATAGGCAATTTTACAGTTACATAATATGTAAAAAATAACTCGTTGAGCTCTCGTTTGCAGCAAGATACACGTGATATAGCTGAGTGGTAGAGCGTCCGCTTTGCATGCGGAAGGCTAGGGGATCGAACCCCCAAATCTCCAAAAACAAACCCAGATTTTAATTTTGACTGACGTTTTATTTATCTGTGGGCATAGTTAAATAAACGAACTCTATAAGAAGCCATTAAAAACAACACTACTTCAACATTCGGTGGAACTCAAAAATGTTCGAATTATGAAGAGACCAAATGCAGTCTAATTGTAACAGAACATCACAATACAATTGAATTAGCTCAGGCACTATATTATACTCAATGAAATGTATGGCAACAACAGTTTCGGCTGTAGCGTTATCAAACTTGACACTTTTACGCTTTCTAGCCATACGCAAAATTAAAGTTGCAAAACATGTAAAAACATAGCTCGTTGAGCTCTGGTTGTCAGCAACTAACTGCTCACAGGGATTATCGCTCAGTAGTAGCTTGTCCGCTATGCACGCGGAAGGCCTCGATTCGAACCCCCCATATCTCCAAAAAACCCACCATTTAGTTTTGACTGAAGTTTCATTTATCTATGGGTATAGTTAAATAAACGAACTCTATAAGAAGCCATTAAAAACAACACTGTTTCAACATTGGGTGGAACTCAAAAATTTTCGAATTATGAAGAGACCAAATACAGTCTATTTGTAGTAGGACATCACGACACATTTGAATTAGCTCAGGCACCATATTGTACTCAATGAAATGTATGGAAACAAAAGCTTTGGCTGCAGCGTTATCAAACTTGACATCTTTGCACTTTCTAGCTAAATGAAATTTTAAAGTAACATAGTATGTAAAAAAAATAACTCGTTGAGCTCTGGTTGTCCGCAAGTTACTGTTCACAGGGGATATAGCTCAGTGGTAGAGCGTCCGCTTTGCATGTGGAAGGCCTGGGGTTCGCACCCCCATATCTCCAAAAACAAACGCAGATTTTAATTTTGACTGCAAATTCATTTATCTATGGGAATAATTAAATCAACCAAATCTATGAAAAGCCACTCATGCATCACTGCCTCAACATTTGGTGGACCTAAAAAATGTTCAAAGTACGGAGAGTCCAAATACAGTCTAATTGTAATAGGACTCCACAACACATGTGAAACAGCTCGGGCACTAGATTATACGCAACAAGATGCATGTAAAAAACAGCTTTGGTTGCAGCGTTATCAAACTTGACATCTTTGCTCCTTCTAGCTATAGGCAATTTTAAATTTACATAATATGTAAAAATTTAACTCGTTGAGCTCTCTTTTCAACAAGTTACTGTTCACAGGGGATATAGCTAAGTGGTAGAGCGTCCGCTTTGAATGCTGAAGGCCTGGGGTTCGAACCCCCATTTCTCCAAAAACAAACCCAGATTTTAATTTTAACTGAAGTTTCATTTATCTATGGGAATAATTAAATCAACCAAATCTATAAGAAGCCACTCATGCATCACTGCCTCAACATTCGGGGGACCTAAAAAGTGTTCAAATTACGGAGAGACCAACTACAGTCTAATTGTAATAGGAGGACATCACAATACACGTGAAACAGCTCGGGCACTAGATTATAATCAACCAGAAGCATGAAAAAAACAGCTCTGTTTGCAGCGTAATCAAACTTGACATCTTTGCGATATCTAGCAAAGGCAATTTTAAAGTTATAGGATATGTTAAAAAATTACTCGTTGAGTTCTCGTTTTGAGCAAGAAACTGTTGACAGGTATTGTAGCTTGGTGGCAGAGCGTCCGCTTTGCAATCTCAAGGCCAGGCTTTTGGACCCATTTCTCCGATAACAAATCCATCTCTTAGTTTTGAGTTGAGTTTCATTTATCATTAAACGAACTCTATTAGAAGCCATTAAAAATAACACTGCTTCTTCAACATTCGTTGGATAACAAAAATGTTAAAATTATGATGGAACCAAATACAGTCTAATTGCAACAGAACATCACAACACAATTGAATTAGCTCAGGCACTATATTATACTCAATGAAATGTATGGAAACAACAGTTTTGGCTGCAGTGAGATCAAACTTGACATTTTTGCACTTTCCAGCCATATGCAATTTTAAAGTTACAAAACATGTAAAAATATAGCTTGTTGAGCTCTGGTTGTCAGCAAGTAACTGCTCACAGGAAACATCGCTCAGTGGTAGCGTGTCCGCTATGCATGCGGAAGGCATGGATTCGAATCCCCATATCTCCAAAAACAAAACCACCATTTAGTTTTGACTGGAGTCTCATTAATCCCTGGGTATAATTAAATAAACGAACTCTATTAGAAGCCATTGAAAACAACACTGCTTCAACATTCGGTGGAACTCAAAAAGTTCGAATTATGAAGAGACTAAATACAGTCTATTTGTAGTAGGACATCACGACACATTTGAATTAGCTCAGGCACCATATTGTACTCAATTGAATGTATGGAAACAAAAGCTTTGGCTGCAGCGTTATCAAACTTGACATCTTTGCACTTTCTAGCTAAATGAAATTTTAAAGTAACATAGTAGGTAAAAAAAATAACTCGTTGAGCTCTGGTTGTCCGCAAGTTACTGTTCACAGGGGATATAGCTCAGTGGTAGAGCGTCCGCTTTGCATGCGGAAGGCCTGGGGTTCGCACCCCCATATCTCCAAAAACAAACGCAGATTTTAATTTTGACTGCAAATTCATTTATCTATGGGAATAATTAAATCAACCAAATCTATGAAAAGCCACTCATGCATCACTGCCTCAACATTTGGTGGACCTAAAAAATGTTCAAAGTACGGAGAGTCCAAATACAGTCTAATTGTAATAGGACTCCACAATACATGTGAAACAGCTCGGGCACTAGATTATACGCAACAAGATGCATGTAAAAAACAGCTTTGGTTGCAGCGTTATCAAACTTGACATCTTTGCACCTTCTAGCTATAGGCAATTTTAAAGTTACATAATATGTAAAAATTTAACTCGTTGAGCTCTCTTTTCAACAAGTTACTGTTCACAGGGGATATAGCTAAGTGGTAGAGCGTCCGCTTTGAATGCTGAAGGCCTGGGGTTCGAACCCCCATTTCTCCAAAAACAAACCCAGATTTTAAATTTAACTGAAGTTTCATTTATCTATGGGAATAATTAAATCAACCAAATCTATAAGAAGCCACTCATGCATCACTGCCTCAACATTCGGGGGACCTAAAAAGTGTTCAAATTACGGAGAGACCAACTACAGTCTAATTGTAATAGGAGGACATCACAATACACGTGAAACAGCTCGGGCACTAGATTATAATCAACCAGAAGCATGAAAAAAACAGCTCTGTTTGCAGCGTAATCAAACTTGACATCTTTGCGATATCTAGCAAAAGGCAATTTTAAAGTTATAGGATATGTTAAAAAATTACTCGTTGAGTTCTCGTTTTGAGCAAGAAACTGTTGACAGGTATTGTAGCTTAGTGGCAGAGCGTCCGCTTTGCAATCTCAAGGCCAGGCTTTTGGACCCATTTCTCCGATATTAAATCCATCTCTTAGTTTTGAGTTGAGTTTCATTTATCTATGGGAATAATTAAACGAACTCTATTAGATGCCATTAAAAATAACACTGCTTCTTCAACATTCGTTGGATAACAAAAATGTCAAAAATTATGATGGAACCAAATACAGTCTAATTGTAACAGAACATCACAACACAATTGAATTAGCTCAGGCACTATATTATACTCAATGAAATGTATGGAAACAACAGTTTTGGCTGCAGTGAGATCAAACTTGACATTTTTGCACTTTCTAGCCATATGCAATTTCAAAGTTACAAAACATGTAAAAATATAGCTCGTTGAGCTCTGGTTGTCAGCAAGTAAATGCTCACAGGGAACATCGCTCAGTGGTAGCGTGTCCGCTATGCATGCGGAAGGCATGGATTCGAATCCCCATATCTCCAAAAACAAAACCACCATTTAGTTTTGACTGGAGTCTCATTAATCCCTGGGTATAATTAAATAAACGAACTCTATTAGAAGCCATTGAAAACAACACTGCTTCAACATTCGGTGGAACTCAAAAAAGTTCAAATTATGAAGAGACTAAATATATTCTAATCGTAGAACATCATAACACATTTGAACTAGCTGAGTCACCATATTGTACTCAAAATGTAAGGAAACAACAGCTGTGGCTGCAGCGTTATCGAACTTGACATCTTTGCACTTTCTAGCTATATGTAATTTTAAAGTAACATAATATGTAAAAAAAATAACTCGTTGAGCTCTGGTTGTCCCCAAGTTACTTTTTACAGGGGATATAGCTCAGTGGTATAGCGTCCTCTTTGCATGCGGAAGGCCTGGGGTTCGAACCCCCATATCTCCAAAAACATACCCAGATTTAAATTTTGACTGAAGTTTCATTTATCTATGAGAAACATAGCCGGCAGATTGTCGGGAAAAAGCAGCGATAGACGCTTGGGGCCTTCCATTGAAACAAACTAAGAGATTAGATAGACCACCAGTACTCTTATAGACCACAAGAGTTTTTGGGTTATCTTTGGACTGTCATTTTTATGAGACACATAAGCTCTATAAAGAAGAAAAACCTAATAAGGCTATTCAAAATAAGATCTTGTCCGCTTGTGCCCCCTCAGCTTAGTGGGCGCAAATTATTTGCACCCCTCAGATGCACGTGCAAGGTTTTTTACATCATGACTTATTATGTAATGGCACGTAACCGGGGGGCGCATAACGTACTGGGGACAAAAACGGAGAAGATCCCAAAATTAATATTCGAAATCAAAAACTCAGGACTCTAATGATCAAGAATTATGGCAAATATGTTTGGCACTACTTAGAAGCACACTATTCACCTTTAACAAGTAAATGTTCATAAAAATCAAAGTTCGATAAGTGAGTTCAGAAGTCTTATTTTTAGTGAGGTAAGTCATTGAAAAAGTCACTTTCAAGAAGTCGGGGTAAGACAAAAAAAATCTGTTAAACGAAGTAAAAAAAAATTAGGAGCGCTATAATAGCCGCCTGAAATTGAGGACGCGGCTATTAATAAATAAATCAACCAAATCCATGAGAAGCCACTCATGCATCACTGCCTCAACATTCGGTGGACCTAAAAAATGTTCAAAATACGGAGACAAAAATACAGTCTAATAGTAACAGAACATCACAATACATGTGAAACAGCTCGGGCACGAGATTATACGCAACAACATGCATGAAAAAAACAGCTTTGGTTGCAGCATTATCAAACTTGATATCTTTGCACCTTCTAGTTATAGGCAATTTTAAAGTTACATAAAATGTAAAAATTTAAGTCGTTGAGCTCTCGTTTTCAGCAAGTTACTGTTGACAGGGGATAAAGCTCAGTGGTAGAGCGTCCGCTTTGAATGCTGAAGGCCTGGGGTTCGAACCCCCATTTCTCCAAAAACAAACCCAGATTTTAAATTTAACTGAAGTTTCATTTATCTATGGGAATAATTAAATCAACCAAATCTATAAGAAGCCACTCATGCATCACTGCCTCAACATTCGGGGGACCTAAAAAGTGTTCAAATTACGGAGAGACCAACTACAGTCTAATTGTAATAGGAGGACATCACAATACACGTGAAACAGCTCGGGCACTAGATTATAATCAACCAGAAGCATGAAAAAAACAGCTCTGTTTGCAGCGTAATCAAACTTGACATCTTTGCGATATCTAGCAAAAGGCAATTTTAAAGTTATAGGATATGTTAAAAAATTACTCGTTGAGTTCTCGTTTTGAGCAAGAAACTGTTGACAGGTATTGTAGCTTAGTGGCAGAGCGTCCGCTTTGCAATCTCAAGGCCAGGCTTTTGGACCCATTTCTCCGATATTAAATCCATCTCTTAGTTTTGAGTTGAGTTTCATTTATCTATGGGAATAATTAAACGAACTCTATTAGATGCCATTAAAAATAACACTGCTTCTTCAACATTCGTTGGATAACAAAAATGTCAAAAATTATGATGGAACCAAATACAGTCTAATTGTAACAGAACATCACAACACAATTGAATTAGCTCAGGCACTATATTATACTCAATGAAATGTATGGAAACAACAGTTTTGGCTGCAGTGAGATCAAACTTGACATTTTTGCACTTTCTAGCCATATGCAATTTTAAAGTTACAAAACATGTAAAAATATAGCTCGTTGAGCTCTGGTTGTCAGCAAGTAACTGCTCACAGGGAACATCGCTCAGTGGTAGCGTGTCCGCTATGCATGCGGAAGGCATGGATTCGAATCCCCATATCTCCAAAAACAAAACCACCATTTAGTTTTGACTGGAGTCTCATTAATCCCTGGGTATAATTAAATAAACGAACTCTATTAGAAGCCATTGAAAACAACACTGCTTCAACATTCGGTGGAACTCAAAAAAGTTCAAATTATGAAGAGACTAAATATATTCTAATCGTAGAACATCATAACACATTTGAACTAGCTGAGTCACCATATTGTACTCAAAATGTAAGGAAACAACAGCTGTGGCTGCAGCGTTATCGAACTTGACATCTTTGCACTTTCTAGCTATATGTAATTTTAAAGTAACATAATATGTAAAAAAATAACTCGTTGAGCTCTGGTTGTCCCCAAGTTACTTTTTACAGGGGATATAGCTCAGTGGTATAGCGTCCTCTTTGCATGCGGAAGGCCTGGGGTTCGAACCCCCATATCTCCAAAAACATACCCAGATTTAAATTTTGACTGAAGTTTCATTTATCTATGAGAAACATAGCCGGCAGATTGTCGGGAAAAAGCAGCGATAGACGCTTGGGGCCTTCCATTGAAACAAACTAAGAGATTAGATAGACCACCAGTACTCTTATAGACCACAAGAGTTTTTGGGTTATCTTTGGACTGTCATTTTTATGAGACACATAAGCTCTATAAAGAAGAAAAACCTAATAAGGCTATTCAAAAATAAGATCTTGTCCGCTTGTGCCCCCTCAGCTTAGTGGGCGCAAATTATTTGCACCCCTCAGATGCACGTGCAAGGTTTTTTACATCATGACTTATTATGTAATGGCACGTAACCGGGGGGCGCATAACGTACTGGGGACAAAAACGGAGAAGATCCCAAAATTAATATTCGAAATCAAAAACTCAGGACTCTAATGATCAAGAATTATGGCAAATATGTTTGGCACTACTTAGAAGCACACTATTCACCTTTAACAAGTAAATGTTCATAAAAATCAAAGTTCGATAAGTGAGTTCAGAAGTCTTATTTTTAGTGAGGTAAGTCATTGAAAAAGTCACTTTCAAGAAGTCGGGGTAAGACAAAAAAAATCTGTTAAACGAAGTAAAAAAAAATTAGGAGCGCTATAATAGCCGCCTGAAATTGAGGACGCGGCTATTAATAAATAAATCAACCAAATCCATGAGAAGCCACTCATGCATCACTGCCTCAACATTCGGTGGACCTAAAAAATGTTCAAAATACGGAGACAAAAATACAGTCTAATAGTAACAGAACATCACAATACATGTGAAACAGCTCGGGCACGAGATTATACGCAACAACATGCATGAAAAAAACAGCTTTGGTTGCAGCATTATCAAACTTGATATCTTTGCACCTTCTAGTTATAGGCAATTTTAAAGTTACATAAAATGTAAAAATTTAAGTCGTTGAGCTCTCGTTTTCAGCAAGTTACTGTTGACAGGGGATAAAGCTCAGTGGTAGAACAAGGGATAAAGCTCAGGGTCGGCTTCGCTTTCACGAGGCCAGGGTTTCGAACCCCCATGTCTCCAAAAAAATCCTTCTTTTAGTTTTGACTTGAGTTCCACTTATCTATGGGAATAATTATATTAACGAACTATATTAGAAGCCATTAAAAACAACACTGCTTCAACATTCGGTAATGAAGAGCTTCAACATGCGAATTATGAGGAGACCAAATACAGTCTAAATGAAGCAGAACATCACGCCACATTTGAATTAGCTCAGGCACTATATTATACTCAATGAAATGTACAGAAACAACAGCTTTGGCTGTAGCGTTATCAAACTTGACATTTCCGCAGTTTCTAGCCATATGCAATTTTAAAGTTACAAAACATTTAAAAATATAGCTCGTTGAGCTCTGGTTGTCAGCAAGTAACTGCTCACAGGGAATATCGCTCAGTGGTAGCTTGTCCGCTATGCATGCGGAAGGCCTGGTTTCGGAGCCCCATATCTCCAAAAACAAACCCACCATTTAGTTTTGACTGGAATTTCATTTATCTATGGGAATAATCAAATAAACGAACTCTATTAGAAGCCATTAAAAACAACACTGCTTCAACATTCGTTGGAACTCAAAATTGTTAGAATTATGAAGAGACCAAATACAGTCTAATCGTAGTAGAACATCACAACATTTCAATTAGCTCAGGCACCATATTATACTCAAAATGTATGGAAACAACAGCTTTGGCTGCAGCGTTATCAAACTTGTCATCTTTGCACTTTCACGCCATATGCAAATTTAAAGTTATATAACATGAAAAAATAGAGCTCGTTGAGCTCTGGTTGTCAGCAGGTTATTGTTCACAGGGGGTATAGCCCAGTGGTAGAGTGTCTACTTTGCATGCGGAAGGCCTGGGTTTCAAACCCCCATATCTTCAAAAACAAACCCAGATTTTAATTTTGACTGAAGTTTCATCTATCTATGGGAATAAATGAATCAACCAAATCTACGAGAAGCCACTCATGCATCACTGCCTCAACATTCAGTGGACCTAAAAAAATGATCAAATTACGGAGAGACCAAATACAGTCTAATAGTAATAGGATATCACAGTACATGTGAAACAGCTCGGGCACTAGATTATACGCAACAAGATGCATGGAAAAAACAGCTTTGGTTGCAGCTTTATCAAACTTGACATCTTTGCTTCTTCCAGCTACAGGCAATTTCAAAGTTACATAATATGTAAAAATTTAACTCGTTGAGTTCTCTTTTTCAGGAAGTTACTGTTCACAGTGGATATAGCTCAGTGGTAGAACGTCCGCTTTGCTTTCGCGAGGCCAGGTTTTCGAAAAACCATGTCTCCAAAAACAAACTGATCTGTTAGTTTTGACTTCAGTTTCATTTATCTATGGGAATAATTAAATTAACGAACTCTATAAGAAGCCATTAAAAAGAACACTGCTTCAACATCCAGTGGAACACAAAAATGTTTGAACGATGAAGAGACCAAATACAGTCTAATTGTAATAGAACATAACAACAAAATTGAATTAGCTCAGGCTCTATACTATACTCAATGAAATGTATAGAAACAACAGCTTTGGCTGCAGCGTTATCAAACTTGGCATCTTTGCACTTTCTAGCTATATGCAATTTTAAAGTAACGTAATATGTAAAAAAATAACTCGTTGATAGCTGGTTGTCCGCAAGTAACTGTTAACAGGGAACATAGCTCAATGGCAGAGCGTCCGCTTTGCATACAGAAGGCCTGGGTTTCGGAACCTCATATCTCCAAAAACATACCCAGAATTAAATTTTGACTGAAGTTTCATTTATCTATGGGAATGTTCTATTACAAATAGACTGTATTTGGTCACCAGATTATATTTGGTCACCAGACTGTATTTGGTCACCAGATTATACGCAATAAATAAATCGACCAAATCTATGAGAAGCCACTCATGCATCATTGCCTCAACATTCTGTGCACCTGAAAAATGTTCAAATTACGGAGAGACCAAAAACAGTCTAATAGTAAAAGGACATCACAATACATGTGAAACAGCTCGGGCACCAGATTATACGCAACAAGAGACATGGAAAAAACAGCTTTAGTTGCAGCGCTATCAAACTTGACATCTTTGCACCTTCTAGATAGAGGCAATTTTAAAGTTATATGTACTCAATGAAATGTATGGAAACAACAGCTTTGGCTGCAGCGTTATCAAACTTGACATCTTTGCACTTTCTAGCTATATGCAATTTTAAAGTAACACAATATGTAAAAGTATAACTCGTTACATAATATGTAAAGATTTAACTCGTTGAGCTCTCGTTTCCAGCAAGTTACTGTTGACAGGGGATATAGCTCAGTGTTAAAACGTCCGCTTTGCTTTCGCGGGGCCAGGGTTTCGAAACCCAATGTCTCCAAAAACAAATCGATCTTTTAGTTTTGACTTCAGTTTCATTTATCTATGGGAATAATTAAATTAACGAACTCTATAAGAAGCCATTAAAAAGAACACTGCTTCAACATCCTGTGGAACACAAAAATTTTTGAACGATGAAGAGACCAAATACAGTCTAATTGTAATAGAACATCACAACAAAATTGAATTAGCTCAGGCTCTATACTATACTCAATGAAATGTATCGAAACAACAGCTTTGGCTGCAGCGTTATTTTAGGCTGCAAACAACAGCTTTGGCTGCAAACTTGACATTTTTACACTTTCTAGGCACATGCAATTTTAAAGATACATAACATGTAAAAATAGAGCTCGCTGAGCTCTGGTTGACAGCAAGCTACGGCCCACAAGGAATATCGCTCAGTGGTAGCTTGTCCGCTATGCATGCGGAAGGCCTGGGTTCGAGCACCCATATCTTCAAAAACAAACCCATCATTTAGTTTTGACTGGAGTTTCATTTATCTATGGATATAATTAAATAAACGAACTCTACTAGAAACCATTAAACACAACACTGCTTCAACATTCGGTGGAGCTAAAAAAATTTTCGAATTATTAACAGACCAAATACAGTCTAATTGTAGTAGAGCATCACAACACATTTGAATTAGCTCAGGCACCATATTGTACTCAGTGAAATGCATGAAAACAACAGCTTTGGCTGCAGCGTTATCAAACTTGACATCTTTGCACTTTCTAGCCATATGCAATTTTAAAGTAACATAATATGTAAATGTATAACTCGCTGATCTCTGGTTGTCCGTAAGTTAATGCTCACAAGGAATATCGCTCAGTGGTTGCATGCGGAAGGCCTGGGGTTCGAACCCCCCTAACTCAAAAAACAAACCCATCGTTTATTTGTGACTGGAGTTTCATTTATCTATGGGAATAATTAAATAAACGAACTCTATTAGAAACCATTAAACACAACACTGCTTCAACATTCAGTGGAACTGAAAAATTTTCGACATATGAAGAGACCAAATACAGTCTTACTGTAATAGAACATCACAACACATGTGAATCTGCTCAAACACTAAAATATACTCAACCAGATACATGGAAAAAACAGCTTCGGTCGCAGCGATCTCAAACTTGACATCTTTGCACTTTCTAGCTGTAGGCAATTTTGAAGTCACAAAATATTTAAAACATTAACTCGGTGAGCTCTCGTTTCTCGTTGTCAGCAAGTTAATTTTAACAGGGGAAATTGTTCAGTGGTAGAGCGTCAGTTTTGCATGAGGAAGGACCCGGGTTCGAAACCCCATATCTTCAAAACAGACCAATCTTTGAATTTTGACTATGGGAATAATTCAATCAACCAATTCCATTAGAAGCCATTCATGAATCACTGCCTCAACATTCGATAGACCTAAAAAAACGTTGGAATTATGGAGAGACTGGGCGTTACTTGTTCTCACATTCTGAAAGCTCTAAAATAATGTGTGATAAGATCTTACAAAAGTACAGAGCACCAATAGAATCAAAATCCTTTGGATTGTAAAAAAAAGTAGAGCACCTTAATAATAGTTGCTGAGATACCGATGGCGGCTATTTAGGATATCATCTATAACGGCTGGCCGAAAAGATGAGTTCCGCTATTGAACACAGGCGACAAATTGTCGGAAATTAGCCGCGGTTGACGCAGATTTGGATTGGAACAGAAAAAGAAAAAAGAAGACATAGAAATTGACGGAGTGTCAATTGTTTCTAAGCACTAATGAATTTTGATGAGCCAATGCACAATGACTTAGTGAACGAGCTTTATCGATCAATCCTGTTTTTGATTTTCGCTCGTTAGACCTTGATCATATTCACTGGATTTAGTAAATCAATGCGTGAAGGAATTTGAAATGTTTTCAGTTTAAACTGTGAAACATGTAAGTCAGGAGTCAAACGTGACAGTCGTGACTTGTGTAAAACGAAAAACGTGTTCGAAAGGTGAAAGAAAATTTTTGAAAAATAGCCAGTAGAATAGTGCAAAATAATTTCTAAAGTAACTAAGAAATATCAGAGAAAAAGGAGAAATGACAAAAAATTGATTGCCCAGTAAAACTATGGAAAGTATATTGAAGATACAGACGGAATTGTAGGAGAGGAGGTGGTTGATGTGGCGATGGGGTGGGTGGGCGGGGTTGTATGGGGGGGGGGGGGTTAGTTAGTTGAGGGGGTGGGTAGTTAGGGCGTTGGGTGTTGGTAGGCTGGAGTGGGTAGACTGGAGGGTGGGGGTTGTAGCTAGGTAGGGGTGTCTGTAGTTTGTATAGGGAGGAGGGACTGCTATGGGAAGAAAACTTTGCAAAATAACCCTTCAGCCTTAAATATTATCAGCGTTCCTAATTACTAAATATTAGAAAATCAGCTACTCTTAAAGTCTAATGTTCCAAAACAAGTCAACGTTCTAGAACTGAAGTCAATATCCGAAAAGAAAGAAAGTCAAATTTCAAGCCATGTTGCTTCAGCTAAAACACCATGACAATAACAATACTCGTATTCAAGTCGTAAAAAAGACAGCACCAATACAATCCAATTCTTGGATTGTAAAAAGGAGAGCTCTTAATTGATAGCCTTTGATAGGCCGACTAGTAGGCGGCCATTAAAACTAGTAAACATAATAGCGTCCATTGTTAAGTACACACGATAAGAAAGAGAGTTGTTAGTAACATAACTAAAAAGGTTACAAAAATGTGGATGGAACTTATATAACCGTAATTTAATTTCTTATCCATTAACAATTTCGACACAACCTTTTTGACAACTTTTGCCATCAACTTGTCATGCGAGAGAGCGATTCAGACTGAACACAGGCATTGAGAACAATTTCTGTCAATTTGACATTTGAAAACATTATCACATCAATTATTCGGGTCAGCTAGTGATATCTTCGCAATTTTCGGTACACAACAGTATTATATAATTCTTGAATTTTACCTGTATTTTTGTAGTTTTGTTCTTTTAAAAATCCCAGCTAATATTGAAAGACGTTTTAGACCGCTCGAGATCCTTTCGGTCTCAGTTACCTTTCAGCAATTCTAGTGGGTATTAAAATTTAAATCTACTTAGAATGCTTTTAGATTACACATTAAGTAAAAGTAGAGTTATTGCTTCTAACAACTGTTACAACACCCGCTTTCAAGAAAAGTTCTCGCTTTTGCATCAATTTTTTTAAGTAATATGCATGAATATGTTTTGCCTATAAATTTAATGTGCCAGAAACGTCTACAAATGCTCGAATGTTTAGCAAATCATCGGTATTGTCAAACGAATGACTGAAGAATGTAATGAATGCTTTTGAAGACATTTCTTAAGCAACTTTTAAGAAAGTTCATTAAATATGTACAGTCTTAAATTAATTTTTGTCAAAATTTGTAAAAGTTTTTCTCCGTGGCGTTTTATTTTGATTTTAAGTGTTTGAAACGTTGCTTATCGTCTCTTTTTGCAGTTCTCCAAGCTTTTTAATTTTTTTCCAACTCGTTTGCGTTCGCGGGAGCTGTATTACTGCGGAAATTCAATCTAATGTTTAAACTACCCGCGTCAGTTCATTTGTATCAACTTTGGTCCAAATTGTCATTTTTTCAAATCCTCTCTGACAATTTTTAAAATTCATCGGATATTTTCAGCGTAATATTTTTCTTCACAATTGATTTATTTATGGTTTTTACGAATTCTGATTTTTCGTGTTTTCGCATTTTTGTCCTCTGCCCGATAGAGGACAATGTCAGCAGAACAATAAATCTAATACCGTTTCCTACACAAGTGATCTCTGAGGTCACCTAAGTATAATTATTAAGGAAAATCAGGAATATGTTTTTGGGTTGAGATTTTTGCCGCACGTGAAATAAGGAATTGGATGAAGTCATGCGTTGAAAAGGTTGCGTGCTTAACACATATAGGGGTGAAAAGATATTTCGTTAAGTATACATGGTCAAAGAACAATGAATCGGAATGAAAACCTGTCTAGTTTTTTCTCAAGAAAAAACAACCGATAGTCTAATAATAGTTAAAGAGTTATAATAATTCTTATCGCAACTTTTCTTTTCAGATTGGTCGACAAAATTATCTTCGATAAAACAAGGAGGCTCGCTTATGTGCTAGGGCACAATGTACAGACCCCGCTCCACCCACAATATTGTCTCAATTGTCTACCAAAGACTGCCTCTAAAAAATTAGTTCATATTTTTGTTACTAAAATTTTAATAGATTCTTAAAAAAAGGAGACTTCCATAAAAAAGGGTTCATACCAGTGAGATAAAACTTGTTTTCACTAAAATGAGCACTAGAACAAATGGAACAACAGACATGAAACCAACTCTAGTGCAATTTCTCAGTAAAAAGAAATGCATTTATCAAGCGAACAACTAAATTTACCAAACAAAAAAATGAGTCCAAAAGTGAGCACCTAAGTAAAAAAAACGATCCCTGCACTCTCTCAGAAATCTAAATTGAGAATGCAAAATCATATCAAATTCAAAGAGAGGTTACGAACTGCATATAATCAGTAGGTATTTCACAGTTGCAGTAAGTTTGCTCTTGAAATATGTGCTCTAGCAAGTTGATTACCAATACATATAAACAAACATATGCAGAAATAAAAAAAAAGAGGAGAACCAACAAAAAAACAATTTTTGAAAATTTTTGGTGCCAACCAACTACAAACTCAAATTGAATTCCAAAAATTAAAAAAAAATTAAAACCATGGAGCACAGGCGCATAGGTTTGAGCATGAGGCAACCAGAACATCTTGTTATTTAGATGATCAGTCGACAATACATTATTGAAGGGCACAACTTTTCTCGAAATCTGTTATAATTTTTGAAACAATAATTAAAAACCATTCGCTGTCAAATGAACACATTCTGAAATCTCAACTATGGCTCTTGCGAAAACCAATTGAAATTGTCAGCAATCAAAATAATTGATAAGTACAATTGGAAACAACCAACAGTTTAACAAAAAATGAAAACAAAAATAGACAACACTCAAAAATTCGAAACGAAACGGCGTAACTTTAAAATCGACAATTAGCCAACATTTGAAAGAGAAGTCTAGATTCAGTTACGCTCATTTTTAACTTATGAAACTCTAATAAACGGGATTGGTGGGCAAGACAACAAAATAACAACAGAGCCCTCAGAAATCAAAATTCACATGTTTTGAAAAAGCGTCAGTCATAAAACTATTAGACGTCAAATCCCTCCATTCATGGGCTTCTCCTATGACGCTACAACAGACATTGAGATCTTTCATTACGTAGACTATGACAAACAAAGAGAGGAACATCCAAAGTCAAAACTCACAAAAATTTACAACAATTTTACTACAAATTTACAACAATTTTACAAACAATTTTTACAACAAAAAAGCCATTAAATATAAAAAGAGACATAATGTAGACTTATTAGACATCATTACCACATCAAAGACATTTTACCGTATTTGTACTGAGTAACAATGCAAAATAAGAACAAATAATGAACAATAATTTTAATAAAATAGCGTAATGTCAAAGTCAACAAAATCACTAGCTGCCGAACACCAAACTGCATGTATTCAGACTTAACGCAAATCCATTGCAAAAAACTGACTTTGCCAGAGAGTCATGAGAGAACAAAA
This sequence comes from Convolutriloba macropyga, assembly GCF_964194025.1. NCBI lineage: Eukaryota > Metazoa > Xenacoelomorpha > Acoela > Convolutidae > Convolutriloba > Convolutriloba macropyga. The sequence continues at coordinate 73,841,264 of NC_134471.1, read as the reverse complement.
ACAAACGTCAAACAGCCGCTTGTTCTGTTCTAAAAAACCATGAGATATAAAATATTACCAATATCGCTAGAGGGCCACTAAAACTAGAGGGTCACTAAAACCCAAAATTATTGAAAACAATAACATAATTGAGAAAAATTTAAAACAGAACCGACTAACGTCGGGCGAATTGCTTTCAAACAACCGAGGAGCGGTGGGCTTCGTCATTAGCTAGCCACGGTTTAGTGAGGCTAGCTTTAGATTAATCTAGGGGGCATAAGGAGCGCAGGGGAGGAGGGGTTGCACCGGGGGCTGATGGGGGGGGGGGGGGGGGGGTTGGGGCTGATGGGGGGGGGGGGTTGGGGCAACGGTGGGAGGAGCGTTTTGGATGCACTGGGTCCTTACGGCCTGAACGATGTGCAGGGGTGGGGATTGGGGGTGAATTAGAGGGGACTGATGTGTGCGTGCGGGGGGGGGGGGAGTGTTAACCTCTAAGAACAACCCTTCACATCAAAAGTATAATTTGAGGATAAGTCAAATGGGTCAGAAGAAAAATAGGCCATGCAAATAATCGCATTAAAAAAAGACCAACAGGACTAATATAATTGCTAGAAACTTCATTTGAGACCAATTAAACGCATTTTTTCCCAAAAAGTTGAACAAAATCAATGTGAAAAATAAAATCTTCACAAAAAACTTCGTCAAAGCCTCGAAATTCTGAAAAAAAATTAATTTTGCGCTCTACGCTCGACGGGCGTTTTAGTGATACGACCCGCAACTCTCTACGCTAAGTATATTGATCGGCCAAAATAGTAGACTTATGAAACTCTATGGGATTGGTGGGCAAGACAAACAAAAAAAAACAGCCCCCAGAAGTAAAAAAAACCTGTGTTTTTGAAAAAGTGTCCGTCATAAAACTATTAGAGGTCAAATCCATCCATTCAGAAGCTTCTACTAGCACGCTACAGCATTCAATGAGATCTTTCATTACATAGACTATAACACGTATACAGAAAAGAACATCTAAAGTCAAAACTCACAGAAATTTACAACAAATTAACTGAAAATTTACAATAATTTTACAAGCAATTTTTTAAAGCAATAAAAGCCATTAAAAATGAACTGAGACATAAAGTAGCCTTATCAGACATCAGTATTAGACGAAGAAACTTCTCAGTATTTGCACTTAGTTACAATGCAAAATAAGAACAAATAATGAACAATTATTTTAATGAAAAGACGCAATGTCAAAGTCAACAAAATTATTAGCTGCCGAACACCAAACACACCCGGCAGATTGCCGGAAAATAGCCGCCGTTGATTCCAATAAGCATGATTGGGATTGAACGAATAGAATATATTGAAAAAAGATTTTTGTACAAAAATATTTTTTAAGTCCGATTTACTTTGATGGCATTTCGTAGTTGAACATACTTCTGTTTCTTAGAGAGAAGCTACAGGGGCTACTATCAACACCAATAAGCATTAGAGGTGGTAACTAAGACTTATAGGAACGACGTTCAAATAGCGGGCATCTAAAATTAGGCTTTATGGGTTTATCCCGTTTCTATTTCTGACTTCAATTTTTTATACCGACTCTGTTCATTTTGAATTGCTTTGCTTAGCAACTGATGTTCAAATTCACTTTTAGCAGAATGAGAGAAGAGAGAAACTAGCCAAGAGAAGTCGAAAAGATTTCACGCAAAATGTCGAAAAAGCGGCAAAATGGTAAAGCGAAAAGTAGTTTGACGAAGTAAAAAAAAAATACGAGCGCAATAATAGCCGGCTGAGATGAGAGCGGCTATTAAACAGCATAAAGACTCAACGCAAATTATTTGCAAAAAACAAGATTTGCCAGAAAGTCACGAGAAAAACAAAAACAAACGTCAAACCGCCGCTTGTTCTATTCTAATAAACCATGAGATAAAAAATACTACCAATATCGCTTCAGGGTAAAAAAAAAACCCAAAAATATTGAAAACAATAACATGTTAGAGCAAAATTTAAAACAGAACCGGTTAACGTCGGACGAATTGCTTTGAAACAACCGGCTAGCGGTGGGCTTCGTCAGTAGCTAGCCATGGTTTAGTGAGGCTAGCTTTAGATTAATTGAAGGGGCATAAGGTGAGCACAGCATCGATCAAGCAAAAAATCGCATTAAAAAAAGACCGACAGGACTAATATAATTGCAACAAACTTCGTTTGAGAGCAATTAAGCAGATTTTTTTTCAAAAAGTTGAACAAAATCAATGTGAAATCTGCACAAAAACTTTGTTAAAGTCTCGAAGTTCTGAAAAGATTGCCGGAAGTTCTGAAGTTAGCTGCGAAAAAATAGACGTGCCGTATAATAGAGATAAAAACAGATACAGATCTAAATTGAAAAAAAATCGACGCCTCTCAAAGAGCTAGGTAAAAACATTCAGCGATAAATTAAAAAAGCTTGTCAAAAGTCATTACACGGAAGCCTTTTATCAGGGACCTTTGCTGCACATATGAGTTCCTTTGAGCTGAAACTAATTCAAATTAAACTTAAGTTTTATAGTGCAAAAGCAATCTATTCAGTAGGGTAAGTCACGTATGATCAAAATCTAATCATGCAAATGATCTTAGAACTTTTGCTAGAGAGAGAATGAGAAATGACGTTACGCGAGCAAAAGCCGTTAGTGACAGGAAGAAGTCATTCAGAAAATTTGACTTTTTCAGCTTTTCTGGGTGAACAAATGTAAAACGGAAAAGAGCGTCAGACGACGAAACAAAAAAACCAAGAGCACCGCAATATAGCTGCGCTCAGCTTACAGCTTTGCAGCTTCAAAAACTTTTTAATTTCACACTCTACGCTTTACAGGCTTTCTATTGATACAATTCGCAACTCTCTACGATAAATATATTGATTGGCCAAAATTGACCGAAACAAAATACCCAGTTGAGCATATAGTTCCTTCCTCCCACAAGTGGGGTCGGAACAATTAACAGGAACAATCTGCCAACAACTGGTCAGCGTGAAATAAAGTGAGAATCAGAAACAAGAGCATGCATAGAGAACCAAAACAAGATAAACTGATAAAGAGCTCTCATTATTTGAAAACTTTTAATGGGATTTTCAGAACTTGTAATAGCACAAATTTTTCAATCTTTGCAGTAGTTTTAGATTAGTAGACTTAGTCTTAGCCCTCAAATTAATTTAAATTGCACAAGTTTTCGCACTATTGAGACTTTTGAACACTCACCCAAATTTTCTATGCTTTGATCCCTCTGGCAGTCAAAGAGATCAATGGCAGATCGATGCGTTTTTACAATAGGCTCAAAAATGATGCAATTCATGAAGTCGAAAATAGTTATGAATAATCTGTACCCCGTACAGAGAGACTCAAGCGAACCTTCTCGTCTAGTTTTTTCCCCAAGAAAGACATAATATCCTCACCAGAAGATTTCTACAAAAATCAGCGCAAAATCGTACATGAAAATTCACGGCAGACCTCAGACTCCTAACGTAAAACGCCGGGTGTTAAGTCTTTAACTTTGTTGCACTCAATAAACGGGAAATTCAATTAAGTTTGAACCAAATACTCTTATAAACCAAATGAACGAGAGACTTGGAAGGCTGCGATTCAAATTTAAGCATCTCATTGGAGATTAACAATTCGTTGGACTCGAAAATATCATTGGATAATATAAATTAAAAAGATGTCAATTCGTGGTTTCTTTCTAAATTCACCGTTCAGTCGAACAGTTAACTCATCGGTTCAATTTAACAGAAAATTGGGCCACGAATTGACAAAATTTGCAGAAATCACTGATCAATTCTCGAATCAGACAATATTTGCGTAAAAGTTACCTTTTGAAGAATGCGCTGAGAAGAGTGAAATCTTTGCGCATCAGGTCTGGCTTCTTGGATGCTAATTTGGCTACTGCCATAGCAGCGTAATTCATCACTTTCTCGTCTGCAGGGGGCGCCACAGATTCGTCCCCTCGCATTAGCTTTACACAAGCATTCTAAATCAACAAATAATAAATACTGCCTTCAGACTTTGCCACTTTATCACGTTTTTTTGACAAAAATCCAGTGTTTCGGGGAAAAAACCGTCAGGCTAAAAATCAGTCGAACGAAAAATTGCATAAAAAGATAACCTACAGTACTAAAATACCTGCTACAAATTGTGGTTAAGAGCAATTAGCCATTGACTACTAGGACTCAACAAACTAATCAGTCAAGTATAAAACACAAACATAATTAGAAACATATGATTCCTGTTCTTGAAATTGTTAGTACGGTTCCATATACGATACTTTATATGAATTATGAAGTCTCATAGAAATTTAAAAGGTTCCTGGTTAAGACAGTGCTCTACAGTGCGCTCATCATGTGCAAAGTTTATAATAATTATTTTAAAATTGATTCCAACCCAACTATTATTACACTACAATGTTTTTCTAAAAATTCTACAAAAAATAAACCTCTATATTGCATTTTTCGTATTTGGGCAACTTTATCGGGTCACCGTTGTCGAAAGAAAGTCTTCTCAAGTAAATTTCGAGCACATCTTTCAATGTTTTGGCCAATTGAACAAACATACGTGCGTTTTGGGGGGGGGGGGGGTGCATATAATAAGCGCCCACTAAGCTGGGTGGGGGGAGGGGCACATACGGAAAAGATCCAACATACCTTTAACAATGGTCCGACTGTCTTCATAGTCGAAGCATTTGCAAAGGTGGATACGTGGTGAACGAACAACAAAGCCGAATGTCTCAACTTGTTAGTGGTGCCAGCTCCGAAGCAGGACTCGTAAACAATCGATATGACGTCAATTGGCTGATTGGCAACCAGTCGGGACTTTAGGAAGACGGGGAGGATTTTGAGCTTGGTTCTCGTTGTAACAGGAATGGTTTTTTCCTCTGTCGGCTAAAAATGAACGCTGATAGTTATTTATCGTAATCGTGCCAAATGGGGGGTCCTCCGGCCTAACTAATTTACGCCGTTTTTGAAGTGGTAAAGTCAGCATAAATCGATCCAGCGACCAGAAGAGTGTAGACAAAAACAACAGGTTGAACAACGGAAAGAACTCGAAAAATCGAACAATACCAACCCTAAACTGACTTTACCTAAATTAGAAAGTTCAAAGAAAGTTGAGCATAGGTACGGGGGTGTAGGTAAGCAGAGGGGATATAAGTGTCTGTGGGGATTGGTAGGTAGGGTGGGGGGTTAGGTGTAGGTGGAGTGAAGTAGGTATGTGTGGGTTTGTGGGAGGGAGCAGTAGTTTGCAAGAGCGGAGAGAACTTTATGAGATCAAAATTTACCAAAAAGACCTTTTCACCTTGAACATTACCAGAGTTTACTAGCTACTGAACATTAGAAACACACTGGGTACTCTAAATGCTATTGCCCAACTTTCGAAAAGATCAGCCACCACAAAACGAATACATTCATCATATGCTAACTGATACCTAAAGTGCTAATTTTAATGAAAAAAACATTTACTTCTCCAATACTTTTCAATGAGTTATATTTGCGATAATTATTTGTTCAGTTCGAATGTAACTAAGTATCTATTATTGATAGATAACATCGAACCAACCACAACACCGAACCAACCAAATCATAGTTCATATCCATCAAAAACTCGCTGTTAAAGTTACCATTTAAAAGCGATTAACTATGGGCGATCAAAACAACAAAAACTACATTCAAAACATAGCCGGCAGATTGCCGGAAAATAGCCGCGATAGACGCTTGTGGCTTTTCATGTAATTGAAACAACTAAAGAAAAAAGATAGACATATTGACCACCAGTCCTTTAATAGACTACTGAAATTTTTGGGTTAGATTCGGACGGTCAAGACAAATACGCTCTATAAGGAAAAAACCCTAAGAGCTTTTTCAAAATTAATATTCGAAATCAAAAACTCAAGGCTCTAATACTCAAGAATTAGGGCCTATACGCTTGGCACTACGTAGATGCACACTAATGATCTTTAACTAGTAAATGTTCATTAATATTAAAGTTCATTAAGTGAGTACAGAACTCATTTTTTGTGAGGCAAGCAGAACAAATGAAGTCACGCACACAAACTTCAAATGAATTACAATCCAAAGAATTGAATTAGCTTTGAAATGACAAAAAAATAAGCCGTGTTAGATGTCCAAAGAGAACAACTAGTTTGACACCACTGAGATCAAGCAATTTCAGGACAAGAACAAAAAACAAGAAAGACTAAAAAATCAGATCTGTTTTTAAAGACACGGTCAAATTCAAAAAAAAACATATAAGAACTCATGCCAAAAAATAAATTCCCGTGCGTCTAGTTATCAACTGATGAAACCTGTCATTAATGAGGTAAAGTGATAAGACAGCAATAAGTGCAATAATTACTTGCAAAACTCAAAAATCCACAAATAGTTTTTTTTTTAAAAACGGGCAGCTCAAAAGTGAAAGAAAGCAAAAGCTATGAATTAGAAAAATTTTTTTAAAAAAGAAATTTCTTTAAATATTAATAAAACGGTCAATAATTTGACAAATATGTAAGATAATAAAGTTAACAACAAAAACTCACAAAACTCAAAAATCTATAATACTTCTTGAAAGAAATTGATGTCAAAGTCATATAAGGCGTCAGCTTTGAGCAGAAACGATTTAATCGACTAAAATAATCCATATTAGCAACCTGCTAGAACTGTTATAAATGAGAAAAAACGATAAGACAATAAAAATTACAAAAGTACAACAAAAACTCAAAATTAGCTCACAATTCTTGAGAAAACGTAGTTTCAGAGTCATGAAAACTGATAAGCTATTAACTCGGACAATTAAATTGTTTCTTTTCCGCTTCATTATCAGCCAATACGACCTGCCATAGATGATACCAAGTGATAAGACAACCGAAATAATTTCTGAAAGTGAGCAAAATCAAATATTATTTAATGTTTTTTGACAAAAAGTGTTCAGTTCATAAAAAGTTTCAGCTGCCCCTTAATGAATTCTGGCGATTTCAACTAGACGCAATTAGAACACACATGTAGCATACTAAAAGCACTCAAGGGAAAGAAACTGAAAACAGAAGCCACCACTCTGTTTTCTGAAAAAAGAATTTGTTCAAACACCAATTTCTGACTCAACTTTTAAGGTAGTTTGAAATAAATCACGCCGTAAACGTACTCTAATTTTCGCACCCTTTGTTACTTCAGCCTGACTAAAATCACCACTCTAATTGACTTCTCATTGACGTGAAAAAGCCGAAAAAAAGTGTGAACAGATCTTAAAAAAAGAAGATAACACACCAATACAATCATAATCCTAATACAATCCTAAACAATCACAACCATAAAACCACGATGTTCTCAATAATAACCGCTATCACTTCGCGGCTATTAAACAGTAATCAAAGGCAAAAAAATTAAAAAAAACCTTTGTTCGCACAAAACAAAGCTCATCCTGTGACCATTTCCATTCAGACTTTCAATTAAAAAAAATCAACTTTAACCAATTAATAAAAATCAAGCAAAATTTTCAACTTTATCAAACACAGTGAAAGCTTGCAAACTAGTAAGACCGCTTAGGTTTACCTTTTATCTTTAGCGCGGAAAGAATTGCGAGAATTTTGCCATTGTTTAATTCACAAGCAGTCACACACCTCTTTCCAATGGTACGATGAGTCAACGTGATTCAAATTCTTAAATTCGCACGAAATTAAAGCTCATGAATATCTGAAACCAACTTTGGCTAAGAGCAACCAGCCAATAATTGGTAAGTGACAGCAATAATTTCTGTTCTTACCACTTTGGGTCGCTTGTCTCCGCAAAACAGGACACACAACTTCTGCACTAACTTCGCATTGTTCTGGTCCACAGATCTGAAAAAAACTCAAACCATAGAAACCTTTCTGGTCACGAACAGAGCTTGATACGGTATGGCGGAAATATCGGATGCCATGATATAGAAAGCACTATAAGTCGCAATTAACCAAATACGCAAAGGCTATCTTTCACCCGCATATTCAATCTGTGTTTTTGCTCAATTAATAAAAATTGTTCTGAGGGCTTTGTTGAGGCTGAAAGGTTTCCCAAGGGAAAAAAATTGAGTTCTGATCTTAAAAAACTGTGAATAATCAACGTGAAGAGAAGAGGTACAGAGAGACTTGAGGACTCTCATAATACAACCCTTCAATGAGCCACGCTCTCAGATCGGCGACGAGCCTAAGATCTAGTCTCATTACAAGCAGTTCCTTCCTCTAAAGGTCAGTACACGAAATATCTATGGCTCCTTCTTTTTTTGTTGAAACATGCAAATTATTAAGATTATAACCTTAAGGTTAGATATAACCCTAAGGTCAAATTTGCACCCCTCCAATCAGTATTGTTATTAATATAATAATCTTAAAAATGAGGCTGTTCGTTCTCATAGGTAAAATTATGATTTCAAATGTTAAATAAATTAATGCTTTCAAATGTTAAATTAATGCTTTCAAATGTACATGCTTTCAAATGTTGAATAAATTAATCAGTATTGTTATTAATATAATACTCTTAAAAATGAGGCTGTTCGTTCTCATAGGTAAAAATAAGATCTGAAGGCTCCTATTTGTCTATTAACGGGTACTTTCTTGTGCTGACCGAGCAAAAACTCGGTTAAAACATTTTTAAAGCAAGTTTCGGAGGGGGAGGTTAACAGCACTAAAAATTTCTCGTGTGAATTCAAAAGACAACGGCCAGAAAACCGGTCAAGCCTAATCTAGGTTGATTTTTCTGAGTTTCAAAACTTAAACCAGAATAAATGTTCATGAAAAATATTACTTCCGTGTTCATTTTAAGATTTTTCGATACAGCAACTAGAAAAAGAGCTTGCGAAACAGCTTTCCTTCAAACACTGCTAATTTTCCTTATACGCTAATTCACACAAAAAATCGTGTAATTTTTCACCACACCAGAAAAAAATCGTGTCATTTCAAAGAGTGTTCAGAGAAAGATCGTTAGAAAAAAAGTAATCTTTTTTGGCTAACTCGTTGATGACTCTGAGTGCATTTTCGGCCACATCTGCAACTGTAGAATGGGTATCTGAAGATGCCAAGAGCAAGAGAGGACATTTCAGTTCACTACTCACTCCCATGTTGAACACCAGTCTAGTCACACCTATTTTCACCTGCAAAATTGAACAGTCTATATTTAAAGTCAAAACACATTTTAATACCCCTCCCAACAGTATATTACACACACCAACATTCGCAAATAAGTTTTCATGTTAACTCAGCATGACAATGCCACTGGTCGTTGTACTTGATATAGGTTAACTATATTCGTGTGGGGGGGGGGGGAGGCATCATTAAAATGCTTTACAAAGAAAGTTTCCAAAGGAACCTTCAAGCTTCTTGCAGCCTCTCCATTCCGTTGGAAAACCCTTGCCCGCCTAAGAGCACATATGCGCCCAGTTAAAAACTGTGAAAGGAATCAAGCTCCCGCCAATCAGAAGCACCTACTACAGCGATACTTTGTATGTAAACCGACAATTCTCCTTCACAAAAACAATGGAACAAATCACCGTTTCCAGATATCCTTCGGAGTAGGTTGAATCCAGAAACTGGTTCAGATTTTTGTATGAGTTGGTAGAAAATCCACCTGGCGCCGTTGTGTCTGCACTTCTCACGTAAGGCATCAACAGCACATCTGAGAAAAATTGTAAAACAAAACTGGTCGATTCAGAATACGTCCGCAACAGTTCACTAGTCAAAACGTCACATGGATCTGGATCTCCAGTTGAACTAGTTCTGGATTCTTTCACTGGACTGATCTTAGTGTTAGGACTAAAAACCAAATTCACATTAGCCTCAATTTGACTGAAAAAAGTAACCCGCAGATAACCGGAAATAGCCAACCTTGCCCTCTTCGACTTGTATGGGAAGTAACACATGTTAAGAGAAAATAATATTTTCAGGATGTTTAGAAACAAGTTTGAATTGCACAATAGTGTATGACCCGAAACAAATTTTCAAATAAAATAGAGCTCTGCTAAAAAATGTTGCTAACGCTCAAACTTCGAAGTATGAGGTATTTAGAAAGGTCAAGTCCAGTTGGGAGTACAAATCAAGCAAATTTAATTGAGAAAATACCAAAGTTGACATTCAATTAAATTGATATACCAATTTGGAAAAGATAAGAAAAATGGTCACGAAAAGAGAAAATCTTGGAAACAAAAAAAATACAAATTACCACCCGTGAACTAATAGAATAGTCACCATCGAAAATCATTTTAAAATTCCTTTGTCAGATTGAAAAGCCGGTAAACCTAGTCTCTAAAAATTAAAGATGCTTATCTAAAACATTTCAATTTTAAAAACTCAAAATCCGTCTCAAAGATAATCACAAAGATAACTGTTATTTTGATCCGAATTTCCTATTTTTGTACTTAGTCTTTCTCCTTCCAGTTGATGAGAGGATAGCGAGTATAAAACAAAGACAACTTAACAATACACCCCGACCAAGACCGGAGAAAACACGGTCTAAGCATCGTGAATCTAAAATTGTTCTTAATGGGTTTAGCACGTTTCATTCTTGCTTTCGTTAATCGACATTGAAATGCAATTCTTTCAGGTTCTTTTGCTGGGATCCTTTTAGTGAGTCTTCGTTATATCACAATTGAATAGATTGGGTCGGGTTATCCAAAAGACTCGAAAAGCTTTGATGGAAATGTTGAAAGAAATGCAAACGTAGATTAAGCAAATTTCTTTTGACCGATAAAATTTGTGCAAACAAAGCCAGCTCCAATTTCAAGTTCATTGACAATCAAGTTAATTCCATTCATAACTTCAAGAGATCATTGGTTCTTTATACCTGATTTGTAGAGGTTTCTTAAGCACAGAAGGGTGGGCGAAGCGTGAAAACGTGAAAAATTTTATGACTCAATTATTATTCGAGAAAACAAAAAAATATCGGGGGGGGGGGGGGGTGGGCTTCTCAGTTCCATTTTTGTCAAGATGAAAATAATTTAAAACGATTAGAACGTACAAAAAATTCCATAGAATGCACACACGAACTGTCAAATGATCAAAAAAGTAAAGAATTTGAGCATCATTTTTTCATTCAGAAAAAAATTGTAGAAAATAGATTGTTTGTCAAGCACTTATCAATAGTACTATTTCTGTATCGCTCGGCAAAATTATCGATTGGCCAAAATTGAATTTGAAAAAGCAAGGGCAGCTTAAAATTCCTAACCCCCTCCCCCCGAACTATTTAAGGGATTGGAACGATAACCACTCTTTTGACATCCAACGCAATAAGTACTACATTGTTTTGTTGATCACTTTCAAAACACATGGTTCAAATGAAACCGCTAGAGAACAATGCCGAGTTTTAAGTGAGAACTTGTGCACAACACATACGTTAACACTGAGTAAAACACAGAGGAAGGAATTCTGAATAATACTTCAAAAAACGTTACTTATCAAAGTCGACTAACAGGTAAGACAAAAAAATGAACAAGAAAATAACAAAAGAAAATTACGATCCAAAAGGAGTAGGATAGGAGGGATAGATGAGATATAGAGAGCCGGAGAGGAGGGGCTTGGTTGGTAGATAGGTAAGTGCGCCGTGGGGGATTAGGTAGGAGGAGGGGGTAGGCAACTTGGTGGTAGGGTAGGTTCTTGGGGGGAGGCACTTGGCGGTAGGGTAGGTTGTTGTTGTGCAGTTTGAATAGGGAGAAAGGAATGCTATGAAAAAAACTTTTCAAAATAGCCTTTTGAGCTTAAATTTTTACCAGCAACTTCTACTTATTATACGTTAGCAACTATGCTACTGCTAAAGTCCAATGTTCGAAAACGGAGGTCAACGTTCAAAAACAAAAATCATGTTCGAAAAGAAATAAGTAAATTAAGAATAAATTTCGACAACTTAATTTTAACAACGATTTTTAAAACATAACCGACTAACGTCGGGCGAATTGCTCTCAAACGACCGGCGAGCGGTTGGCTTGGTCAGTAGCTAGCCACGGGGGGGGGGGGGGTGCACCGGGGGCTGATGGGGGCAGCACTGGGTGGGGGGGCAAAAGCGCGGTGGGGGGGGCGGGGGGGTGGAGCCAAAAGTGGGGGTGGGGGGTCAACAAAGGGGAGGTGTCAATCTCTAAGAACCGCCCCTCACACCATAAGTATAAGTACAAGTCTCCAAGACAGTTTGAGCTGAAACCGACCTGAAAGGCTCTAAGAGCACAAAATGCCCGCTGGGCGCTACCTGTTTATCCCGTTTTTGAGGACGAAAAGTCAAAAGCGTCAGACGAAAAATTGGTCAAGCGAAAAATCGCATTAAAAAAAGACCGAGAGGACTAATATAATTGCTACAAACTTCGTTTGAGAGCAATTAATAATCTATTATTGCAGCCAACGATAAAAAATATCATAGAGATTGGACTCTTTTAATTGAAGAAATTATTCAAGATTTAAGTAGGCTTTTGGAAATAGTTGTAGTCGAAATATTCCTGTTTGCCTCAGCCAGTTTTTCAATATATCTACAAACTAAGTTTTTTTCACAATCAGAAAATTAAATTGAGAATAATTCGATATGCTAAACGCAAAAAAAGCGTTCTAAGAACAACATACACAGATTAACAAGAAATATTTGACATCGATTGACTGATAAAAAGTTATAACTTTTTATCAGTCAATCTATGTCAAATATTTCTTCTGAATCTGCGTATGTCGTTCTTAAAGCTCTTTTTTGCGTTTAGCACATTAAATTAATCGCAATTTAATTATTTTCTGATTGCGAAAAAAACTGTTAGTTTGAAGATATAATGAAAAACTGGTTGAATATATTCACCCCGAAAGGAAATTGGTTTTCAATGGGCAGAAAAAAAGTGGCCATGACTGGTACCTTTGGTCAATATTAGAATTCTTTTCATTCTCTATCAAGTGCTTTTTGTGGAAGTGCTAATGTTGTCTTGTGCTTCTTTTTTCACTTTGGAGACTTTTTAGGCAGGGCCAGTGCAAGTGCCAGCCTTCTTTTTTTCGTTATCAAACGAAAGCAAACCAACAAAAAAACTGAGCTCAAAACTTGATCCAAGACTTGGTTAAGACGTGCACAAGACTTGTCAAGTCTTGGCCAAGACTTGTCAAGACTTAAGACTTCATTTAAGACGTGCCAAGTCTAACAAGTGACATGATAAGACCTCTGATGCAGTACTGATTCAAGACTTGCAATTTCACTGAATCAGTACTGATTAAGACTTGACGTTCAGTCCGGGTATACATTTATAATGTTAAATATTTCCGTTTCACTAAAGAACTGGACCATATTTCGGTACTTCATATTTTAAACCTCCATCCTGGTATATTAATATTGCGATGACAAGACCCACCCTCAGCTGGGTTTCGTGTAATCACCTGAAGTGCTTCTCGGCATAAACTGAGATAAACAAGGTCATCAAAGTCCACCTGTGGGCAACGGATTGATTGTGGAGACACGTGAATAAAGCTGGCATCAGTCCCACCTTCTCTGGATAAGACAGCCTGCTGAATCCCATCTTGATATAGACAATCGCAAAGTTCTAAACATTTAATTGTTAATTACCACCTGTAGCTTCAAATACAAACGAGCAAGTTTTGGAATGCCAGATTTCTGCCAGATTCTAGAGAAGCAGATTTTCCGATATACAGCGCCAGTGCCAAGTTCTCTTTTCAAGTCAGCCTGCTTAAATCACAATAAATTCAGGCTGAAATCTTCAGACGCTATGCGGTTCCCAATTAATGCACGATGTTCTCAGTGACTTCATCAGAGTCACGTAATCTATACTAATAATAATCTATACTAAAACAGGTTGACATATATCAGATCGAAATCGAATTTGTTTGTTAAACTGTTACAGGTATAACACCCATATTTAAAACCAAGTCAAACAGTGTAAGGAGTGGGTGATTCGGTTAGAATCATCGCGATAAAAACATCAGCATTTTGGTTATTGATAATCAGCATTTATAGCCAGATATGAAATAATTCTGAAAAACATAAGCTTAATCGGATGAAAAGTCACACGGCTATTCAAGCATATACATTTACTGAAGCCGGCCGTCGATTAAACAGCTCCTTTGCATTTGTTTTTTTTTTCATTTATTTTTTAAATCCTAGAACACATCGGATTATCTTGTAATAACTGTCAAAAGAGCATCAATAAAAAAAAATTGGCAGTCCCGTTTTCCCATTATGACAGCCCCTCCCCGCATACAGCGTAAAACTACCTCGCGGACAGAATCAAAACAGTGAAACTAATAGAATAGTCACCATCGAAAATCATTTTAAAATTCCTTTGTCAGATTGAAAAGCCGGTAAACCTAGTCTCTAAAAATTAAAGATGCTTATCTAAAACATTTCAATTTTAAAAACTCAAAATCCGTCTCAAAGATAATCACAAAGATAACTGTTATTTTGATCCGAATTTCCTATTTTTGTACTTAGTCTTTCTCCTTCCAGTTGATGAGAGGATAGCGAGTATAAAACAAAGACAACTTAACAATACACCCCGACCAAGACCGGAGAAAACACGGTCTAAGCATCGTGAATCTAAAATTGTTCTTAATGGGTTTAGCACGTTTCATTCTTGCTTTCGTTAATCGACATTGAAATGCAATTCTTTCAGGTTCTTTTGCTGGGATCCTTTTAGTGAGTCTTCGTTATATCACAATTGAATAGATTGGGTCGGGTTATCCAAAAGACTCGAAAAGCTTTGATGGAAATGTTGAAAGAAATGCAAACGTAGATTAAGCAAATTTCTTTTGACCGATAAAATTTGTGCAAACAAAGCCAGCTCCAATTTCAAGTTCATTGACAATCAAGTTAATTCCATTCATAACTTCAAGAGATCATTGGTTCTTTATACCTGATTTGTAGAGGTTTCTTAAGCACAGAAGGGTGGGCGAAGCGTGAAAACGTGAAAAATTTTATGACTCAATTATTATTCGAGAAAACAAAAAAATATCGGGGGGGGGGTGGGCTTCTCAGTTCCATTTTTGTCAAGATGAAAATAATTTAAAACGATTAGAACGTACAAAAAATTCCATAGAATGCACACACGAACTGTCAAATGATCAAAAAAGTAAAGAATTTGAGCATCATTTTTTCATTCAGAAAAAAATTGTAGAAAATAGATTGTTTGTCAAGCACTTATCAATAGTACTATTTCTGTATCGCTCGGCAAAATTATCGATCGGCCAAAATTGAATTTGAAAAAGCAAGGGCAGCTTAAAATTCCTAACCCCCTCCCCCCGAACTATTTAAGGGATTGGAACGATAACCACTCTTTTGACATCCAACGCAATAAGTACTACATTGTTTTGTTGATCACTTTCAAAACACATGGTTCAAATGAAACCGCTAGAGAACAATGCCGAGTTTTAAGTGAGAACTTGTGCACAACACATACGTTAACACTGAGTAAAACACAGAGGAAGGAATTCTGAATAATACTTCAAAAAACGTTACTTATCAAAGTCGACTAACAGGTAAGACAAAAAAATGAACAAGAAAATAACAAAAGAAAATTACGATCCAAAAGGAGTAGGATAGGAGGGATAGATGAGATATAGAGAGCCGGAGAGGAGGGGCTTGGTTGGTAGATAGGTAAGTGCGCCGTGGGGGATTAGGTAGGAGGAGGGGGTAGGCAACTTGGTGGTAGGGTAGGTTCTTGGGGGGAGGCACTTGGCGGTAGGGTAGGTTGTTGTTGTGCAGTTTGAATAGGGAGAAAGGAATGCTATGAAAAAAACTTTTCAAAATAGCCTTTTGAGCTTAAATTTTTACCAGCAACTTCTACTTATTATACGTTAGCAACTATGCTACTGCTAAAGTCCAATGTTCGAAAACGGAGGTCAACGTTCAAAAACAAAAATCATGTTCGAAAAGAAATAAGTAAATTAAGAATAAATTTCGAAAACTTTGCCATAATCAGTTTGCAAAATAAATCAAAATGTCAAAAAACGTAGGCCCATAAAATAAGCTAATAAACAATTGACAAAAAACGGAACAGTGATAAATGAAAAAATATCTTATAACCCTATGAAATTTCACATTAAGGAATTTCATTAATTTTAATTACTTTTAACGAAACTAGATTTACGAGTCGAATTAAAAAAGAAACATAACCGACTAACGTAGGGCGAATTGCTCTCAAACGACCGGCGAGCGGTTGGCTTCGTCAGTAGCCAGGCACGGTTTAGTGAGGCTAACTTCAGCTTAATTGAAGGGGCGTAGGTGAGCACAGCGGGAGGGGGGTGCACCGGTGGGCTGATGGTGTGGCATTAGTGGGGGGGGGCAACAGTGTGTGTGTGGGGGAGTCAATCTCTAAGAACCGCCCTTCGCACCATAAGTATAAGTCTCCAAAACAGACTCTGTGAATCGCATACTTGAAGACTAGTGAGCTGAAAGGCTCTATAAGCACGGGCCCGCTGGGCGCTACCTGTTTAAACCGTTTTTGAGGACAAAAAGTCAAATGCGTCAGACGAAGATTTGGTCCAGCAGAAATTTGCATAAAAAAGAACGACAGGACTAAAATAATTGCTACAAACTTTGTTTGAGAGCAATTAAACACAGAATGAAGGAAGTCTTCCAAACAAATTTGCGATATATATAATAAAATTTCCTTGAAAAAGATTTTTGCATGAGTTCTACAACAGATCGACATCTTTATCTTTCTCTTTCACTAACTGAAAATTGTCACCACAATCAATCAATGTAATATATTCAACAGAAACCACTTAATTTTAACAACGATTTTTAAAACATAACCGACTAACGTCGGGCGAATTGCTCTCAAACGACCGGCGAGCGGTTGGCTTGGTCAGTAGCTAGCCACGGGGGGGGGGGTGCACCGGGGGCTGATGGGGGCAGCACTGGGTGGGGGGCAAAAGCGCGGTGGGGGGGGGGGGTGGAGCCAAAAGTGGGGGTGGGGGGTCAACAAAGGGGAGGTGTCAATCTCTAAGAACCGCCCCTCACACCATAAGTATAAGTACAAGTCTCCAAGACAGTTTGAGCTGAAACCGACCTGAAAGGCTCTAAGAGCACAAAATGCCCGCTGGGCGCTACCTGTTTATCCCGTTTTTGAGGACGAAAAGTCAAAAGCGTCAGACGAAAAATTGGTCAAGCGAAAAATCGCATTAAAAAAAGACCGAGAGGACTAATATAATTGCTACAAACTTCGTTTGAGAGCAATTAATAATCTATTATTGCAGCCAACGATAAAAAATATCATAGAGATTGGACTCTTTTAATTGAAGAAATTATTCAAGATTTAAGTAGGCTTTTGGAAATAGTTGTAGTCGAAATATTCCTGTTTGCCTCAGCCAGTTTTTCAATATATCTACAAACTAAGTTTTTTTCACAATCAGAAAATTAAATTGAGAATAATTCGATATGCTAAACGCAAAAAAAGCGTTCTAAGAACAACATACACAGATTAACAAGAAATATTTGACATCGATTGACTGATAAAAAGTTATAACTTTTTATCAGTCAATCTATGTCAAATATTTCTTCTGAATCTGCGTATGTCGTTCTTAAAGCTCTTTTTTGCGTTTAGCACATTAAATTAATCGCAATTTAATTATTTTCTGATTGCGAAAAAAACTGTTAGTTTGAAGATATAATGAAAAACTGGTTGAATATATTCACCCCGAAAGGAAATTGGTTTTCAATGGGCAGAAAAAAAGTGGCCATGACTGGTACCTTTGGTCAATATTAGAATTCTTTTCATTCTCTATCAAGTGCTTTTTGTGGAAGTGCTAATGTTGTCTTGTGCTTCTTTTTTCACTTTGGAGACTTTTTAGGCAGGGCCAGTGCAAGTGCCAGCCTTCTTTTTTTCGTTATCAAACGAAAGCAAACCAACAAAAAAACTGAGCTCAAAACTTGATCCAAGACTTGGTTAAGACGTGCACAAGACTTGTCAAGTCTTGGCCAAGACTCGTCAAGACTTAAGACTTCATTTAAGACGTGCCAAGTCTAACAAGTGACATGATAAGACCTCTGATGCAGTACTGATTCAAGACTTGCAATTTCACTGAATCAGTACTGATTAAGACTTGACGTTCAGTCCGGGTATACATTTATAATGTTAAATATTTCCGTTTCACTAAAGAACTGGACCATATTTCGGTACTTCATATTTTAAACCTCCATCCTGGTATATTAATATTGCGATGACAAGACCCACCCTCAGCTGGGTTTCGTGTAATCACCTGAAGTGCTTCTCGGCATAAACTGAGATAAACAAGGTCATCAAAGTCCACCTGTGGGCAACGGATTGATTGTGGAGACACGTGAATAAATCTGGCATCAGTCCCACCTTCTCTGGATAAGACAGCCTGCTGAATCCCATCTTGATATAGACAATCGCAAAGTTCTAAACATTTAATTGTTAATTACCACCTGTAGCTTCAAATACAAACGAGCAAGTTTTGGAATGCCAGATTTCTGCCAGATTCTAGAGAAGCAGATTTTCCGATATACAGCGCCAGTGCCAAGTTCTCTTTTCAAGTCAGCCTGCTTAAATCACAATAAATTCAGGCTGAAATCTTCAGACGCTATGCGGTTCCCAATTAATGCACGATGTTCTCAGTGACTTCATCAGAGTCACGTAATCTATACTAATAATAATCTATACTAAAACAGGTTGACATATATCAGATCGAAATCGAATTTGTTTGTTAAACTGTTACAGGTATAACACCCATATTTAAAACCAAGTCAAACAGTGTAAGGAGTGGGTGATTCGGTTAGAATCATCGCGATAAAAACATCAGCATTTTGGTTATTGATAATCAGCATTTATAGCCAGATATGAAATAATTCTGAAAAACATAAGCTTAATCGGATGAAAAGTCACACGGCTATTCAAGCATATACATTTACTGAAGCCGGCCGTCGATTAAACAGCTCCTTTGCATTTGTTTTTTTTTTCATTTATTTTTTAAATCCTAGAACACATCGGATTATCTTGTAATAACTGTCAAAAGAGCATCAATAAAAAAAAATTGGCAGTCCCGTCTTCCCATTATGACAGCCCCTCCCCGCATACAGCGTAAAACTACCTCGCGGACAGAAACAAAACAGTGAATATTCCATAATCGTGGCCCTAATTTCGGAAGGGCGGTTATAATGGTAAAGAACGGGAAAAAATTTATTTTTTTTTTCTTTTAAAAGCAAATCAAGAAGTCGGGTCAGATGAAGACAAACCTTGAAGAATACGGATGCTGACTGAGAGCCAAATTCAGTGAGCAGTTGTCTCACAGGCATCTGGACATTGACACGTGATTTCACTCTCTTGTTCACATGCACCAAGATCTCCATCACCTGACATGCAAAGGGCCTTTTGACACTCACCAAAAAGCGAAAAAGTACCATGTACCTATTACATGCGACAGCAAAAAGAGCGTCATCAGAGATTGCTTAAAAAGTAGACAGCATTGCAAATTATTGTCTCCGTTATACAACGTTTTAAGATTTGATGTCAAGTATGTGATTGAAGGCATCTAAAAGTCATAAAACGTTGTCACATTCTAGTAAAAACTTTATTTACACCTGATTTAACCAAGTCTGAGAAAGCAACTCAGTACTGATTGAGCTAAGAGTGTCAGCCTCTCCGAAAGCGATAAAAACAATCAAAAATAAATCTGACCGCGAAGGGTAAAGTTATTAAAGGGAAGTGACAAGGTTTTGATAAAAGTTTCTGAGAATGCAAAATGTGTTGTGTATTTTCTGATTTGGAACACTCAAGAGTTTACTTCGTCTGGCGAGGAGGTTTGCTATCAGCCAGCTGATTTCACTTAAGTGAGCAAGAATTGTAGCAAGAAGTTTTCAGCTCCCCATTTATTAACAACGGACGTTCTTCTGAAGTGTATTAGCGGTTTGCATATCGATTCTAAAAAAATTTTATTTCCGGTTTCATTGTCAAGCAAAAAAATGTCAGGCAGCTCTTCCAAATCACAGCTACTGGAGCCTCAAGACAGACAAATGATGGAAAAGTTTAGTAAGAGCTACAGCCTCCGGACTGTTATTTGTCCTCTCTCAATTGGATCTTATAGCAACCATCCATCTCTGGTGCGAATGAAAACAATAACATTTTTCGTCATAATTTCATCAAATTTTCTTCGTTATTAAAAACGAGTTTGTCAATTATATCTTCATATAGGGCTCCCAGGTGTTGTAACAGACACCTGTGAGCCCTATATGAAGAAATATTTGACAATCTCGTTTTTAATAACGAAGAAAATTTGATGAAATTATGACGAAAAATGTTATTGTTTTCATTCGCACCAGAGATGGATGGTGGCTATAAGATCCAATTGAGAGAGGACAAATAACAGTCGGGAGGCTGTAGCTCTTACTAAACCTTTCGCTGGATGCTACCGGAATTTCGCAATTTCGTCAGAAGGCCAAATGGTCAAAAAAAATTCTCAGTATCATTCCTTGAAATGCATGGTTATACACGCTACATTGTTGCCAGTTTTTCCAAATCACTATTGTATGCAAACATAGTAAATAGTATTTGAGCTTACAACTGACGAAATTTTGTTTCTCAAATATTGAACATTAATTATTTCATTGATCCCTCACTGCATCAAGCCTATTGAAAACTTCAAAGCATGGTTATTTTGGTTTTACAGCTTAGTAGTAAAAAAATGAATTCTTTTTGTTTTTCGTCAATTGAAGAAATGCTGTAAGAGCAGGACTCCACTGGAAAGCCGATGACACAATTATGGATATCTAAAATTAACGATTTTACGTAATCTGGTTCATAAAAAAAGTTGCGCAAAAATAAAATATTTCGCATAACAATCATGGAAAATAGTCGAAGTAAAAAAATTTCAACTTTTCGAACTATCACAAGTAATTAATTAACTTTCCGATAGCTATTCCTTTATTATTGATACTGAAGACATAGTAAATCAAGACTTCAATATGGAAAATAAAACTAAATCCAAAAAAGAACCATGAATGGATCAAAAAGTGAACCTGTGAAAAGTCAGATCAAGACTCATTCAATTCAACTGACCTTATTTCAGCAACATAAGTAATACAACGACCTGTATGAATACGGATTTAAAGAACATTATGAAACTAGACGCATTCTATGGAAAAGTTATCAAGGAGATTTAATCTTCGGAGTTTATCTGGTCGGTTAAAGGGATTTCTCCTGGCCTATCGGTAGTTTTTCTAGACTTGCTAAAGATATTTGGAAATTTCTTGCAGTTTTTTGGAAGGTTTATCCAAATACGGCACACGACAACCATTTTACGGCATGGCAAAATTGTTCATAATCTTGTTCTAGTTTTTAGCCAATCAGAAAGCTGTGAGCTTGATAGTGAACGAAAACGGAAATCTATATGAAATTTGGAAGAAAAATGGTAATTCTGCTATTTTTAGGAAAAAAGCACTCAAGGAAGAAGACCTCTCAGATTCAATCAACTAACTGTAAACTAAAACTCAAAAAGAGCTATTTCAGGAACATAAAAACATAGCCGGAAGAATTCCCGAAGCGACTCGAAATGTCAAAACTTCACAAAAAAACCGCATTGCAGCTGAAAACATTACTTTTTGCATTAAACCATTATCTCACTACCTCCACATGTCTGATCTAAAAATTTCTGAAATCTAAACCACTGTCACCAAGAGAACCAAAATGCTGCAAAGTTTTATATAATTGAAAACGTTTGGTAAGGTTAAAAAAGTCCGAAATAATTAGGATGGCCAAAATACTGATATGCTGACAGGGCTATCAATTGCCCTCAAATATTTCATGATTGTGATCTCAAAAAATCGCAAAAGTAAACGGCAGATAAGTCTTGAAAACTAAGTTAAATTTTTTAAAAAAGAAAGCTCAAATTTAAGAATAAAAAAACCGCTACAATTAGATTTCTAATCACTGCAAATAAGAAAAAAACAACACATACCTCTTCCTTGTTGTATATATGCTATAAAACATGATTTCATACGAATTCAAAAATAAAATTAATCATAGGAAAGACAAAAGTAACAGAATAATATTCAAAGGCCAAAAATCGTTTAAAAACAATACCAAGGCCGGAAGAAAATTGCAATAAATAGTAATGAGTGGAGATTTTGGAAAAGGCTTTCTAGCAAACTCTCAGTACTGCCTTATGTTGAATGAAATCAATTGCAAACCAAAAAAATGACGAAAATCTAAAGCTGAAATCATGCAATTTTTTAACAACTGAGAAATCAATATAACGAACATCATTGCAGTAGCCAGGACAAAACTAGGATCATAAAAACTAGAATGTAACGATTATTGACACAATTAAGGAACACCATAACAAAATGAAATTTATAATTTATATCAACAATAACTTGATTTTGGAGAGTTGAAAATCAAATTTAAAAAATCAAGAAAAACGAATACATCTCATTGTTCAGCATTCGACATAGTAAACACAACCAGTCATCTGAGACAAAGATCCATCCTTCTGTACAGAACAAAAACACAGAATTCAAACACACGAAACATTGAAACAATTTGCAAAAAAATTGTCAAAAAAAACTTTTAAGACTGCATTCATGAAAAAATTAACTGTTTTTTTTATAAACTTAACGCAAAATGATTGAAATTTTATTGAACCAAAATTAAATTCCCTCATGTTGCACAAAAAGACTATTTCCAGTAATTAAAACATAGCCGGCAGATTGCCGGAATAGCTGCGAAATAGACTTGCGTGCCGTAAAATACAGATTGAAAAAGATACAGAAGTGAGTTGATAATAGTTATCGCCGCCGCCTATAAAACTTACAAGTTTATTTCAAAGGAGGTTGTTTTTGGGTGCAAAAAAATTTTCCCTGTCGCGTCTCGAACCGGCGATCTCCGGATTAACAGCCAGTCGCCTTAACCACTCGGCTGTCGGACCATACAATCTGTTTTCTTACAATCAACTTTGTTTTAGGAACAGATTCTGTTTCTGAATAACCGCAATTTAGGTCACGCAGAAAGCGTGAAATCAAGCGCGAAAAAGCCATTTAAGCAGTGACGAGACAGAATGTTCTAGAACAAATGTAAAACGAAAATGCAATATAGCTACGCTCAGCTTACAGCTTCGCAGCTATAAACAAAAAAAAAACAAAAAAAACTGACAAAAATTGGATAAAACTACCAAAATCGGATTAGCATATGTAAACTTTATAAAACAAAATTAGCAAGCGGTGCCACCTTTTCGTTATTTTTTATAACTTTGCAGTCAGCGACATCAACACTATCCCAAATTTCAGATCTCGAGCTTCAGCTTGAAGAACTTTGTCACCAAAAATTGTTAGCGTAGAATTTGATGTTTCCTCACGTCCAGCATTTATGTTATCATCTTTCAGACGTACCTCTTTTTTCGAATTTGATCGACTTACCTTTGCCCTTGTCTCCGCATTGTCAGTTGCAGTATTGACCAACAGCATCAGCAGATACTTGTTCACAGCCTTCTCCAGCTGTTCATCGCTCTCACAAGCAGCGAGAGCAAAGCCTACTTTATCAACTTGCACGCTGTTCAGTCGAGGAGTTGCAACTTTCTCAGAAGTTGACTGTAAATTTTCGGAAGTGGATAACGAAGTATTGGCAGATTTCATAATTTATCTGCAAAATTTTGCAGATTTAGTTAAGCATCCGATAAAATAAAAACAAATCATAGTCAAAAACTTTCCCTAAAAAGTTTTTTGAAAAAATTTCGACGATCTTTCCGAAAAATCTCAAAAATGAAATCGATTTTCAGATCACTGATGAGCTATTTTAAAAATTTAAATTGTTCTTTAAAAATTTAAGAATTTAAAATTTTAAAAATTTGTTCTTCAAAAATTTTAAAAATTTAGGAGTTCTTTCACTGACAGGAAACAGATTAATTTGTATCAAACTTACACCACTCTATTTTGCGTTATTTTCAGCACTATTCGCTACGCGTATATAAACCAGTACATGAATTACTCTACTCGCCTTAGAGAACAATGAACTGCTTGAAGTTCTGAGACAGCAACGAGCTGTGACGCTGAAACGCTCGAAAACAAGTACATTAAAAGTTTGAAGATAAATTATCCACTATTTATAGCGCAAATTTTCCTCTCTGTTAATCGAATTTTAAGATTTTTCACATAAACTTAAAATATCAAAAAAATACGAACAGAAGTTAATCTCTAAATTGATGTTTCACCTGAACTAACAATAACAAAACATAACCGACTAAACGTCGGAAGAATTGCTCTCGAACGACTAGCGGGAGCTATAATCAATTGCAGCCTGCTTCAGTCGTGGGGAAGGGGGGGTGGAGCCTAAATGGGACTAAGAAGTTCAATAGAGGGCTTCAAATAACCACATTAGAGGCTAACATAGAGCACTATTAAGATTTAAAGTAAAAAATGGCACCAGTTTCGGTGCACTTTTCATTTGACTTTTAGTATTAAATTGCCGCCAATTGAGTTCAGCTGCTTGAAATTGTGATTGAGAGAGAATTTTAGATCACGCGAAACGCAAAAAGTCAAGGGCGTAAAAGTCACTCGAGAAGTCAAAATTGTCAAGCGACAATTTTGCATAAAAAAGACACACACGTTTACAATAATTGCTATGAACTTCGTTCAAAAGCAATTAAAAAGCTTCAGTCAGAAATTGTTTATTTTCCAATTAAAAAGTGCATAATAAGTTGGGAAAAAGTTTCACTGAGATGATGAATGAAAGATTGTTACAAAATGCAGCTGTTACTGGTGATGACTATAGAGGCATCTTAACGCAAGAAGAATTACATTATATTGGATGTATCATTTTTCCCCGACTTGTTCTTGTTTTTCGCAAACTTGGTGAATGGGAATTGAAACGATTAAGCTCAAATATGCTTGAGCCGAACTTGAAAACGAAGTACCTAACCATAAATGAAGAAAATCGGAAGAGGTCTAAACAATACATTTGACATTTGAAACATTTTTTTATTGGCCACTTTTGCGGCGCTTTTCAACGAGGGCCTAGGCACGTTTACAGCAAAAAGCCGACTTTAATGTATTTATATACAAATTTTTGTGATAAACAAATGAGTGTTCTAGAGGCTGAATTAGTTTTTGATGCGTGTTAATTAAATTATTTTACCTAATAACAAAATCCTGTAGCAACTAGCGGCTATAAAGTAGTGGCCGCTTTTAAGTCTTTGCTACTTCTGTGAAAATTTTATAGTGTTCTTTGATATTTATTTATCCAGTTGGGATAAAAAATAGTTTGCATAATCGAGAGATCGTTTGCAACAAAAATTGGGCAAATTAAGCTCGGATTTACAATTTAACAGAATATATCTAATTCTCTTCGCTTTCCAAAACTTTTGTTCCGACCCACTTTAGTGGAGGAGGAACTATACGGTCAACTAATTTTTTTTGTTCAATCAAATTTGGCCGATCGATATATTCATCGAATGGTATCATTAGAAAGCCCGACAGAGTAAAATACAGAATTACATTTTCTTAAAATTTCGTTTTCTATGGCAGTTATCGAGGTTTAAAATATTGAACATTAGAATGATATCCATTGCTTTTGTTCGTTTTCCGGATTTTTTGCGCACTTTTTCGACAACTTTAGCTTCAAATTGTTAAATTTGTTGAAAATAGTGTTATTGGTATTGCCTAGGAACACAGACGAGGGCTGTTGACTAGTACTGTTGATGGCACCAAATATGTTTCTTTAACCCAGTTTTTTCAATTTTGATGGAAATAGAGACCCAAAAATCTGCTGACAGTTTTTTGAACAAACTCAAAAGAAGAATAGGTTTTTTCACGTCCTTTAAGAGTGTTCTGGAAACAATTTCGCCGATTTTTCGCTAACTTAAAACAATCATCCAAAATGCATCAGTTATTTTTGATATTTTGATACGAAATTATCTATTCCAGCTAAAATTACTTGTTATTATTGAACGCGCGGCAATATCAAGGCTAGTTTTAGTTTCATCGTAGTCTTATATTAGAGAATAAAAAATTGTTATGCTTCTATTGTGGCCATCTCTTCTTAAAAACTATCTTAGCGATTATTGTTTCTGTTTGTTCTATGTCTTACACACCAGAAAAGTTACCAGAAAAGCCCCATGACCATATATTACGTTTTCAAGAAAATTTTTACTATTTATGTGTTCTGAAAAGAGTTTTCGTAAATTTGAACTGAAATTTATTTTGCCCTCATTGTTCTATTTGCATTCTGATGATAGTATCAATTATAAAAGTTTCAGTTGCCTTTGAAAGAAAACGCAATTGAACATAACGCTTTTTTTTAAAAAAAACATTGTTTTTTAATGAAAAGCGTTTGATTTCAACGGCTTTGCAACCGTTTTCTAGCCAAAAATAATCGAATTTTTTGGCTGTATTTGTCGTTCTTTGTGGTCGTACCACAAATTATTAAAACAAAAGACAGGTCTCAGTGGCTTCCTCTCAAACCATAAATGAAAGTATTGAATGAGTTCAGTTAATAGCTAATGGTATCGATGACCTTGAAATTGATTTTGAAAAATTTTGTTTGACCTCTTGAATTATGCCCCCATTTCTTTTTCTTGACAGCTTGAAACTTAGTTTAATTAATTACATGTTACATCCTCATTGAGTGTGTTTTAATTTATTTTGTTTCGCATAGTCCCTCTAAATTGACGTGCCATTGATGTCCAAAATCACCCAACTGGACACTCATAAAATTTTCAATTAATGGTTCTAATGAATGTAACAATGTGTTTTCGTAATTTTTTTTGAATTTTGAGTTCTGCCTGTTTTTGTAGTTAATTTTTAGTTTTAAGACTTAATCTCCACTGATGAATGGTACAATTGGCTTCCTATGAAGTTACAATTTGATCTCTGGTTTATATTAGTTGAAAATTTATGGTTGGTATTACTTTTGAAAACATTTGGTTTAAAAAATCAGTGCATTTTTGAACAGTTTTTATTATCTTATTTCAGTCAAATTGTATTATAGGTGTTACTCGGGTTGCATCTATTTTTAGGTTTAAAAAATTAATTTCTAATACTACTTGCTTTATTATTTTTGACTAATTTCAAACTTTTATTTTCAGAGCTAGGTACAATATCTTTGATAACATTGAGGAAATAAACGCCGCTTATTTAAGCCATAATTATTTATCTTCAATTTAAATTTGAAAGAAGTGCCCTCTCCAGTCGAATCAAATTGATAGCTTATTAATAAAGTATTGTAACGCTGAAACGTGTTATTGGTGGCCGGAAAAACAACATCCTGGATGAGCTGTTATCTGCCAAGGAAAGATTTTGATCACGTATGTTTTGAGTTGCAAAAGCGAAACAAAGTGAAACAAAACAGTTGCTCTTTCTTGCTCTTTTTATGCGATTCAAAAGCTTTGAAATTCACGTTGCTTTATTGTCAAAATGGCCAACCAAGAGAACCTTACTACAGGAAACAAATTTCCGAATTGAAACAAATTATTGAAAAACTTACCAATACTGTAACAAAGAAACACCTAGTCATACGAAATCTTACAGATCGTCTCGAAAAACTTGAGAACAACCAAATTACTTCAGAAAATAACATCACAGTTAGAAAAACGATTAACAGCAGTAGAAAGTTATCAAAATAGACCGTTTCTTATTTTTACTAACATCGACATCCCAGCTGATGGTAATGTACTTGCACCAATTTTACAGATCGTAAACAACAACTTAAAGGTTATTTTGAATCCCAACGAAATCTCGATTGCCCACCCACTAAAAAATTGAAACATTGCGCCTGTTATTGTTCAATTTTTATATTTGCAACAAAGGGACATAATTCTGAAACGTGCTTCATGGTTAAGAGGTCTGAGAAATTCAATGGGGAATCCTATTTTTATTCATGAACGACTGGCAAAAGGATGTTATCTTTGAAAAAAAGCTCGAGAACTGGACATTCACTATAAAATTAGGAAATCACACTTATGGGCTTTTGATGGTGAAAGATATCAACCAGTCGATGACATCAGCTCTCGGATTATCAAAGGAGACAACAAAAGAGTTTGCAAACTACACAAAATAGTGGTACTCCATTCTTGAACAAAAGAACCTATGCCTTTTCGCCTGATATGGACACAACAAACAATGGAAATGATATACCTATGAACAAAACACAAAATATGTACGGTGTCTCATTTCAGCAGAATAAAACTTATGCATCAAAAAACAAACATTCACAGTCTTGCTTGTTAATATCCGGTCACTAAACAAATACCCTGAGGAACTTAAGGTTTTTTTGCAAACATTTGAGTCCCTACCAACTGATTTGTCTGGTTGAAACTTGGATACAGGAGGGTTCTCATGAAGAACACTTCAATATATCAGGTTATCAGAAAATAATTGCTGAAAACAGGGTGGCAACTGGTGGTAAAGTAGCCATGTTTTGCAGGGAGGATATTCTTCTCTTAGAAAGCTTTGCAACGAACTATGATGAGAGCCTAGGTATCCAAAATAAGAACAAATAACGAAAACTATACTTTGATTACATACTATGTTCCCCCAGGGTTCAATAAAAATCAGTTTATGACTGAATTTGACAGCTATCTTGAGACTAGGGTGGGTGCGAAACAAAATCTTATCATATAAGGAGTCGTCAAAATAGATCAACTATCTCTGACTCCTATAGAAAAGCGATTTGAAGATGATATCTCTAGTAATGGTATAAACCTAATGGATTCGGGTATAACTAGAGAAACGTCAACAACGAAATCATCCCTCGATTTAGTTCTGACAAATATCAATAAAGATCAATGCATAGTAAATTCTATCAGTTACGACATTACCGATCAGTATCCCGTATTTTTTTGTCTAACAAAAGATATGATAAAAACCAAGATAAAAGCATTTAAACGTCGTAGTATGTCTGTTTTCAACAACAGAACACTATCTGAAAAATACAAAAAAGAACTTGAAAATAACCTAAACATATTTCAGAACAACAATACAGATCAAACTTTCAACGCATTTTGTAATTGTTTAAATTTTGTAGTCGACAAATACCAGCCTTTGGTTGAAATCAAAGAAAAGAAAAATAGGAACCAATGGGTCACAAATCGATAAATCTTTTTGCGAAGAGAAACAATGCAACAACAAAATGGTTGAGAACAAAAATTAACATTGGTAAAAATAGACAACTTCAACTGAAAAGCAAGAGCACTCAAATCATGAACAACGCAAAAAAAATTTCATACAAAACAAAAATCACAATTGTGGTAGGGACTCAAGGAAAATGTACAAAATCATAAACAAATTGATAGGCAGGAACAGCAGAAGTGATGTGAGTTTTAACCTTGTTTTCAATAATATTGGAACTGATGACCCCAGTAGCATAGCTGACTATTTCAATGAACATTTTGTAACTGTTGCAGATAAAATAGTTAGCAAATTACCACAAATAAGCGATCTAATTACCTTCATCTATGATGCTACATGAAACAAATGTGGTAGAAGTGCTTTCACAAATAGCAAGCCTAAAAAATTCTTTTGCGCATGGTGTTGATCTGATCACTAACACCTTTATTAAGGGATCGGACAGAACTTTAGCCCCATTTTTAGTTAATTTTATCAACGAATCTTTTTCCAGCGGAGTTTTCCCAAATAACATAAAACGAGCAACTATCCAACTACATTTCAAAACGGGATCAAAAACTGATGTCAATAACTGATGTCAATAACTGTCGACCAATTTCGATTTTGCCGTCGTTTGGAAAAATATTTGAAAAAATTATGAAAATCAAAATTCTTGACTACATAGAGAAATTCAAAATTTTTGGTGAAAATCAGTTTGGTTTCCGCAATCGGAGATCAACAGTTGATGCACTCGTAAACGTAGTGGAAAACATAAGGTTGGAAAAAGGAAAAAGGGAACAATAGCACCACGGTCTTCCTAGACTTGCAAAAGGCTTTCGACACGGTAAATCACTCGCTGCTGTTGAACAAAATTAGAAACCTTTTGATTTAGGGGTCATGTATTAAGCTGGTTTTCTTCATATCTCAAATCAAGGACACAGTCTGTTATATGGAAAAACAGAATATCGAAAGAACTGATAGTAAAAAATGCAGTTCCTCGAGGTTTGTTCGGGGTCCTGTTTTGTTTATACTGTACTTTAATGACTTTGTGGACGATTGTAAATTATCCACTCCGTATTTTTTGCCGATGACACCAGCCTCCTTTTCAAAATAAGACCAACTTCTGAAGAGTTAAATACCGAAATTCATTCAGTTTCACATTGGCTTCATCAAAATAAATTGGATTTAAACGAGTCAAAAACTTTTGTATTGATTTTTTTTTGAAACAAACACAAACATTCAAAATTGCGCGGTTCAGAAGTGCATTACCTGCAAGTATCTAGGAGTAATTCTAGACGCGAATTTAACTTTCGAAGCACATGTGGAATCCATATGTTTAAAATTAAAGAAGTGGATCGGAATAATTGCAAGGCTAAGGAAAACTTGCAGTCGCAACACCATTTTGAGGTTCTATAAAACTACCGTGGTACCAATTTTTGAGTATGGACTTCTTATTTATGGTGGCACAACGTTAAATAAGCCTCAAAAAATTGAACGGCAACAAAAGAAAATTTTTAGAATTGTCTTTAGAAAGAAACCAAGTGACTCCATCTTTGAAACTTTAATCGAGTTCAAAATTTAAACATTTTGTGAACTATACATAAAACATCTGCCTTCATTCAGCCTTAAATCATACTTTGGGTTACATTCAAACAAAATGATGAGATTTTGACCGCAAATCAAAATTTTTCTTACAATACTCGCTCGAAAACCACTCGCCTTATACAAACAAAAACCTCAAAAAGAAATTAAACTAGGACATCTCTGACAAGAAACCATGTCCTGTATAAAAGTTAAAAAACTAGTCAATGCACTTCAATATAGCTTGATCATTCAAAACGATACGCTAAAAAAAACTTGTCTTATAATAAAATCAGGGCGCTTAATTAAGATACGTTAGTATTTGCAAGCGTCCACTCCTGATGAAACTTTGGATTTATATATCTTTAATAGTGGATTCTGCTGTGTCCACAACTTCTGCATGCTTTATAAATTAACAGGAGAAACTAAAAAATGACTTGAGGCTCGGGGGGAACACAACCAGAAATGATTCCATTCTTGATGAAAACCGATATATAAAGCTCCGATGAACAGGACGGGATCTGACCCATAAAAAACACCAATTGACTTGCAAATAGTCAATTTTTACTGAACAATTAGACTGTATGTGATACATTTTCACAATTTCTGATCACCACTGAAGTTTATTCGCAGTCCAACTTTTGTTACCATCTTCAGCGGTCATCAGGAATGGAGTAAGTTATCACATGTGCAAGTCAATTGCCATTCTCATTACTCAGTTTACGAAACAAGACCAAAGAAAATTCGATTTTTAAATACTATCTGCTGATATAACAAACTTTTATTCAGAAGAATTAAAATAATTTTCTACCATTTGCCCTCAAATAACCTTCAATTAGAGTGTGATTTCCTCAGTTGATATTAACACTTCCAATTAAAGTTAGCAGAAGTATCTTCGAGAGTGACGAAAGTAATTTTCAGAGTGAGGTACCTCATGTGTAAAAGCACTCTCACGACGCCTGTGAGATCGGCGTCTCGCACTTGCAATTCAAAGAAGAGATTGCTTTACTGGACAAACAAAAACTTATTCAAATTGAGCGTGACGTCACATGTCGAAACAAAGAACGACATGTTGACCACGAACGAAAATCAAGAGAAGGACAATAGTAGCTCCACTCAGCTACCGCAGCTAGTAATTACCAGCACTCGAATTGACTAGGAATGAAATTTCAAAAAAATGAAAATACTGCTATGCAAAACAGAGTTAAGGGTGACTTCAAAAGCTGCAAACGAACAAAAATTTCTCAAAAACATTGTGTGTATCGTAAAATGCCTTTCAAAAAATTCATGACGCAAAATCAATCGCCTTTTCCTCCCCACTTCCTATTGAGTTACAATTATTTTAGTGTGGGACAAGATTTTAAAATTTGATGAAATTGAGGAAATACAAACGCCGCTTATTTGAACCATATTATTTATTTTCAATTGTTAGATTTGAAAGAAGCGCCCTCTCTAGTCGAATCAAGTTGATAAAGTATAAACAAATTATTGCATCTGAACTATTAAACGTGTTATTCGTGTCCGCAGAAAAACATCCTGGATGAGCTGTTATCTGCCAAGGAAAGATTTGGAACACGTATGTTTTGAGTTGCAAAATGAATTGAGGTGGGGGGCACAACCAGAAAGGATTCCAGTCTTGAAGAATATCGTGTGTAAACGCACTCTCACGACGCCTGTGAGAATGGCGTCTCGCACTTGCAATTCAGATAAAAGATTGCCTTACTGAATAAACAAAAACTTATTCAAATTGAGCGTGACGTCACATGTAACAAAGATGTTGACCACAAACGAAAATCAAGAGAAGGACAATAGTAGCTCCACTCAGCTACCGCAATTAGTAATTATCAAAACTTGAATTCACAAGGAATGAAATTTCAAAAAATTGAAAGTACTGCTATGCAAAATACAAAAGCAAGGGTGACTTCAAAACAGCAAATGAACAAAAAAATTTCTCAAAAACCAAAACCATTTTGTGCGTATTGTAAAATGCCTTTGAAAAAATTCATGCCACAAAATCAATCGCCTTTTTCTCCACACTTGCTATTGAGTTACAGTTATTTTAGTGAATGACAAGATCTAAAAATTTAAATAGCACCCCCTAAAATTCTTTGAATTGCAAAAAAAGGAAAGATCGAGTTGTGAAATCAACTCAACGAACTTTTGTATTCAAAGAGCAAGAATAATCCGTCATGAAAAAAAATTACTGTTTTAGACAATGAAACTAAATTTTGAAGTTACAAAAAAATTTTATGAAAATCACTTCTTAGAATACATAATATAGAAAAACTACGCTGCTACAGTCTTTATGATAACGTGGTAAAATAAGAGCCTGAATTAAACAGAGAGCCTGTAAAAGGGAAGCCTTTATTGTGCACCAAAGAAAATATTGTTTTATGAAAAGTATTCTGATTCGAAAAGTTTAATACCCCTATTGACTGCGAAAGTTTTAAAAAACGTGCGGAAGAATCCTGGAAACGAATCGAAGTTTGATACTCAGTGCCATCGCTATTTTGAGAAAAAATACTTTTGGTGCACTTTTGTGTTGAATTTTTTAGCAGTAGGTCAACAATTCAGTTCAGCAGCGTAAAGTTGTGAATACAACGAATTTATCTCGCCCAAGAATCAATAAATCAGACATGAAACAGTCACATAAAAAGTTAAATCGATAAAAGAAAAAATGGTTAAGCAAAAATTGCACAAAAGACAAACAGAACCCAAACACTTATTAAAAACTTAGTTTGAGAGCAATTCAAAACGATCCTTTCATATATACACAAATTTTATGAGTAATACAGATTTCATGTATAAACAACCATCCTACATAGGTGAAAAAACTGAAGTTTACAGAAAAGGCTGACACCTGAACAAGCGTGCTTGTATTGAAAGAAAATTGTACATTATCAACATAACCAATCAAGTTTGCCTTTATATGGATCATGATTTATCAAACACTAAATTTGCAAACACTTAAAAAAAGATAACTAATAAGCCTCCCAAGTCAAGATAAAGAATTATTTCTTTCATCAGACAATTACATAAAGAAAAATTCTTACAGCAAACAACCGGACCAGAACTAAAGAAAATGATAAAAATCCTTAATTTTTAGCCATTTTTTGTTAATGTTCAAATCGAAATCATCAAGAGAACTTAACATTTCAGGTGGTGCAGTAAACATTATGAAAAAATATGCAGACTACAAACTCCATTTTGGACAAAACCAAAACAAATTGGCCTAACCCTTGCTAAGAAAGTGTCAAAAATAAAACAGTTGAGAACGAAGCATTCAATTCCCACAAGAAACAAAATGATCAAAAACGCTACCGAACACTTGTGGCATCTCCTGTTCCAAATACAGTTGAGACATTCCAACAAAGTGTTGGAAAATTTGTTATAGGATCAAAAAATCAACTTCGGAGTTACCAAGAACATAACCGACTAACGTCAGGCGAATTGCTCTCAAACAACCGGCGAGCAGTTGGCTTCGTCAGTAGCTAGCCACGGTTTAGTGAGGCTAGCTCTAGCTTAATTGAAGGGGCGTGAGGTCAGCGCAACGGGGGGGGGGGGGAGGAAACAGGGGGGGGGGAGGAAACGGGGGGAGGGCGGTTTTTGGCTGCGCCGAGCCCTTCCAGCCTGAACGATGTCCAGGGTGGGATGGGGGTGAAGTGAGGGGCTGATGCCGGGGGAGCTGATGTTGGGGGGTTGATGTGGGGGGGGGCTGATGTGGGAGGGGCTGATGTTGGGGGGGGGGAGTCAACCTCTAAGAATCGCCCTTCACACCATAATTATAAGTCTAACAATTTCTGTGAATCGCATACTTGGAGACTATTGAGCCTAAAGGCTCTAAGAGCACTTTATGCCCGCTGGGTGCTAAATGATTATCCCGTTTTTGAGGACAAAAAGTCGAATGGATCCGACGAAAAATCGGTCAAGCGAAAAATCGTATAATTAAATCGTATAAAATCGTAAGACTGGCAGGACTAATATAGTTGCCACAAACTTCGTTTGAGAGCGGTTAATAATATTTGTATCAAGTTTCGATCCACTGAATGGCAGATAAGTTCATTTAGAGAAATAGACCATTTTCGTGTTCAAAAAATCTTTTGACAATATGAAAATTACTCAGCAAGAAAAATTAGAGAGTACGTGCATAATTGTCATTCATACATTAATTTCTAGTTAAAAACGCATTATATTGAAAAAATCAAATTAGTTTTTAGGAATGAACAACACTCAAATAGTCGAATACGAAATTTACCACTATATTGAGAATTAAGAATTTTTATCTATCTAATATTTAAAGCACTTCAGAATTAGTGGCTAGTGATTTCCAAAAGGAAACTGTAAATTCTACTAATTTTTCCACGCGGGAAGAAATTGAGCATCTCTCATTTGCAGTTTCCGCAGCAATTGTGAGAACACTTAAAGCAATATTTACACATTAGTTTCACAAATAAATACGCGTCGTAATAGTATACAAATTACCACAATGTTTATAATTTTACAATATTTACAACTATATATTTGTTACAAATTGATATCGAAAATCGAATATTTAGACTCTTGTTAAAAACCAAGATTAGCGCATTTATAATTTTTGAGGAGTAATTGGGTAATACACAATACTGGTTAAAAGGAAGCCACGATTCCGTACAGTTTTTGTACAAGGTTGCCAGCAACCATCAAAAACTCGTCAACTTGTCTCAAAATTTCGGAATCCTCCAAACGTTTTGTATCTCCAGTTTCATTTAAACTTTCTGTAGCATTCTCCTTGAAACTTCTTGCTTCCAAAATCAAAAAGTTTAGAACCTCTTTCAATGATTCTGAATCTTCGCGACTTATCGGCTGTTTATTCGTACAGCAAGCTAAGTAGTTCCAAAAAGTTTTGCAAACGGCGCTCGAAAGTAACCAATCGTCGATTCCAAAATCTCGAAGATTCACAATCAAGTTCGGGATTAATTCTGTTTCGGAGATTTTATCACATTGGTAAGAGTCTAAAGTCATGTTGACCAAAACGCCAATTACGTTGAACAATAGTTCACGTCGTCCGCTGTCTACAAGCGTGAACAAAATTAGATCAATTTTGTTATCGGACATGAAATTTCTGACTTTGGGTGATCTGGTCAGATTAGCGTACACTCTCACGCACTCAGTCATAACTTCAAGGTGTTCGTCGAAACTTTGCAAATCTTTCGGCATCATGACATTGACCAAAAGCTGCGCAATTTTAGTTTCGTTTTCATGAATAGAACAACTATTCGGCAGTAACCCTCCAAAGTATGATAAATTATGTAGGACTACGATTGAGTTCAGAACCAGTTCCCTATGAGTAAGGACTGGCTTCCTCTGGATTAGCTTGATAACCAAATTTTGGAACTTGGAGTTTCTGCAAAGCGAGGTTCCTATATTTTCTGAGAGGCTCAAGTTGGCTACAAGCCCCATTAGTTTAACCAAAACCTCGTCTGAATCGGTGAAACCTTCTGTTTCGTTATTGGGCAGTGAATCTTGACCAGCTTCGCTTTGTTTTGACAATAGGTAATGGTTTAGAAGATCCATTAATAAATGTTCACATTCAGAAAAAATAAGTTCACGGCTTAATGCTGCTTTGTTGCCACCAACCGCTGCTGTCGAGAAAAAATAAACTATTCTAACAGAAATATTGGCTTTTGTAAGGTGTTTTTTCAAGGCCGACTTTAAAACAATGCACCAATTTTCACATTTGGTAATTGCATTGCAGCATTCGGTGTTTGTAACGACACGACTTAGAGTTCGGCAGATATTTAGCGTCACTTCCGTTTGCGAATCGTACGACTGAAGAATTGTGAATAACTGCGTGAAAACTTTGTACCTTATAAGGAAGGTCAAGTTAAGAGGATCTTCGGCGATATTTCGGATACATGATGTGACTTGAACCAAAATGTTGATAACTCTTTCTCCAGTAAGCTGAGGAGTATTTGACAAGAAATTCGATATAGTAGGAATCAAACCCAAATCAATCAGTTTGCCTAAGATTTGAGTGTTACTGCTCAAAAATTTGACAGCTCCGAAGACATAAACTAACACATCGTAGCTTTGTTCCTCAGTTGCAACGATAACATCCAGGAGCAAATCTAGGATACAACTATCGGCGAAAAGTGTATCGTTGTCTTCTGTCTTTGCAAGTTTAAAAACCAACTTGCAGACATTGTTAAGGTTATTTCCGCTCACTCTGTATTTCAAGATAACCTCGGCCAATTTCATCTGAAGTTCTGCACTTTCGATGTCTAACAATTTGAAAACCGTTTTCAGAATATTCGCTCGATTTGCGTTTCGTTCTCTGTACAACTCATGACCAGATAAGATCTCGTCTAAATCGTTGACCAGAACCAAAAGCTCTCTGGGGCAGCCATCTTTAACTAACTTTGGCAAAATCGGTTCAATTTCCAAACTCCAAACATCGTACTCTGAATCTCTCAATCTTTCATTTTTGTTTAATTCTTCGATTCTCCTTCCAACGTGGGCTGTCAACCCCGGATATGGTTCCTGTTGATTTTTATGTTGAGAACTTTTAGGGTTCTCGCTTCCACCACTATTGCCTCGTGATTCTGAGGTCAAGTATCCACTGTCTGCGTTATTGTTGCGACCATGTGAAGATGTTGGACAAATCGGAGGTCGCTCTTTAGGCGCGCTGTCTGATCTTCGCTCTTGCGGTATAGGCGCATTGCTATCTAAACTGACGTTCAAGGAATTCACCGACGATGCATCCACACTATTTGCTCTTAAAGCACCTTTGGCACTGTTGCGGCGCTCGTTCAGTTCTTTTGATCGACGTTTAGGATTCCCTACAGCAGGGGAGGTGGGAGCGATTGGCAACAATGGTTTATGTTCGAGTGGACTTAACTTTGTACCACTTGGGGGTCTAGAATCTGTAGGATCAAAATGTTTGCTATTTAGGCTGAAACTTGACGGTGGTCTACTGCTTAAAGTCGGTCCCGGAGGTTCGCCAAATAATGTACGCTTTGACTCCTTGGGTGTAAAAGGTCGCTTTGTTGTGACCATTTTGAGAGATGTTCTAGCTTCATTGATGATTTCCGATACTGTATCTCGATCTTTTGGTAATGCATAGAATGGATCGCTGGACTTCCGCCTACGACGCGAGGAACTACTTCCAGCGTCCCTCGAGCCGTCCATCTAGACCTGAAAAATCCAAAAAAAAATATTTCAATAATACTCCAACAAATAAACTTGGATTCACATTCAGAATTTCACTCGTTTTATAATTTTTCATTTATATTTTTTAATAATAAAACCGGTCTCTTTTATAACTTTTGAAATATTCATAAATATACACATACAATCAAAATGTACATGAAATCAAATAGAATTTAATAAATAGAAACCTGGATAATTAGACCATAATCCATCGCTTTTGTTATTATACGATGTTCACAGATATATGCCTCCATCTATATTGAACAGGCAGGCGCACCATTTAACAATTCTAATCTGGGAAATAACTCCCCAATTTTATCTGAGAACCCTTCCACCTGAACCACATGATTATTTGAAACATCAATCGATGCAATAAGATGACAATCGACAAGTTTCTCAAAACTATCCAATACCGAGATCGAATTGTTCTTTGCCGAAAGTGTGTTCAGGCTGTAGCATAGGTACAATGGCGACAGATCACTGACTTTATTGTCATCTATTATTAGAACCTTGAGATTCATAAACCCAGCTAAAGAATCTATACACTCGATTTGGTTGCTGGATAGATTAACTTCAGAAAGCATAAACATCGGAGAAATTCTTCGAATTTGAGTGAGTCCCAACCCTGACAGTTCT
Organism: Convolutriloba macropyga; assembly: GCF_964194025.1. NCBI lineage: Eukaryota > Metazoa > Xenacoelomorpha > Acoela > Convolutidae > Convolutriloba > Convolutriloba macropyga. The sequence continues at coordinate 73,802,839 of NC_134471.1, read as the reverse complement.
ACAGAATGTTGTTTCAACTTCAAAACTTCTTTACAGTCTCCGTTAACCATCTCTCCACATTTTAATTTCTCTTCCCTGAATTCGGGCATTTTAGAAGACTGAACTAATTTTGATTCCAGAATGATGTCACTGAGCGTGTCCTCATAGTGCTGTTTCCGTAAGGGATCTATTGATGTCAGTTTCATTAAAATTTCTCGGCATTTTAGTTCAGTTTCGAGAAAATTCGTATCGCAAAACTTGCTTCTGTGCAAACTCAGAAGTTGCAGCAAAACATACTTATTATTCGGCTCCTCTTTTGAGAGATCTAACAACATTTCCGAATCATATTTTTCGACGTCTGGGAACGCTTTCTGGAGCTCTGCTTGATGTATGTTTAAAATCGGTCCCACGTTTAGCACGCTATGCAACTTGTCGCTTTCCTCCAAAACCAAATTAAGGTAATCCTCGCCAGATAAGGCAAATTCTTCTGGAAATTCGATTCCTATTTCGATTTTGCCAAACGGAGGAATCGAACTACTGATAATAGATACAATCCAATGATCCGACAACTCTTGCGAAATACATTTATCGGAATAACAACTTGAGGTGTAGGGGTTCACGGGTTTAAAAGTACATCTGACGGGACTGGAGCATAAATAGACTTTGGTCGATTCAATTTGGGATTTAGAGACGTGTCTGGATAGCAGAAGTGAGATAGAGCTGAATCTCCGGAGTACCATAACTGAGATGAGAGATTGATTGTGATTGAAATGGTTTCCGTGGAGCCACCTGAAACACCCTTCATTTTTGTCTCAATACTTCTCTCAATGGCTGGTCTGGCATAAGATTAAGGCATTTCAATAAATAATACTACGGCTGAAGATCAATGTGACAAGAAAAATTGGATGGTCTCAGAATTGTACAAGGTGTTCTTAGCTAGTAACAGTCTAAAACTCCAGTAAATACCAAAGCACAATTTGCTTAAGATCTTATAAAAATAACCGACTAAATTCGGGCGAGTTGCTTTCGAACGAGCGGTTGACTTCGATAGAACCAAGGCTGGGCTTAGAGAGGCTAGCATAAGAGGGGGGTTAAGTTATTAATTGCTCTCATTTGAGAGCAATTAAAATCTTAGCTAGCATGCAGTGAAGTTCAATAATTTTACAGCCAATCTCACGACCAAAAATCATTTAGCTTTATCTTGATAAACGTTAAGGTGTCGGAGAACAACTCACTTGTAGTAGAACCAGGCACTTTGATCGGTTGGATCTGTAAATAAAGCATTGAAGACAAGATCTATCTCCTCTCTAACTGTTTCTTCGCTCAACATAGAGCAGTCGATCACACCTGTCAATATTAACAGCATTGGAGCAACTGTTTTAAACTTGAAACAATAATGGAACGGACTTCACTGTCTCCAATCAAACTGGATTTCATTGATTTAACACCCCACATGCCCCAGTTTTCTTTTTTTTTTTTGGGGGGGGGGGGGGGGGTTGGTTGGAGGGTTTCCAAACCTCGATTCATTTGACGGCTAGGAATTTTATGCTCGACTTTTTTAGCCGACCGGAAGAAACAAAACAAGCTTCATTGAAAACCTCCTCTTGAAAAACTGAATCAATCCTTATAGAGACATTCATTTTTCGTTTCTGTAGAACAAATCAAGGCTTGAGAAGCTTCACTTTTCTGGCTTTAAAGTTTCAAAACACCTTTCGGTATTTGAAAAGCGCGAAGTAAGAATGGATTCCCGCTTTCTAATTAAAATATACATTGTTATCCAACAGAACAAAACAAAAACTTTGTTTGTATTTTGGTATACTAAAAAGTTCATGGTATGTTACAAAGTTCATTAAAAAAATTCAAAAAATCTATATATTCAGAGAAAATATAGATCAAATTTTCACGCAATTTGTTGATGCTAAGCAGAAATTTCTTGTAACATCGGATGAACTTTCAAAGACTGTCGACTTTTTAATCCTTGAAATTAAACGCAGCTAAATCACTTTTTTCAAGAAATATTGAGGATTGAGCTGCGTTAAAAATATCTTTCCCTTTTTCATGACGTCAGTTCACTCAAGTATATACAATTTATTGTATACGTCTACGATGGTTTTCTCGAAGGCATCGAATCAAAAAGTCGCGCGTCTCCAAACGCACATTTGGTATTTCAGGCATGTGGCATCTGACGGGGCAGAATTTAAACTGCAGCCGTATATCACCGTCCTTAATTATGAATTCATTCTTCAAAACAAAAAACTTGACTCGAGACTAAAAAGCCAGACTTGTTAACATTCAAAAGACTAAAAGCAATAATTTAAAAGACTTAAAAAAATTTCTAAAACAATACGGAAAAAGAATTGAGGTCATTAGGATATTGAAGCATTCAAAAACCTAAGATTCCACATGTATGACTTGTACAGAACATATGAGAATAAACTTCCTATTCAAGATTGAATTATCGCAGCAAGATATCATTTATGTCTGACCAAAAAACTAATTAACAGCTTGAAATTTCTGAGATGAAATATCAACGAGGTCCCTTGGTTGGAGGTCTTTTACTGTAAAAAATATAAAAACGACACTTGAAAAAAAAATGTCATTAGAACAAGTGATCTTCAGCAAGAGAAACAACAATAACGGACAATTCCAATAAAATCGTAAAAGAATTTAGAGTTGAATGACTGCAGAAATTAAGCTTGGCTCAAAAATCTGTTGCTGCAAAAAATGGCGTTTCCAAGTATCGAGATTTTAATTTCTATTATTTTTTTATCTCATATAGTTTTTCATGGGCACATGTCCGATAGATTCCGATCCCGCAATAATGCATTTTAGTAAAATTCAAACTCCTCTGACCACTGAATACATTCTGGAGAGACCAAGCTCAATTCAACTCGTCAGATTTCCACAGCAGACAGTGCTGAAAGATGGTAAAAAGATTATTTCAATCAAAATGAATTAGCGCTGATGCAGAAAAATTACTAGGTACCAAGAATCGAAAGCCACCCAAGAGATTTGTTCATCAGGTAGACAATGTCATAAAAAGGCATTTGTAGAAACGAGTGACAATACTTCGTAATCATTTTTTGTTTTGAGTAACCATTTTCTACATTGTAAATTAGTTACGCAAAACCTGTAAATGAGTTACTTATATGTTAGAAACGGCATACATCTTGTTACTAGTATTCATAAACGTAACCCAATTCCACGATTTTGAGCATGTAATTAACCTAATACTTCAAGGACGGAATATTATTAATTATTATTTGAGAACTAATACAAGGTCTTAATTGTTCTTGTAAACAGTAATATGGGTAATCGCGAAATTCTTAACTGACTCTCTTCTGAATCCACATTTAGTATCGAGGACATTTCCGAAATTCATTAACAATTAGGCCTTCTTTCATTTCGGTATAATTGACACTATCTTAGCTGCTAGATACTGTTAGCTTAGCAATAAGCAATGAATTTTTTGCACTGTTCTCGCAAAAAACACTTATAGCGCCAAAAAACACTTATCGTGTAAAAAATAGTGGCTGATATATCCAAATTTGAAGCAAATTTAAACAAATTCACTTGCTGACACCAATTTCCACACAAGCTTATGACCCTAATCGTGAAACATGGTCGTAAAAAATATTGACAAAATTGATTAAATTTACTCCAGTGGCCCCGTGTTTTTAGACAATGGTTTAAATAAAGTGACAGAAAAATAAAAATGAATTGTTCAATAACCGAAAATGAATTGTTGAATAACGGAAAACCATTACCGACAACCGTCGTATTACTTGCTATCAAAATTTTAACTTTGGCTGAGAAAGTGAGGGATAAAAATGTAGGTAGAATATTGCCCTTCGCAACATGAAGTTCTGCTTACTAGCAGCTTTTGTGAACAGAATATTTTGAGCGTAGTAAGGCTCTATGAGAGCAGCAAAGCGACTCAATGTATTTGAGCTGTAACAGTTCATCTTGCTTCTTTTGACGAAAAGTCTAATTGCTCAAGGGAGTAAAAAAACATTCTAGAATAAAACGGTCAAACAAAAACTTAAAGTAAAACCAAGAAGATACACGACTACAACAATTGTCTCAAACTTCGTCCGAATTTGTTTAAGTTTCAATTAACCTCAGATAAGCTACTTACTGGCAACTTAAATTGAATAAAGAACCAACAAAAATAAACCGAAAATGTCGGAAGAATTGCTCTTGAACGACAGGCGAGGCAATTTAATTCAGCGTTCGTAGTCTAGATCAATTTTTCTTTAGGGGTGCAAAAACCTTGCCCCACCCGGATTCGAAAAATTGACCTCCCGATCCATAACCACCCGCACTAACCACTGCGCTATGACTCACTTATTTCAACTTATTTTTTCTATGCTGCAACCGCTTTTATATCAGCAACAAGCTTTACTTCGGAGTGAGAGTAGTAGAGATCACTCAAAAATGATAGAAGAAAGCGTGAAAAGTCACTTAAGAAGTCAACACAAAAGTCAACAAAAGTCACAGAATGTTCTAGAACAAAAGCGCAAATTCGTCAAGCGAAAATTAGCATAAAAAAGACACACACGTTTACAATAATTGCTATGAAAATTGTTCAAGAGAAATTAAACAGGGATTTAATGATTGACTTTTTGAACATAACAAACATAACGGACAAACGTAGGGCTAATTGCTCCCAAACGACTGGCGAGGACTTGGCTTCGTGAGTAGCTAGATCCGCTGCTAAGGGAAGCTAGCTTTAGCTTGCGAAGGGTTGGGGTGAGCATGAGGGGGTGAGAAGAGATGGGTGGAGGTGGTGAAGGTACCTCATAGTTGGGTCGCGAAGTGACTTGTGTAACACAAAAAATCTGACATAAGCGTAAAGCGACATAAAAAGTAAAAGTTGTAAAAAATAGCCGGCAGATTACCGGAGAATAGCCACGATAGACGCTTGTGATCTTCCATAAATTGAAACAACTAAAGAAACGAGAAACCATGTCCAAAAAAATCACATCAAAATTTTTTTAAAAAATAGAAAATCAAAGTCAAAATGCCGCATGTGAACAAAAAACCACTAGCGAGAAAGGGAAATTTGGTTCAAAAAAAACTAGGCCTAGAATAAACTATGAACGGATTGCGAAAACCATTTAGAAAAAACCGATCCAAAAAATCGAAAAAACAGTAAAAATCAAGTGAAATTGCCGCATGTGAACAAAAAAAAACACCAGCGAGAAAGAGAATTTTTGTTCTAACACCGATTTCCTACTCTAATTTAAAATTAGAGTTAAAAAATTTCACGCCACAAAACCACTCGCTTTTTCGCTCCATTTACTGTTTCGGTGTGACCAAAATCACTACTCCAATTTGATTTCAAAAATCATGAAAATGTGTGAACAGATCTTAAAAAAAAGACAGAGCCCCAATACAATTCAAATGCTTTGAATTGTAAAACCAAATTAGGAGCGCAATAATAGCCGCCTGGAATTGCTGACGCGGCTATTAATAATAGTAATTTAAGTAGATGACACACCTAATAAAAATACAGCAACTGTAGCTATCAAAGCTGAAGGAAAATGAGGGGGGCGGGGGGATTTCAGAAGAATCGGTCACAAATTACACGTTTATTGAAACATTTATAGAAAACATTTTCGTAGAGCAACTAGTAGAGACAGCCATCATATAGTCAATAACATTTTTTGGGCGACACGCTCAATTTTTTTCCAAACAACACAACCACGTTAGCTTGCGGACTGCTTAAACTGGCCTCAAATCAGCTAATTATTGTCCACGTCAATTGAATAAAGAACCAACACTCAGCGCATTAATGATTGACTTTTTGAGCTAGCACTTATTTGCCAATCGGCATGAGCAGCTGATTTAAAACACTTCGAAATGTTCGTTTCAACAAATCACAGACAAAAACAACTAACAAAAAAATTGAGTGGAAAAGGGGCATCAATGGTTGAAAAAAATAACCGCTGGTTAATCGGCGAGTGAAATGAGAATTGTACTAAAAATTTCTGTCCTCAAGAAAAGAAAATAGTGCCAAAAACGTGGCTAATATCAGAGCTCCGGTATATCTACCGGAAGTTCTGACAAAAAAAAACTCTTGCTATAATCTTTCGCAACACTTACGGTGATTCTGACACAACAGCTTTGTCCGATAGTGCCATGAAGAAAAGTTGGAGAAGTTGTCTTCAATCTTGTTGGTTGTGAACTTCAGCTCAAGATCCTGAAAAAATATCTGATCTGTAAATAATATCTTACATTCTTTCTGACAAAATACACATTACACAAAAACCTGACCTAGATTGTAGCGATCGCTAGATAAACTGATCACTTCTTTGTGATCCGCCAAAATATAAATAACACTTTATTGATCTCAAAAAGTGCTTCTGAACTTTACGACTTCCCAAAACAAAATTATGATCCGAATAATTCTAAAACTCGTAGCTTCATCAAAAAACAAATTTATTCTTGCATTAGCTTACAATACTAACAACAGACGTTACATAATTTTCCCTTAATTCAAATTCATTGACAACACGGACAACACCATTTTGTTCACCGAAAATGAATATTAACCTTGCTTCTCTCCGGCAAATGTTTCAGCACCACTCTTCTGTAATCCCAGCAGTGGAAGTTCCTCTCATCAGCTCTCAGAAACTCATCACACAAAAACAGCTCCCGATTCCAATCAGCGTTCGAATCAATAGACATTATGAATTCCCTGTACAGCCACACTGCATACGCTTTCGGGTTCTTTTTCAAACATTGAACTGTGAAATTCAACTCTCGGACGAAGAACTTTTCACGCCAATCATCGAGTTTTTCAGTTTTGACATCATTGTTACCATCAGATTCTTGGTTTTCTTTTGCACCGCAGGATCCAGTAACCTTACTTTCAGTGCTTTCAGAGATTTCTGAACATTCTTCGGTTTGAGTGTCGCTCAAAGCGTCAGCAAAATCTCCGTTTTGAACATCAGTATTGTCTTCCGTATTTGATTCAGAGCACTCGTTCACTTTTGGTTCCGTTTTCAAAGATTCCTCGAAATCTTTTAGTTTGTTAAGAATGAATTCTTTCCTGATATTCCAGAAAGTGTTGCACTCACAGTTGAAGATCAACAGCTGAGTAGTGATATTGAGGATATCTTCATGTTGCGTATTTCTCAGCTCGAATATTCTATTTCTAGCAGCTTGGTACTTGACGAGCTTCTCGTGTTCTTCCTTCTTGCGCTCTGCCTCTTTCTGAGCATCCGTCTTCACTTTCAACCTACCATGCATTACTCTGAAAAAATAATAAAACCGTGAGAAGAGCTTTAAAAAATCATATTTCTCCTCGTCACAGTCATTTGAAAAAAATAATAAAACCGTGAGAAGAGCTTTAAAAAATCATATTTCTCCTCGTCACAGTCATTTGATATCACGAAGTCGAAAAATGATTCTGTTTCAGAAGTCATAGCTCAGCCATATGCTTCGAATCGAAGATCGATACCGATTCGCGTTAAAACAAGCCTAAATAGATCCTGAAACGCAAACAACCAGACTCATCAGAAATTTGAAGAATATTAAATAAACAGTATTAAAAATAAACAGCTCTTTGTATGAAATTAGTTTCCAAAATAGTAGAGATATTTAAAATGAAAAAGATCAACAAGCAATAGCACCTCACACTTAGCAGCATCGAAGTGAACACCCATCATGAACTCCTCCGAAAATGACAATTTATTTCTCCAACCAATCTCTCTTCTCCAGAGCAACAGCCCCTTTGCTAATCACAGCACCATTTGCTGAACTTAAAGATTAGTAAAACTGCACAGATTTCGAAGACTAAGCTCCGAAGATGATGCACAAGTCAAGGCGGCTCCTAAACTCGATAGTGTCATTAAACCTACTATTAATGGTTAGTACTGACCGATTCGAAAGACAAAAATACCACATGCGAAATGAAGGACGAGGTCAAGTCTCACCAAGATAATGAAATTCGAAAGCTAATGAGACCACCCAGAGACTCAGACGCCAGACCGGGCTAATCGGTCCAGAACGAGAAGTTGGGGGCAAACTGGCCAAACACAAAGCACGCAAGATAAGTAGAAGATCAGGACTACTTTGAGACAGAATTTTTGTTCAAACACCATTTTCGCACTCTACTTTAAAATTAGAGCGAAAAAAATTCACGCCGCAACACCTCTCGCTTTTTCATTCCACTTCCTGTTTCGGCGTGACCAAAATCACTACTCCAATTTGACTTCAAAAATCATGAAAATGTGTGAACAGATCTTAAAAAAAGACAGCGCCCCAATACAATTCGAATTCTTTGAATTAAAAAACCAAGAGAAGGCCAATAATAGCCCCAGCTATCGCTGTGCGACTATTAAAAAGACACTGTCAATTACAGTTCAACACTTGAGCAAAACATCTGCGTTAGCGGCATGGTTGGAAAACTGTTAAGATTGCGTCTGGATACAGGAACGACCGCTCGTCAATAATGACTGCTACCAAAAGCTCAAAAAGAGTAGAGCAGCAGAAACAGGTCAAATTCATCAGCAGTCGAATACCAAGGCAGCACTTCAGCAAGGCGCTCTGATTGAAACAACTTCTAGAAGACTTTGGTGTACGCCAGAACCAATCTTAAACATAACCGATTAAACGTCAGAAGAATTGCTCTCGAACTAGTGGGAGCTCTAATCAATTGCAGCCCGCTTCAGTAGGTGGGGGAGGGAGGGGGAGCCTAAATGGGACTAAGAAGTTCAATAGTGGGCTTCAAACAACTACATTAGAGGTTAACATATACCACTATTAAGAATGAAAGTAAAACATGGCACCAGTTTCGAAAAGTCAAAATTGTTAAGCGAAAATTTTCAGTTGGTTCAAAGAAAACAATTTATTGAAAGGATCCCAGCTGCGTTTAGCAGCAAAGATCAGAATCTTATCAAAATATATTGCTGTTAGATGTCAGATGTTGAAACTTCCAATCTTCAAGTTTCCGAGCTTATATGGTTGGGCTTATATGGTTGGGATACCTGAGAAACGAGAATCAATTCCTGACATTTAATGACAACTGTCACTCGCTCTCTGATCAATCATTTGAACGCTATTCAATACCTCGCGTCATCAATTCTACACAGCTTTCAGCTTTAAAGGTTCATATTGCCGACCAGAAGGTCAAATATGAGTTATAGAATGTAACACTAATTGGGTTCAATGGTGCAAATAACAAGATCACATCTCTCAGGTCTAATTGAAGCAGTTATTTCTGAGGCGGAATCGCTTCATCGTGATCGTGCTTGAGTTGAACATCCAGTGCGTTACTTCCTTTAAATGTCCACAATGACAAAAACGTCACACATGTTCTCTTTCTCGTGAATTTGGAGATTGGAGTATGTTATAGCCTTCACTTCTGTGCCCTGAAACAGTTGAAACAACAGAAACTCACAATCTATTCTGGAAATATTTCCTTTGCTACTCACGTCTCTGAAAATTTGTTTTGTGCGTTTTTGCACTAATAATGGTTTACATAGCCTAATAAATTGCGGGTAAATCCTATAATATTTTTAATGTACCATTTAAAATTAATTATTAAGAGCTATGATCTACAGAATTAGGATCTCTTTCTTTTCACAATGAACAAAATATTGGTTTGGATAAAATCACCTTCAGCTTCTTGAGTAAAGTGTTTGAACCAAATAAGTATTTTCCCATATTTTGGTTTCTACAGATTGGATCGAACGAGTTGCATGAAAAATTGATGAAAAATTGCTCTGATTCTTGTTCTCATCGCGATTAGCCAAGCTGACGTCATCCGGACGCGACAAGTTGGGGGAACGATCTATATGAGCTATGGCGTGTTCAACTTTTTGGCGCTGCAGGAGTTCATAATTAGGAAGATTCTGCAAGATTCAGAGGCTACTAGCCATATATCCACAACAAGTATGAAGATTTTAGGTTTGCTGATATTAAAATAAACGATTCGGAAATCATTTCAAAGTCAAGCAGAAAGCCCGGCTAGCTCAGTCGGTAGAGCATGGGACTCTTAATCACAGGGTCGTGGGTTCGAGCCCCACGTTGGGCGATATCATTATTTTTTCTGAAACCTGCTTATTTCAAATATTTGTGCAAACGTGCACATCTTCATGATAAAGCAGTGATCGACTTATTGAAAAAAGCTTCAAGTATTTACTTCATCTTGATTGGAAACACTGAATTGTTGTTGTAAGCTACCAGTGATCGTTTCAAGATCGCTGAGCAAACTTTAAAAAAGAGCCGTTCTTTAATTTAACGCGAGCTTACAAAAAGCTTAAAAGTCTTAGAAAAGGTAAATTTTTATCAACTAAACAATCCCCATTAAAAATAACGATTTTGAAAACATTCCAAAGATTAGAAGCAAGCCCGGCTAGCTCAGTCGGTAGAGCATGGGACTCTTAATCCCAGGGTCGTGGGTTCGAGCCCCACGTTGGGCGATATAATTATTTTTTGAAACCTGCTTATTTCAAATATTTGTGCAAACTTAGCACATATTACGATCGCAATAATCGATAAATCAACTTAAGTGTTTATTTCGTCTAGATTTGAATAATTGAATTAATGTTCCAGACTACGAATGATCGTTTCAAGACAGCTAGGCAAATTATAAAAATGAATTTCATACAAATACTTTGGATCTTTTCCGTTTGTGCCCCCCAGCTTAGTGGGCGCATATTATTTGCACCCCCCAGACGCACGTGCAATATATATTCTTAGAAATTGTAAACTTTTATCGACTAAACTACCCCATCCAAATTTAATTTAATCAGATTTAATTTAGCCCACCTCACCCTCGCGGACTTTTGCAACAACGAGAAGCTGATATTTAATTAAAATTCACTCGGTTACTAACCTGTGGGTGCTTTGACAATTCAAAATCCTCCCCACTTATTGTTACATCTATCTTCAATGCTTCACGGTCAAACTTCGTAATCTCAATTGTTTTTGGAACAAAATACTCGGCTGAAAAATGGAAAAGGAGTTCGTCTAAAAAGTGGTAGAGGAGTGAGTCCAGGCCATCTCCAGTTGCTTCTGCTTGCAATTCTACTGATGAGGCAATATCTACTGTATCCAGGTCCGTCATGTACGCGAACATTGCATAGGCACATTGAATGAAGGCATCTATAACATACCATTACATTCAAAACAAGCACTAACTAACATTTTACAGTTGATAAGTTATTTTACAAGATCAGTGAGATGATAACAATAATTACATAAAATCAGATCAAACATTGCATGAGGCCAAAATTGGCTGCAACAACCTTTTTGATTTTACCAAGTATATATAACAACAGATACAGAACTGAGTCTGCAGTTGACTATGAAGTTTCGAGAAATGATAAATATGCCATTTTCGAAAAATAAATGTGAGAAGCCTCAGCGGGCCTTCTTATACTGGTCTAATTTATAAATTTATAGAATTTTAAAATGTGAGTTAACTTCTGCTTATTGTTACAAAAAATCACGTATATAAAAAACAACTGTCAAATTACCATAAAAGAGCCCCGATTGCTTCGTAGACATGTAGTCTCTTTAAAAGATAATGCAAAAAAAACTGTCAAAAAATCAGCTTTTACTAATTACTATGATGCATAGCTAAAGTCAAAAGTTATTCAACGTTTCCGAAAAACCCCATCGAATGACCTTCATTTAGAGTTGAAATCCCTCAGGTGACATTAGCTCCATATAAAGAAAGCATGAGTCGTTTTGAGAGTGGGCTATGTCGCGTGACAAATAATTTTCCATGCGAAAGAACAAATATCATCTAAGATAAAACTCACGCCACGCAAAAACTCACAAAAAATGCCATGAAAAATAACCTAAAATCAAATCAACTCTTTGAGGATAGTGAGAAAAAGCGTGCTTCACCCCATTTTATTCTCTGTTCACATTATTTACCTCTAAATATTTGCCTTTTAAATTAAAAAATCTGTATGATAGCTCTCTGTAAAGCTATTCTGGTAGGAGTTCCTACTAATATATAGGTTCCGTGTACCGTTTTTATGTTTCCTTTTCAAATATTTTTCTAAGTGTTTAGGTTCGCAAGCGTCCGGTATTCTGCTAAGATGAGAAAATTTCACAAGTTCTGAGGTTGGAAAATAGCACTAAGTTTCGCAAGAATCAATTGAAGAATGAATGAATAATTCGTGTTATGCATTTCGTATTTATACTTTTTATTTACATTTTTGTCCAATCAGAATTGAGTTCATTCTATTAATAGATAGTGAATATTTTATAAGTTTTATTTGAGTCTGAGTCTTCATGCTCGATACTGCGGCTATCTAGAAAAGCGTTTAGCATGGGTTGGAAAACCCATTAATATGTGAGTTTGATCTCTGGTTTTAAGTAGTGTCAAGTTTTTCTAGATCGAAAATGTTCAGTTTTGTGGGTTTGTTATGTGCACTTTTGTGTGTCAGTTTTGCTTGTGAGAAGATTCCTCGGAATGATTCTGTGGCAATTTGTTGCCAGTACAATACAACTTTTGTCGTTGGGGATAGAAATGTGAGCTTTGTCCCCTTTCGTCATTCTGTATGCGGTGAATGGGTGGAGGCATCTGGAGCTCAGGGGATTAGTTTTGCTATTATTCCTTGCGTAGCTGCATTGGCAATCTCGTTCTTAGTGTGATTAGAAGGCCCAGAGAAGTCCATTAGCATTAGTTGTAACGTCAGTAAAGATTAGATTTGAGATGAACTAATGCAAATTTTTTTTTGGGAAATGTGGTAAGAGTTAATTGAAGTGGTTCCCAAATGTCTTTTGTGATTAGATTTTGTGGGATTAGGAGGAAATGGACTGACAGAAATTGGGGGAATTTTAATGGGAACGGTGATTGTGAATCAGTGATTTGAATTTCAGTTGAATATTTAATACTTAGATTGACTGCGAGCGGTCACGAGTTTTTGGTACAAATTTGTTGGGGGAAGGGGGGGGGGGTAGATTCTTTTAAATTGTGTTTGCTCGGTTTTATTTGGAAATGGTTTTTTGGTTTTATTATTTGTCGAGTTTAGAATTATTATTTCAGTGAAGTATTATGGCTCGACAGTTAACTGGGTTAAAGGTGTCAAATATTCTATCGACACATCCAGAAAGGTTCGTTTTGTTTTTATAGTTTTAAAGTTTTTGTTTTCATTTGATACAATATTTAATATGGCCTTGTTTAGGCATACCCGGCAAAGAAGTGATCTATTGGGGGATATAAGTAAGTTTAAGGAGGAGTATCTAAAGAGGGGTAAGTTAATAGAACTTGGGTGGAAGGAAGTTCCATGGGTTGACGGATCTGGGTTGAAGAGTTGGCATCAATTAAGGGCTAAGTTAGTTGAAGAGGGGAGGGGGTCAATAGTAGGTGAAAACGGTTGGCCGAAATTGCCGTTAGAGATTCGAAATGAAGAAATAGTCGGAATAAAGGAAGACTTTTGTAGAGAAGTGGAAGCGCTTGCTGATATAAATCAAGTAGAAAATTTTATTGATAATATGCCGGCTTATCATGATGAATCACGCATATATGCTAAAGTGTCAGCTTATGATGGTTTGTATGGCTCAGTCGGCTGGACATTTAATATTGAAGGAATTCTAAATGGAGAAGTTCCCTCTGACCTAGATTGTAATAGGAGAGATGCAATGATACAGTTTGGTCCTTGGTGGACACGATCACATATAGAAATAGGTGGGAGTGATAGTATATCAAAGACAATTGTAGGAGAAAAACTGTTTCTCATTTGTGGGAGCTACACGACGTCCATCGCATTTGATAATGTTGTAGGAACACCCCAGTATTTCATGGAATTAATTAGACGTGGTCCTAAAGCTAGTGAGCTGCCGAGTGATATTTGGTTCTATTTATCAAATAAGTCTAGTGTTTTATGTCAGCCATCACTCTGTGCTCATGCTGTTTTAACAATGTCATTGGGAGTCTCCCTAGTTACTGGTTGGGAAGCACATGACTTACGAAATTCAAGAGTTGCCCAAAGGACATTTACTTCATTTGGGTTAGGGGCTCGAAAGGGAGTTGTTGAGAAACTTTTGAAAGACAAAGGCAAGGAAGCCGCTTTAGAATGGGCATTAAAGAGAGATAAGGACGTCGGTGGCTCCTCAGATGTTACGGAACATATACAATCTTTAGTAAAGAATGAATTCACTATGACTAAGAGACCATATAAGAAAAGGATTAAGTGGGGGGTGTGCGTAAGTCTAATAAATTGAGTAAAACGGGAGACGTGGGCGAGCTGGAAGAACAACCAATTGTGTACACTTTCCTGCCTCCAAAGGATCCTTCCAAGCTTTAACGTAAGTTCCAGTTTCAATAATTTGGGTTACGGCAGGTGTGAATATTTATGAAAAAGTAATTGCCCGACCTTTTAAAGATTGTTATTCCGAGCTAAGATGGTGATATATGTCTACAAATATGGTTGAACAATAATAGTTTGATGCCAATTCAGGTGCAGAATAATTGTTTTTGAGAAGAAATCGATCTTTTTGTCAGTTCGACGTACCCAATATGATGTAGGGTATTCGTTAAAAAATAATTGCCCCGTGTTGGGAAATACTGCTTCAGCGTTAAAAGTAAGTTTTTTTGGAAGAAATAAGTGTAATTAGTTAGAGTTTGATGTCAATTTACCCGCGTAACACTTTTTCCGGAGAAACATACACTTTTTTTTTAAAACTTTTCTCTCACCTATTATGTTGTGCTGAGTGGTTTGTAGTGGTTGTTCGCGCTCTCTCATGCGGTCTTCGATGATAACAGAGGTCTAAGTAATCAGATAAGAATGAGTACAAAAGTGTTTTGAACCGTAAAAAGGGGTTAAATATGAGTATTCTGCTTTTTTTGTAATTTTCTAAGTTTTTGTTAAGAATTTGTAAAAGGAATATAATGGAATCTTGTTCAATATATACACACAAGGTTTACATCAAAATGCATTTTAGTGGGGAATGAGATTAGTGTGAAGGGGTATGAGGAGGGGTGGGTCGAAGTAACAGAGAATCATTCATTGTGTAGTTCGAATGTTGGTTCGAGGGTGTCGTTGCTGGGGTTTTTAAGACTGTCGAGAACTTGTTGATAGTCAAAACAGTTGGGGCTAAAGGTGACGGTCTTTAGGGTGTATCCCGGGTCAACAAATTCTACAAAAAGGGAAATGGTACCGTCATTGCGGACAATGTAGTCGTCAAATGTGACTAGCATTGCTCGGCGACCATGACGCAAGTAAAGGTACATGGGGAAAGGGAGAATTGTTGGGAAGTAACCCTCGTCATGGTCTTGTCGGTAAATATCCCAATTAATGAAGGGCGAATTTACATTATCGTTTAAATTACTCATTTTAATTAATATTTAGTAATTCAAATTCCCCGTGTAAAAATTCCTCTGTGCTAAGTTCTATAAATGAAATAACGTCAATGTAGGAGGGAGAATTTTTTTCAAAAATTACTTTGTGGGTTGTATTTTCGAACGTGGTTACCCAGAACACAATGGACTCATCAGGAAATTTAAGGTATTGATCAAAATAACACAAGGAAATATTAAAATCTATATAAAAATACATAAATAGGGTAAATCTTGTGGATATAAAATCAAAATATGGGAGAGTGTCTTCATAATGTTCGAGTGAGAGAAATTCGGGGGTTGAGGACCTGGACATTAGTGTGTTTGGGATTTTAGTTTGGAATTGTCTATGGCGAGTAAGGGGGTTGGCTGAAGGGGGAACTTGCGATTGGGGAAGGGGTTAAAGGCTCATCTGAAATAATTTCGTAGTCGGGGGATTCTGGGGTGTCGGGGATAGGCTCGGGATGCTGTGAGTGTTGAGGGAGGTTGCCAATAACTAAAGGATGGTGAAAAATGAAATCAATGTTGGCGTTTTGGTTATTGTTATTTATGCAGTTTTGGATTTCTAACCAAACGGGGGATGTGTAGTCAATTATAACAGGGTATGTGTGCACGGTCACTGTGTCGTTGATAATAAATTCCTGGCGTATATTAAGTTGGATGAGTGGTTCCTGGTGTAAGAAAAAGGAGATTCTATAACTATCGATTGTGGCGTTGTAATGATTAAGGGATGTAAAGATTGGGTTTTGTATTTCTATGAAAAATTCGTAAATGGGTTCAGCCATTCAAAATTTTGTTTTTCCATACAATTTAGTAAATGCTGCTACTGGAGTCTGTTTTCTGCATTCAAGGAATAAATAGTGAAATAATGCATTTCCCCAAATATTTCCGCTTTTCTGAAAATAATTCCCTGTCTTGTGATTGGTTGGTAATTCAAATTGCCATTTTCGCTTTAGCTCTTTGTTAAATCGTGTATATTTTTCATTTTTGGGGTCTGAGTTGCGTTGCATTTCACACATTCGCTTCCCCGTGTGAGGTTAAAACTGTATTTGATTTCGTTTTATTTAAAGTTATTCTGGTTTGATTCTGTTATGTGGCAGGTAAGTTGATTTATCATTTTTCTCGGTTATTTAGAATGTGATTCCTTGGTTGTTGTTTTGTTACTAGAGTTTGATGGTCCCTGATGTCCTCTTTTTGGATTTGAAAATCAAAGAACCTGATAGGTCTGCTTTTGCTCGAATATTAAGAATACCGCTGTTGCTAATTTCTGTTTCGCGTGTCTTTCCGTTGGTTTTTGTGTTAATGCTGGACTGCGATTATTTATGCGCAAACATCTTTAGCGCTTGAGCTGATAACTAAGCGGCGTTTTGGAGGCTGATGAGATTAGCATTGTAATGTAAAAGTTTTCTTTTTTTCTTTTAAGTTTCCGGTTTTTTTTTTTTTTGATTTTTTTTTCCAAATTTTGAAATAGTATCTTTGAGGAAAGACTTAGGAAAAATTTTAAGCCGGGTTCCACGAGGAGCCCGGGGATCCGTTATTCTTTTTTTTTTGAGTCCGATTTTTGGGCTGAAAGTTTGAGGGTCGTAGCTCTTCTAGTTTTCGAGATATCGCACTTTAAAGTTGAAAATTTTTCTCGACACTTGTAATTTTTTTCAAAATTAGTCTTTCCAAGGGAAATTTTTTGGACTTAGGCGTTTTTGCTTCTCAGATTTTTGTAAAAAAATTTTTTTTTCCTTTTTTTTTCTTTTAAATGAAAATTTTTTTCTCTTAGACACTTCCGGTGTTCATGGTTCGAAGCGGGTATGCTCCGTAATGGGTGGGCAATTTTGGTTGTGTATGGTCTGGTATATGAGTATAAATTGGTTGAGAAGTGACAGGTGGAGGTCTGTTAATATGTTCAATCGTTAGTGTGGGCTCTTCCGATCTTTTCAGTCGTTTGATGTAGTCCCTCAAAAAGGTGTACGGTGTACGTACTCGTGTGCTATCGTTGTCCTGCTGGGTGTCAAATTCGTTTTTAATTTCCAAAGGCAGAACAAGTGAACATTTATGTAGTGGATGTTCAGGATGCTCTTGTAGATATTCATAGTCATTGATTGCAACTACTTGCACTGGCTTCGTTTTGATCTTTCTCCCTTCGTGTGTTATTCGGAAAGGAAACCGGCGGTGTAGTTTTGCCCATTTATGTAAAAAATGTGAGTATGTGAGATGTAGAAAAACACTTATCAGGAATGAAAGGAATCCAAATAATAATGACATTTGCCATGGAATGTATTCTTTCAGTCTGTTCTCAAGCTTTGGTTTCAGTGCTTGAATCTTCTCCAATATTGGTTGTGCAATTTTTTCGATCGTTTGTTTGCTGGTTCTTCTTGAATCAATTTGTTGGAATTGTGGCTGTATCTGATGTAGAATTTGAATTTGTGCTTCTGATCTTGATGAGAAACTTGGTAATTCTTCAAGTGGCGGTAGGAGGTTAAAGATGGTACTTATTGGGTCAGGTAATTGGAAGTCAAGTCGTATTGCCGGTACCGAATCGCAAGCTGTAAGATCTGATCGTAAATGAATGTTTGGTCCACGCAGTTGTTTTCCACATCCCAGTGTAATGATGCAAACTCTGCATCCAGGATGCTCAATCCTTGCTAAGGGATTGCTGCCATTCCCTGCGCTCTCGATGAGTGTGTAGTCGTTGCTTGTTGACGTAATTAACCAACGACCGAAGCCGAGATTGCGAGCCTTTTCAGTCAATGGCAATTCGATTACATCCAATTGACAGCGTTGCAATGCAAGTAGCTCGTCGTCGTGGTATAAAAGTGTAGCCATGCAAGACTGATAAGTCTGCTCTGTAGGTATGGCTTTTGTGCATATTGCATATTTTTGGGACCCAATACAATTTTCGAGCTCTTTGTCATCGATAAACGCGAGTTCTTCTCCGTCGTCCGAGACGGCCATGTATTTGGCTTCTAAACGCCAAACTAATGCTTTGCCTGTATCCCCGTCTAGCATGGGGATGGGAATGGCATGCAGCACATTCATAACTGTGCTCTTTGATGCCATCGGTATGGCCAGTGTCAGGATCAGACCTGATTCAATTGCCTCAACTTGTGTGACCAATTTTGTCTCATAGTACGAGAGAATGTCTTGGATTGGTATGGCAAGTGACAATCGGTCCTGTAGCCCATTTTGTTGTAAGTGTACCATTGTAAGGATTTCATGGAGCTGCTGACGAGGTACCAGCGACATAGGTAATAGCTGGTTCATGAGTGGTGTTAGTGAATTCAGAACGTTTATTCTAAAGGTGTACAGAGCTGCTCTGTAGGTTTTAATGTTCGCCAGAATTGTCTGAAAGATATTGCTTAAGACAAGACTGTGTTGGTTTATTTGTTCGCGTACATAAAGGTATTGTACGCAATTTCTCATATGGTGGACATTCTGACGGAGCGCAGTGAACTGCCCCTCTGCTAGCTCCCAGTTCCTGTTTTGGGTTTTAATTATCTCGTCCTGCGCCTCTTTTATTGCTTTAAGTTCTCCCGAGACTACAAAGAATTTTTCGTTCTGTGAAGTTGTTATCTGTTCGACATGTTCTGTCAGGTATTGGAGGTAAGCCATGGCTTGTCTGATGTTTTCTTGGTTTCGTTTTACCCGTTTGTCGCATCCTCCAAATACGGATTTGATAAAGCACAGGAGTTTGTCTCCTGCGCCAATGCCAATTCCCAGAACTGCAGCAGCTGCGGCTGCAGCGGCTGCTGCCCTTGGTTTTCGAGAAAAAGTTGTGTCCGTTGCGGCGTGTGAGCGGAGGAGTTGTGACATTTCTATTTTTAAGGTTTCGATATCCTGCTGTGCGAGTTCGTTTTCCATGATAGCTTGTTTCGCGATCCATTGTAAACCAGATGTTGATTCAGTCATGTTGGTATAATTGAGTGGGCAACCATAATTCTTTGAAGTCCACATACTTGCCAGTTCTCGAGTGAGATTTGTAAGTTTCGACTCTACTGTTTTATTGTAGACTGGGTAAGGGACTAGAATTTCTGTCTTTACAAATTTTTCTGTTAAGAGAATTTTCTGATGTAAGTTAAAAAGTACACCATCTTTAGTTGCCACTGCCGGCTGGTTACTTGAGGCGGTTTGAATATTTGTCAATAAGTAAAGTAGGAAGCAGGCTATAGCTTGTTCTGGAAGGTAATTGAACATGGTTTATGAATGGGGTTGTTTTTTTTTTCGAGTTGAGAATGCTGCTGATTTCGAAGTGAGTAAAGTTGAAGAATGATTTTACTAGTTATTTTTGTGGTATATATAGTGAATACAAGCGATTGTCATTGGGCGAGATAATAGCCAATAAGAACGGAGCAGTAAAGTAATGACGTCATAGTAAAGAATCTTCTGTATCCGTTGCGTAGTCCAGAGTTTGATGAAGATTACCGTCAATTTGTTGCCTATGGAGAGTTAGTGGAATGACCCGTCTTCTGTTTGGTAAAATTGGGCCTAGGTCTATTAATTCTCTGGGAGGTACCCTATGCCTTAATGGCGATGAGTGCCTAGGACCTTGGAAATTAATGTCTGAGTCAGTTTCTGTTGTTTCGAATACTGGATCGTCGTACGATGCTACCTCGTTATATTCTTGGGAGTTGGTTACTGCTAATTCGTTTGCTGAATTTCGCAGAGAATCTTCCATTCCTGGTGTTTGTTCAGTTGCATCATTGTTTTGGGGCACTGAAGTGTTGGTTTCCGCAGAATTGAAGGTATCCTCGATGTTTCCCGAGGCTATTGAGAAATAGAACTCAAGCGAGGACTCGGGGTCACTGCTGCTAGTTTCTATATCGCTGTTTTCTGTATCACTGAAAACAATGGAGAGGTCAGGGTCAGGGTAATGACTGAGTGGGAAGTAAGTGATCACTTTCACTTGCGGATCTTCTTCGGAAACTTGTAGGCTGTTATATACTGAGTGCTCTCTTGCCAATGCAAGGTGGTCGCTTCGTCTCAGGTTGTAGGGCCTTTGTGAGCCAAATCGTGCATCTGTTTGAGGGAAATTACTGTTTGCGGAAAAGACGTAATCTCCCACATCTATTGTTTCTGGTGTTTCTCTTGCTTCAGACGGCACGGAGCCTTCTACAAAGAATGTATTTTCGTCGTATATAGTTTCCTGTTGTATTTGTTGATGGTTTGTTGGCGGTTCTCGTGCTGAGAAGCTCGCTGTTTGTACATTTTGATTGAAACTGATTGATCTCGTTTCTGGCACTGTTCTGGGTAGAGTCATTGCTTCTTGGTTGATGTGGTTCTCGATCTGGTTATCAAAGAACTGAGGTTCTCGTTCCTCTTCAGGGATTGAGGGATCGGCCTCAAAATTTCGAGGGTCGATTGATGCTAAGTCTTGGATTTCATATTGTGGTTTTATTGGTCGCAATCGCATTCTGTGTACACATTGTGTATAGTTTGTGTTAATTTTCCGCACAATATAGTTGGCATTTGTGAGTCTCTTTTCCACTCTGTACATAGGAATCCATCTGCTCTGTTGTTTGTTCATAGTTGCGATTTGTGTTGTACATTTTGGGTCCAAAATGAGGCAATAAGTGTGCTCTTTCAGAGGAGATGCATTGGCTTTCCTGTCGTAATATTTCTTGTATTTGAGGTATGAATGAATAAGATTTTCTTTCACGGAAGCGAATAGCTCAGTTGTTTTATCCTGGATTTCCTTTATGCAATCCGCTTTTGGCTTGTGTTGCCAAAGACGTGTGTTTTGAAAGCGTAGGTCGAGTGGGTTGACTGGTGTGCGTCCGTGAAATACGTCTGATGGCGTACACCCTATTGCTGGAGCGTAGGTAGTGTTGTGTATGAATACTGCAATATCAACGTATCTATGCCAGTCAGAAGACGTTTGGTTTTCATTTATTCGCAGAATTTGTTTGAGTGGGGCGTGGTTTCTTTCGAGTAATCCAATTGTTTGTGCGTGTTTCAATGTGCAGTGTTTGAGTTTGATCTCAAGAATTGTGGCAAGTTCGCTCATTAAATGTGATGTGAAAGCTGTCCCTAGGTCGCAGATTATCTGTGATGGAATGTATGAATGTTTCAGGAAGATAGAAATAAGCGCTCGGGCTACAACGTCGGCGTCACCTTTCATCAGAGGTATTGCGAATAAGTATTTCGAGAAGACATCTATCCCGGATAATATGAAGGTGTACGGTGAAGGGTGCATTTTGCCGACAAGGTCGATGAGGAGTACATCTGCTGGAAAATTTTGTAAGGAAGACATTGGTTGTAGAGGCGGTCTCAAAGCTGCTGTGGGACTAGGTTTAGTTTGTAAACAAGTCACGCAGTTTCTGATGTAGTCAGTTAGTGTTTCGGTGAAATTGGGGAAATAGAACCGCTTCCGAAATTCGGCTATGGTACGCGACACACCTTTATGTCCGCTCCAGACACTGTTGTGGATGCGGAAGAGTACTTCTTTTTGCAAGTGAATTGGAACACAGTATTGTTTGATGAAGCTGTTGCCCGTGTGATTGTAGAACTTTCTGTGTAGCACTCCGTCAAACATAGCGAGTCTTGGGTATTGTTTCAGGTACTTTTTCAAGTCTGCTGAGAGATATTGGGCGGTTGTTGGTGGGCCTCTTTCGAACCAAAGGATAACTCTTTTGATGTCTGAGTCTTTTTGTTGTTCGGCTCTTAGATTCAGTGGCGAGTGACCGGTTGTATCAAAGTCGTCCATTGGATTGTGTTCGTGTATTGCCTGGAGCTGCGCCGGTTTTATTTGTTGAATATGAACCTCCTCAATGATTTCTGTTTGGTCTGTTTCGTTGACGGTCTGAAAAAGATAGTGTTTCCTAGTGTTTTCCTTGGATGTTGCGTGCAGGAGTGTATTAATTGAGTTGTCCGGGACTTCGGCGGTAGTGTCAATTTGGACTTCACTGATTGGTATCTTCGAGTTGATGCGAAGTGTGAGTTTCTCCTTCGGGTTTATGTGTATCCTTGAGAGGTAATCTGCCGCGAGGTTGGCTTTTCCAGGGATATGTCCTAGTATTATGTCAAAACTCAATACGTGATCTAATGCGTTCCACAGCGTTGGTGGAATGATCTTTGTTTGAAAGAATCTGGTGACAGCTCTGTTGTCTGTCAGGACTAGTACTGGTTTCTCGCATCCCCAAAGGATGTTTGCAAACATATCAAGGGCAAAATGAACAGCAAGAAATTCTTTCGCGTAGATTGACATCTTGAGTTGATTTGGTTTGAAAATACGTGATCCAAAACTTACAGGTGCATAAATTTTGTGTTCAGACGTTCCGTTTGCCGTTTGGGTGTAATCCTCGATCATTAATACAAATCCAGCAGCATAGAATGATGCATCGGCCATAATGACATATTGTCTATTGGTCATCGGTAGCCTCAGTGATATTTCACAGGCTGATTGTAGATCTTGTGTCAGTTTCTTTAGCATTATGGTGTGTTCCTCTCTTATTTCAAAGTCTGTTTCTTTCTTAAGTAATCTGTAAAAAGGAAGCAGCTTTTCTCCGAGCTCTGGTATGAAGGCTTTGTAAAAATTGAAGAAACCGATCATTCTTTTTGTTTGCTTAACCTTTTTCGGCATCTTGAATGTTCTGAGAAACGTCGCGATTTTCTGTTTGATGGGGGTCAAACCCTCTGAAGTTATCGTGTTCCCCAAGAACTGAATTTCCTTCAAACCAAAGGCGCATTTATCTGTAGCTAGCTTCATTCCTGATTCTCTGATGCACGTAAAGACTGCTGATAGTTTTTCCAGCATATCTGGGAGATCATGAGCACCTATTCCAATATCGTCTACGTATTGAAAACATTTGTCAGCGGTAATTACGGGGTCAAGATTCTGTCGCATGAATGAGCTGAATGCGCTAACACTTCTGCTCAGTCCTTGTGCTAATCTTTTAAATGCGTAAGTTCGCGATGCAAAATTGAAAGCGAGCAGTTGAATGGATTGCTCGTCGGCCATTGGCACGGAGTAGTATCCGTGGCTTCCATCCATTTTGCAAAAGAGCTTTTTGCCTGCAAGATGGCTTCCTGCGTCAGCCAGTGTTGCTATTGGGAAATTGTTGTTGTTATAGTCATTTCGAATCAAGTGGTTGATTTTACGCAGATCTATTAATATTCGTAGTTTGCCATTCGGTTTTCTTTTTGCAAAGATTGGTGATGAATATCTACTGAATGGCAACGTTGTAATCACGCCGTAGTATTGTAATAAGGCGAGTTCTACTAGGAGATCGTCTTTGAGGTGGATGGAAACTCTTTGGTTTTTTGAATATACTGGTCTATCAGTATCAGGCGTCAGTTTTACTGAGAATTTTGAGGTGTAGCCAATGTCAAGGCGATGTCTTGTAAATATATCGTTGAATTCCAATAAGAGATCCTCTGTCTTCTTCTTTTCGTCGTCTGTTAGGACACTTCCGTGCCAGTTAAAGGATTCCAAGAATATTTTTCGGTCCTCTGCATTATCCAGTGGTCGAATGGACTCTCTCTTCTTGAAGCGAATGAGTTCTTCGTAAATCCGTTTTTCTAGTCCTGTGAGTTTGGATGGATCTTCAGTTGTCTCTGGGGTTGGGAACCAATATTTTGCGTTGTGGTTAATTGTGATGTGATTTAGCTGGCCCTTCGCTACTTTCTCAATATGTTTCGATATGGTTTTTCTTGTCTTTGAGAAATTATTTGTTTCCAGCAACTTGGGCTCTAATGGGATAAGATAGCGAGCTTGTTCGGGTGTGATTATCGTGAAGGTTGCAGGTAGTGTGTTTCTTTCGATTGTGATCGGTACTTCCGTTGTGTTGATAGCCATTAGTTGAATTGGTTTGTCCTTTAGCATTCTGTTTATCGTACTCGTGAGGCAAACTCCTATGTTTTCGAATTTTGTTGTGGGCTCTACTATTCCAATTTGGTGATCTGCTTCTAATGGTTGATAGGGCATGAGTTCAATCATTTTCTGTTCGCCGGGGTTAATGATAACTCGAGCGGTTGTTTTTAGATAAATTTTACGCTTATTATTGAATCGTTTTGATGTTTTTGAGCCTGCTGTCTGCATCAAATTCAGCTGAAATGTGAAATCAGGGAAATGTAGATAGCGGTTGTGGGCGTCGATTGTTATTTCATTTTTGTCGAAAAAGGGGAATCCAAGTAATATGCCTGAGAGTTTCTCAAAAACCATAAAGTCCTCTGTGAGTTCTAAATGGCCAATTTTGAATGTTAGTTTTGTCGTGAATAAGATTTGAGACTGATGCATAAACGCTGTGGAGACCGTAATTTCCGGTGGTGCCTTTTTTATGGGTTTTTGCGTTAGATGATTGTAGATTTTATCAAAATGTTTTTGTGACATAGCGCTACTAAATGCTCCAGTGTCAGCTATCGCTTTCATTGTAATTGAGCCTAATTGAATAGGAATTAGAAAGACGTTTTCGTTATAGCTAGTTGTACAGTAAGAAATTTTTTGTAGAAAAGCATGTAGGTTATTCAGTTTTTTGGCTGTTGGTTGAATGGCATTGTTGCGTCGCGATAAGGTGGTTGCCTCTGAGTGCAATCACGTGCGGTATGCTCGTTGCTTGCGCATATCCTGCAAAAAGTGCGCATTGGCGTGGGAGATCGTTGTCGCTGGTTGTATTGTTGACTTTGGTTGTTGTATCTGCTTATCGCGTTTGTACCTCTTCCTCTACCTCGATAGAAAGGACGGTTTTGATAACCTGAGAAGCTTCTATTTTGGTTTGGCGTTCTGTATGCTGTGTTATTTCTGTTGTAGTTTGTGAAAGGCTTGTTAAATTTATTTTGGGTGGTGTTCGGCCATCTTGGTGGCGTTGTTTGTGAGACTGATGCCTGAATTGAAGCTATTCCTGCTGCCATTATGTTTTCGACCGCTTGGTTAAAAGCAGAGTTTTGGGAGCTTGTTAGTGAGTTGAAGGCTGTGGTGTGTGCTGGCTCTGGGTTTAATTGGTCTATTCGAAGTCGTCTTTTGACTATGGAGCATAAGTCGTTTACTCCGACATTGTCCAATTCTCTGAGAAGAACTTTTTTGTATTTGAAGGGCATCCCCTGTATAAATTGTTCTCGGATTCTTCTTGTGCGCTCGTCATTGCGGTCAATTCCGGCACCAACGTCATCGACGATTGCTAAGTTGGCAAGCCGCTGTAAGTCAGTTAGAAAATCGTCTGGTTGTTCCTTCACGGGATCAAATTTTCTGCTCTGTAAGTCTAACTCAAAATTACGCCGTTGGTCTGGGCCTGAGTAGCGGTTGCGTAACTGTTCTAATGCGTCATCAAGGTCGTTTCGTGTGTTTTCTGGTAAGCGTAGATAATAGTTTAATGCGTTTCCGTCGAGGTGTAAATGTAGGTATCGGGCTTGTTGGTTGTGATCCGCCGGAATTCTGGCAACTGCTATGCTTGCTCTCAAAAGACCTTCAAATTGGTCCCAGTTTTCGTTGGGTAGTCCGGCAAAACGTTTGAGCGATACGTGTGGTGGGTGCGGCGCGGCCATATCTGTTGTTGTTATTTATGAGTGAAAGGAACAATTCTCCTGTTGATCTTGTCCGTTTGTTTTCAATCGACAAAGTGGGCAGGTCTGGCGTATTGGTTTTTGTGAGGTGATTAAGTTGGTTTTTCCTGTATTAGCTTCTATAAGTTCGTGTATATCACCTTCTGGGAGTTTAAGTTTTAATGAGTTTGATTTATTTTTAATAATGAATATTCCATACCTCTTGGAGATCGATGGAACAATTTTGACATTGGGGAGTTGTAAAACGGCATCCAGAATTTGCTTGTTTTTGAGTGATAAATTTCCCAAAAGAATAAACATTAATTTGAGATAAACATGAATTTTGAGACAATTGTTTCTTTTTTTTTTTATGAAGCTTCAGCTGTGATGATTTTTCTCTGATTCCGTTTCTTTAGTGTTGCAGAATGACGCTCTTGATCTCTGTCGCCATATGATAGCTCTCTGTAAAGCTATTCTGGTAGGAGTTCCTACTAATATATAGGTTCCGTGTACCGTTTTTATGTTTCCTTTTCAAATATTTTTCTAAGTGTTTAGGTTCGCAAGCGTCCGGTATTCTGCTAAGATGAGAAAATTTCACAAGTTCTGAGGTTGGAAAATAGCACTAAGTTTCGCAAGAATCAATTGAAGAATGAATGAATAATTCGTGTTATGCATTTCGTATTTATACTTTTTATTTACATTTTTGTCCAATCAGAATTGAGTTCATTCTATTAATAGATAGTGAATATTTTATAAGTTTTATTTGAGTCTGAGTCTTCATGCTCGATAATCTGCAAAAAACATAGCTGGAATAAATTGGGCAGCCAGTCGAAGCAGAACCATCCTATATTCTTTAATTTAAAAAATTGAAAATATAATTAGACATTTTATGTATATAGATCTTTTATAGCTTTTTTGAGCTTGGAAAACTTCGGTATTATTTTAAAGAACTTCTAAAAAAAACTCCGAGAAGAGCTACGAAAAGCAATACATTTCTATGAGCACGATCGAGCTTAGTAAAAAAACGAGCTTAGTAAAGCCGAATTGTTCATTTTTGCAATAAAATTTTAATTATATTGCTAACCCTTCAAAAACTCACATTTAAATTTAATTCCGAAAACAATGACGCTCAAGATTGCTCAATATTTTTTTACAGAAATAAGAGTGAGGTAAAAAAAATATACATTAGGGAGTACATAGATGGCAACATGAGAAACTGAGCTAACGATTTACTGATGCAATTAATGGCTGTTAAATCAGCTATCTGAAAAAAATCTGTAAGCTCGTATTTAATTTCAATCCCGATGCCTAATATGCCTAATATCTACCTAAAATTAGTGCCACGTCATCTGAAAACTGAGGAATTCATCAATTACTAAAACACTAATTAATAGAGTTCTACTTTTGCATGTACGAATGGATTAATGTACCGAGCATTGTTGAAATGAGGCAAAGCCTAGTTGAAGTGGAGCCACATGACCAAATTGGCAAGATCGCATGACTTCTGGTGTGACCATTTTTCTGGTATCTTCTGAAGAGAATGGTTAAAGAACTCTGCTTAAACCAAAAAACTTTTAAACGAAAAAATAAGCTCATTGCTCCGAAACAGAGAAATTTAAAATCGAATTTTTATCAAAGGAAAAGAATCCAAGAGCGAGCAACTTGTAATGAAAAGAAAGGATAGTGACAAGATTAACATTTTCATACAAACAAAACTGTTCGTATTCTGAAAACTACTTGAAAAGACAAATGTTTTGTTGCTTTGTTCTTTAGTGGAAAAAGTTCTCCCTCTATATACACTAAGGGATATACTAAGAAAAGGGAATTTTTCCCTCTGGCTAACCTGATCGCTGCAGTACAAAAAAACTGATCAATTTTGCTTATTTAACTTTGAAATTTCAAACAAACCGACTAACGTCGGAGGAATCACTCTCGAACAACTAGCAAGGCTGGAAAAGCTTTTATGGTGCAAAAAACTTTGACCAAAAAAGTTTGGAACCCGCGACCTCTCAGTTCAGACTGCAGGGCATTAACCATTAACGGGCTCTGTACTGTCTTTGCGCACAATCGGTTTTATTTTTAGAAGCTACACACATCTCATTCCGTATTGAATTTTTATTGGAAGAAGAATTGGGAGCACCAATCCCGAAGACGGTAAAGTCATTAGAGCACCATTACAGCAATTTACTGTTATTACTAACAGTACTATTAAGTACTAACAAACGTTGTATATTGGTGATCTGATCTTAAGTGACGCACATGCAAAGATAGACAAAACTTCTATTTTGAGCATCATGACGTAAGAACATAAACAAAAAACGACCCTCATATTAAGAAAGAACCACCAAGACTCTAAGCTCAGCTTGGAGCTATAATAAAACTCTGGTTAAGTATATCGAATTTATTCTTTAAAATCACGAGGCTTCAACAATACCTGGCTGTAACAAGGTTCCCTTAAGGATAGGCGCTCTTTTTTAGATCGCTAGAAACATCCAAACGCTATGATAAGCTATAACCAGCTTAACAAAAACGAATCAATCAGCTAAACACATATCCAAATACAATCCTCTCTACATTTTCAGATTTAAGCGTCTTTTATATGAATTTTTTAAATCTTAAAACATGGTTTGAAAAACTGGCTGTGGAATTGATGTGCATGTATCATGAACTTTGCATACACTCGCAAATGACATTATTCATGCAAGTTTCAGAAAGTAGGTCTTATAACGGCTTAGAACACTAATTCGGAAATTCCAGCAAAACTGCAACATTCAGGAGGTTGGTTATTAATATTTTAAGAGTTCACCCATTGGATCAGCAATACCATCGTTGTCAGTAGCTAAAATTTGAAATAATTTTTCACACCTGAAAAACCTCTTACTAGACTTATTTCGAGCGGAAGTCTTTGGATATTATTCACAGAAAACACCAACTTAAAATCACATTTGAGAAATTCATTCGAGTAATCAAGTAGAGCTTGTTGTCAAGAGATGTAAAGCCTTTCGTAAGCACAATTTGCATTAGGTTGATCTCTCTCAATTAAATCTGCGGTGAACAGACAAAACAGTCCCGGACAAAATAGTCCGAACTTAAGATTGCAAACATGTGCACATCAATTAAGAAAGAAACCCCTTAAGTTATTCATATGATTGTATTTCTTTGAACAAAAATTAAGCTGATTACAACATAGCTTCTGACTAATAATGTATTTTTAAACAAGTTTTTGGTTTAGTCCTAATTCATATCAATTAAAAACAATGCATTCAGAAGTTTAACTTATAGATTATGTTTGTTAATTGTTTGTAGATTGTATTTACAATTGTTTCAATATTTTATTTGGGACTATTTTGTCCGGGACTGTTTTGTCTGTTTTATTGGGACTATTTTGTCTGGGACTGTTTTGTCCGGACACGAAATCTGCAAGTTTGCGTCACAACACTTGCCTTGTAGTTTTGGTGCCCAGGCATGCAGCTGGATATCTGCCGTGTGATCAACATACTCGTATCCAATAATAGGCCTTTTGCTCTCGTCCATCGTAGGAAGCTCAACAGATTGGCCAATAACAAACGAGATTTCAGAACCATCAAGCCCATTTTCTCCGGAGTTTACTTCCAATTCCGACTCAAAATTATCAGGTATTGATTCTGACATGAATATTTCTGAAGTAGAATTAATCGGTAAACTTAAAAGCTAATGAATACGAAAAAGGAGGCTAGCTAATGTGGGATGGTACATAATGTTCCGATCAAGCTCGTCCTCAATCTCTCGGCTGTTTTACAATTGACGCAGAGATAGGCTGTCTCTAAAAAAGCAGCTCACACTTTATCTAAACTTTGATAGATTCTTAAAAAAAGGACAGACGAATATACAAAAAGGGTTCAAATCAGTCAGATCAAAATTCTTTAATTCACCAGAACTAAACTTCGCAAAAACGAAACTACAGACATGAAATCAACTCCTATGCAATTTTTTAGTAGAAATTTTTCTATTAGAAAAAAATTAACTCACTCTACAAAAAAATGAGATCCAAAAATCAACATCTATCCCGCTTAAAACTAAATCTCAAAAAGAAAGGTCACTCAAGAAAGAAATGAGCTCTACTTACTTTCGGCTGGACTTTAGTGTCCCAATTTAGACTTATAAGTGAGCGCAGAAGTTAAGAAAATTGACCTCTGCATTCGCTAATAAATCTAAATTGAGAATGCAAAATCAGATCAAATTCACACCGAAGTTACCCACGCTATATAATCACGAGGTTAGTCACGATTGATGTAAGTCGTGTTTGCTCTGGACTAAATCCAAGATTTCTCTAACGAACTGGTTATCAATTCATAAAAAACAAATGCGGAATCAAACAACAAAAAAAGGATAAACATAGCTGGCAGATTGCCAGAAAATAGCCGCAATAGATTCGTATATCGGCAGTCTAAAAAAACAGTAAAAAAGACAGACCCAAAAAAATCGTCTTTTCATTGAAGGCTGATCTGTTATATTTTGATTAAAAATCTGTATAAGTTATTGCTGCCTCTATTGGCTGATCTCAATTAACCTTCATTTAGAGTGACACACACCCATTTGACCTTATCTCTTTGAATTAAAGTAAATAAGGGTCAATTTCAAAGTGAGGAAGTCATTTTTGAGAGTGAGGTAAGTCAAGTGTGACCAAAAATTTAATCACGCGCATGAACAAAAAACTCGCTCCACTAAGAGCGAAAAATGACGTCACACATGCAACTCAGTTGAAATTGTATGAACGAATGAAAAAAAAGTGGCTGTGACGTCACATGGTCGTAACAAAAATCATGAAGACGAAATAAAAAAACATAGCAGGACAAGTCCTGAAATACACCTGACCAGCAGATCAGTTGAACAATCCCAGCCAACAAGACAAAATCTCAAAAGTTGAGAAACTAAAAGAATCAAACAAACTAACCAAAAAAACGATCATTGCTAAAAACCCTTGAAACCTTTAACTTGAAGGCCATATATGACTCATTTCAAAATACTCATTAACTCACTCAAAAACCTTGAAAGAGATGAATCTGCCACTAAAAGTAGATAAACTGGACAAATATGACAAATGCATAAAGAAACTGAGAAGAGAAAATTTGAAAATTTCCATAAATAGGGCTATTAAAAACGTCAAAACAATTTTTTGATTCTGGAGTTCTGTTTTGTATACCGTTTACAACATTTAAAAAGTTTCGTTGGTCAGTAAAGATGGTTAAACTCAGAGAATGACAAAAAAATCGAAAAATTTGAAAACAATTGAAAATTTTAAATTGCAAGCTTTATTTTAAAAATTCCCTACAATTGCAAAATTAAAAAAATGGAAACTATTTTATTGCCCCTAGAAACTATGCAATAACATACTAGCAAACCTTATAGCAGGTTCCCTGGCCAATGAATAAAAATTTCAAAAATTTAAAGAAAAAATTGCAACTTTATCAAAAAATTGGTGAAAGATATTAAAATGTTGAATACTATTCTCTGGCCAAAAAAAATTTTCCAGTTAACTGTTAGCAAACCCTAGATGAGGCTTCTTGCCCCCTGGGGCTGGCAAACTTGAATAATGACAATAAATGTCAGAAAATTTGAAAAAAAAACAATTGAATTAAAAAAATTGGTAAAATTCGTCAAGTTAAAATGTTTAAAACCGCTTTATTACCACTAGAAACTATGGAATAACCTATTATTAAACCCCAGAGGAGTTTTTTTGACATCAAAGTCTGAAACAACTCAAAAAATGACAAACATTTTCGAACAATTTGAAAAAATTAGTATAAATTACCATGTTTATGTTTGGAGTAGCAATAGATATAGCGCTTAAAGTGGCCGTAAAAAGCAATTACGTCTTGCAAAGAACCTCTATCAACTTTAATAAACCTCAATTTCAGACTGGTCTAACAAAAAATCCAAAAAATGACGGAAAAGTGCTTAAAATCTAAAAATTTCATTATTTTAGGCTCAAAAACTCCCAAAAATGACCTTTTAACCTTGAATTACGGCCTTCCCAGTAGCTTCACCACGCTGAGTACTTGAGTGACTACTAAACGCGGGCCTCTAATGAAACTTGATGCCCGCTGAGCTTTACCTGTTTATCCCGTTTTGAAAGCTCAAAATCATGAAAACAGGCGTGAAAAGATCTTACAAAAAAAAAGACAGAGCACCAATACAATCCAATTATTGGATTGTAAAAAAACCAAGAGAAGGTTAATAATAGCACCAGCTATTGCTGTGCGGCTATTAATAATATTCAGTTTATTTGAAAAAATTTGAAGCTAATCAAAACATACCTGGCAGATTGCCGGAAAATAGCCGCCGTTGATTCCAATAAGCATGATTGGGATTGTAAGAATAGATATTGAAAAAAAAGATTTTTGTACAAAAACATTTTTTAAGTCCGATTTATTTTGATGGCATTTCGTAGTTGAACATAACGTACTTCTGTTTCTTAGAGAGAGGCTCCAGGGGCTACTATCAATACCAATAAGCATTAGAGATGGTAACTAAGACCTATAGGAATGACGTTCAAATAGCGGGCATCTAAAATTGGGCTTTATGGGTTTATCCCGTTTCAACTTCTGACTTCAATTTTTTATACTGACTCTATTCAATTTGAATTGCTTTGCTGAGCAACTGATGTTCAAAATCACTTTCAGCAGAATGAGAGAAGAGAGAAACTAGCCTAGAGAAGTCAAAAAGATATCACGCAAAATGTTGAAAAAGCGGCAAAATGAGGTAAAGCGAAACATTTTTTTATTGGACGAAGTACAAAAACATAGCAGGACAACTCCTGACCTACAATTCAAAGAATTTTTATTGACTAAACAGAAAAACTAGACCTAGAATGGACTATGAGTGAATTGAGAAAACCATTTTTGAAAAAAATCAGAACAAAAAATTAAAAAATAATCAAAAAAATCAATGTCAAAATGCCGCATGTGAACAAAAAAAAACCACTAGCGAGAAATGAAAATTTAATTCAAACAAAAAACTAGGCCTAGAATGAGCTGTGAATGGATTGGGAAAACCATTTAGAAAAAAACCGATCCGAAAAATCCAAAAAAAACAGTAAAAATCAGAGTGAAATTGCCGCATGTGAACAAAAAACCACTACCGAGAAACCGAACTTTTGTTCAAACACCGTTTTCTCACTCTATTTTAAAATTAGAGCGAAAAAAATTCACGCCGCAAAACCACTCGCTTTTTCGCTCCATTTCCTGTTTCGGCGTGACCAAAAACACCACTCCAATTTGACTTCAAAAATCATGAAAATGTGTGAACAGATCTTAAAAAAAAGACAGCGCCCCAATACAATTCAAATTCTTTGAATTGTAAAAAATAGGAGCGCTATAATAGCCGGCTGAGAAGATGAGGGCGGCTATTAATAAAACCTAAAATAAAAATCCCATGATAAAGCCACCAAAAACAAGGTCATAGTTTTCAGTACTCAGCCGGTAGGACATCTATTTAAAGAGAGCATTTTGCGAATTGACAATACAACTTTGAACGTTAAAATTATTATTTTTGAAATACTCTAAGCGTTCAATGTCAAATGGAAACAATCAGAAGTTTCAATTATGCCTCTCAAAATTACTAATTGGACTTGTCAACTCAAAGTAATTGCTGACTCTAGTAACTCTAAACCGTTAAATCTCTCAAGTAACAAATGCATTAATATTCAGATTGCATGGTCTCCAATTTTTGCGCAGTGAATTTTCACAGCTCAATCAAGATTTAAAAGTGCAAAAATAACAAATGAAAAATTTTGAAAAAAGCTTTTGAATTTCACACTCGATGCTGGACGGGCTTTCTAGTGATACAACTCTAGCAAATATGACGGAAAAGAAAACAACACAGTTGAGTTCCTTCCTCACAAAAGGAAGCTGAGTATCCTTTGAGCATTTAATCTTTCCAGCATCCAAAATTTGAAGCTTCCGAAGTTTAGACCAAACTCCGTTCCCGAAATGGGATCAAAAATGCCATAAATTGCTTTAACCTCTGAGCAAATAAAATATTCTCGTTAAAAACGACCGATTAACGTCGGGCGAATTTCTCTCGAAAGGCAGGAGGAGCTTTATTCTAATGTAGCTCACTTCAATCAGGGGAGGGGTTCATTGTAGCTTTGTCTAGTGGAGTGATAACTTCACTGAGATATTCAAATAATTAATGTTATCAGTGGTTTTTATAGACTACTACTAAAATGATTTGAATTGAAACAACGATACAAATTTCGTCAAACTTTCCAGTTGAATTTTTGTAATAAAATGCCGTTCATAGAATTTAGCTGTTTAAAATTGTCAATAAGAAATATGTAGATCACGCAAAGCACTGAAAATTCACTTCAAAAACCAAATCAGTCAGACGAAAAAGAAACACGAATACAGTACATGTTGCGATCTTCGTTTGAAAGTAATTGAAATGGATTTCTTTGGACCGTATCTTGCTAAATTTTGGATTAAAGGCTAAATTTTGAATCAAATGCTAAATTTTGGATACTGTATTTGCAAAAATACAGAGGCGTTACTACCATAGACTTCCCCGAAACGATGAGGTCAAAAAATCTCGCATTTTGCATTTCTCAAAGGTTAAGTTTAAGAACATTGGTAAACATTAAAGATTTAATTTATAGATTTAACGATCAGATAGCGTACGAAAATTTACTGACAAAAATCAGCAGAAATAAATAAGACATCTAAGAGCTACAAAAATCGAACCAGGCTAAATTTTGGGTAAAAAATAAACCAGTTTTTTACTGCACAATTGTTAAACTACCAAATTAAGCACGATTGTTAGCACAGAAAATTAGAAACCGCGAAACAACTTTTATAGCAAAAAATTCATTTTCAAAAAAAGATCCGCCTATATAGAAGCTAATACATAGTTACGTTTCAGTTGGGATAAACAATGAATGGACCACAAGAGTTACTGGCTTGCTTGAAATGATTGACAATTTAAAAGATAGCACAAACGTTGGCAACCAAAACTGTTTCGAAGATGCCAGGAAATCAAAAGCAGCGAATTGGTACTAGAATTTACGCTATCTATTGATATCCAGCGTAAACTGAGAATTTCTTTAGAAGACACAAGAAACAGAAATATTCGCCCAATTCTTGTGCACATGGAGGGATAGATAGAATCACAAAAGACCATCGTCACAGCACTGAATCGAAGTCTGAATCTTCGCTTTCCACTTGCTCTTCTAGACTTTGCTATTCATACAGGCTCGGGATTTTCCAGGAGCAGGAATTCTTAGCTGAGCAGCAAATATTGGCGTGTTTTAGTGCTCAATTAGTTTTAGAGTTCGGTTAAACTTTAGTTCTGTTTATAAATAACGTTGAAAACGAGAGCCATGGATTCGTTAGTTGCAGTACAATCAGTTGATTTCTACAGTGCAGTTGGCATGAAATGGCATATTTGGCATTTTGATCCCGGAAAACGTCTGGAAAAAACTAGCCAATGCAATCAGACTTCAGCAGTTGATAAGCCGCTTTTTCCATACTCGTCCTCCAGTGCAATTTGCATGAATATATGCTCTAGCGAAGCTGTGTTTACAATACACTCCGAAAGAACTTTGTCCGCTTTCAGTTTGTCCAGCTGTGAGAACAGAGTACTGAGTTTGACACTGTCTTTGGGGATGTTGAAGAACATGTGTTTGTACAGTCCGGCAGAAAATGTGTACTGTAAAGTGGCTTGTGGGAAGATAGAACAGAACTGTGAGTCAGACATCCCAGTCGAATTCGACTGGCCTGAAAAAAATCGGTCTAAAACTCGACTGGAAACTAAACTTAAAAACCAAATTCAGACCTCAAAATTTCAGATAGAAAAATTTTTAAAATGATCAACTACATGACAAATTTAACTAACTTCGGATGAATTGCTCTGCATTAACACCCAGAACCCCACAATTTTGTTATGTGCACAATTGTATAGGTACTATAGTAGCTTCAAATTAAGTTACAGCTGCACGCAATTCCAGTAGACTGAATTAACAAGGGCCGGTTATTGGGAAAGGAAAACTATTGCCAAAAACATGCTCGTGTTTTTACTTCGAAAACGTATTTTTTTTACTGACAACTGCGTGTTGCCAAATTAGCTGACTGAACTTGCACTTGACACTTCTGCAGTGTGGAGCGTCTTTGGACCAGAATGTGTGCAGATCTAGAATCATAACTACACAGCAACGCTGCGGTTCCGTCTTTAAATTTTTAGTATGAACGAGAAACAGTGTGATATTGGTTGTGAGTTAAATTTGGCAACGGAATTTCCCAGTAGCCCATCTTTCCGATGAAAAAGTTTTCACAAATAAGATTCTCACAAATGAGAACATTTAATAGAGGATCAAATAACATTTCCGACCAACGTCGGGCGATTTGCTCTCAAACAACTGCCGAGCGGCTGACTTGGTCAGTACCAAGATACGGTTTAAGGTGAGCGCGGCTGAGGGAAGGGAGAAGCTCACGGGGGAGGGGTGGGGGGGGGGGTTTGAAGTGGGGGGTTTCAAACTTAAGAAGCGCCCTTCATCCATGAATTTACGTCTCCAATAAACAGTTTCGCTGAATTGCATACTTAAAGTCTAGTAAGCCGAAAACATCTGAGAGCCATTAATGCCTTCTTGTCGTTGCTGGTTCATCCCGTTTATGAGGACAAAAAATCGGTCAAGCGAAAAATCGCATAAAAAAGACCACAGGACTAATAAAATGCTACAAACTCCGTTTGAAAGCAACTAAACACTTCTTTGTGACCTACCATCACAAGAATTACTCGATGTATTTTCAAGCAAGAGAACATAGCCTTCGAATCCAATAATTCTAGCTAAACGCTCATGCGCAGAAAAGTGCTGTTGCTGCAAAAACTTGGAGGTAGGCCTGCATTTTTTCTTCCGTCAACTGCGCTCAAATCACGAGATGTGACATGGGAGATACTTAGAAACCCCTTACATTAAACGAATAGCTTCATAACATCTGCAGATGGTTGTTAGTTTACAAGCTGCTCCTTAAAAATCACTAACTTAGTTTGCTCATGTTTACCAATTTCTCTCAAGGGGACAAGCAAATTATGCGTGAACCACCCACAGTTACACCATAAAATTATGCCTCTTCCAGTGAACCGTAAACTTATAGACGATATAGTTCTAGCAGAACTGCACAGCAACTTAAAGCGCTCGGAATTTACAATTCTCTTTCAACTAAAATTCAAACCAATCATACAAAATATCGCCTGAAAAATATGAGCAGGACTATAGTGATTGCTAATTTCGTTTGAATTTAACATTAGCAAAAAATTATTATTTAAGTTCACTAAGTTTGCTAAGCCATTTATTTTGACCCGGTATCTTTAACAAAAGAGGTCCCGAAACTTTAGGGGTTGAAGGTCAGTAAAGTTAGACCCATATATTTTACCTGATATCATTTCGTCCAAAGCAACACGTGTACTGCTTCCAACTCTTGCCACTTTGTCAACATCATCAATTCTGGTATCAACTACCTCAACTTTGCCACTTGTAACAGGAACCTTTTCTGTGGTTCCAATTTCATCACTGTCCAGTACCTTCACAGTGACTGAGTAGAATTTGCCATGTTCCTCTTTCAGGTTTCGAGGCGTGTCTTCGCAGAAAGACTTGCCTTTTGTCATGATGCAAATTGTGTCGGCTGAGCTCTCACATTCTAAAATGAATTATTCGAGTCCCTCTGCCGTTTAAATGTTCGACCACAATTTATTAAGAACCACGGTAATTCAGACAAAAGCCAGTTATTCAACTTTTCGTGCTCCAAAAGCATAGATTTATAAATTGCAGTAAAACGTTACTTGCTTGAAATTCTTGAAGTTTTACAAGAAAGAACGTCTGTGTAACAAAAAAATAACCGACTGACGTCGGGCGGATTGCTCTCAAACGACCGCCGAGCGGTAATTCGGACAAAAGCCAGTAATTCAAGATTTATAAATTGCAAGTAAAACGTTATTTTTTCTTACCTTCCATGGTATGCGAGCTGATAATTACTGTGCAGCCGTTGCTCTTTGCAGCTTTGATCAACTTGCCAAAGTTCATGCGGGTAATGGGATCCAGTCCTGAACAATAATGATAACATGAATATTGATCGACTCGAGATCTTTTTATACATAAAATACCCTAAATTCCCATTTACACTACACATTCATAATTCACAAAATGCAAGAACATAACCGACTAATGTCGGGCGAATTGCTCTCAAACGACCTGCTAGTGTCAGTAGCTCGCTGTGTAGTGAGGCTAGCTTTAGCTTAATTGAAGGGTCATGCAGTGAGCGCAGCGGGGGTGCAACGGATCAATTTCTAAGAACCGCCCTTCACACCATAAGTATAAGTCTCCAAAAGTTTCTGTGAATTTTATACTTGGAGACTAGTGAGCTGATAGGCTCTAAGAGAACTTATTGCCCACTGAGCGCTACTTGTTATTCCATTTTTGAGAACGAAAAGTCAAATGGGGCAGACGAAAAATCAGTCAGGCCAAAAATCTTAAAAAGACCAACAGGACTAATATTATTGCTACAAATTTTGTTTGAGAGCAAGTAATTAAAATGTGGTAATAAATGAGCCGCCATAAAACTTCGTTACGCACTGAGGCAACTTGCCTTATAAAACAAGGAATCGGGGGTTGTAGAAAATTTTGGAATCACAACCAACCTTTTCTCGCCGAATCTGACAATAACGAAGACTTGGATATTTTGGCTCTAAAAACGCATATATTTTGTCTTTCAAAATGTAAGCCTTTTAAAATCGTGAACGCCATCAAAAGCTCCTTGCACTAGAAAAACACAAGGAAAGTGCGTTGGCACATAATGTTGCGACCCCGCTCAACTACCAAATGAGGAGATAGAAAACATTCCAAAAACTCACTCCGAAAACCAACTAAAAGAAAAAATATTGCTGGATTAGAGGGCCGGTTAGACTTGCCATTTATGAGAGTACTGGACAAGACAAACACAAGAACCAAATAAAAGCAAACATTAATTAAGATCAAAATTCGATGATTATATTTTAAAAAAATACCATTTAATAACAAAAGAAAATTTAATCAGATAAAACCTGAACAAAACAAATTAACTCTCACTTCTTTAGATACGATGAGACCTGCCAATAATGAGACTTGGTAAGAGGTCGACAAAGAAGAGCAAAAAGGTCTAAGTTCAATTATACGTTTCTATTTTTTCAAAACAACCAATTTCAAATCGATTAAAACCAAAATGTAT
Organism: Convolutriloba macropyga; assembly: GCF_964194025.1. Lineage (NCBI taxonomy): Eukaryota > Metazoa > Xenacoelomorpha > Acoela > Convolutidae > Convolutriloba > Convolutriloba macropyga. The sequence continues at coordinate 73,763,854 of NC_134471.1, read as the reverse complement.
CAAATCGGCTCAATTAAAAAGTTAGTTTACACCACATATGAAGCAACTGAGAGCTTTCACTATCCATAATATGTCAGACAACTACAAAAAAGAACGTTAAAAACGAAAAAAAATCAATTAAATTTAACAAGAAAGAGGTGTCGGAACCGCTAAAATCATAAGCAATTCATGGAAAACATTAAACATCTTCAATTGGACACTTTTGAACGCCTATTGGACCATCTCATTAGTGTGATAATATGGCAAAGGAACAAAAGTGGTAAAATATCCAAAAATCACACTTTTCTTATGAATGTGCGTAGTACCAAAGACAGGAAACCGTTGGTCGGAGATAAAACAGTTATCAAGATTGGTTCACTAGAAACCAAATGCGATCTGTCGTCATAAATGTCAAGCCAAAAAATTGACAGAACTAAGATAAAAGTAGAAACGCTCAAAAGTCCATCGATTTTTTGGAATAAATATTTTCAAAAACTACAACAAACGATAAGCTTGTACCTTAATACAAGAACTGATTACTTTACAACTGCTCAGGAAGCAATATGTGCTTGATATTAGTAAGGCCGAATCACAACACGGAAAAATTACAAATACGGACAGAACAAAAATTTCAAACAATCAATTGAAACCAATGTTGAAGCCATTAAAACTATTAGACATTGAAAACCATTGAAAACTTTATATTGACAGAAAGGATTTCAATTTTTCGGTTGGGTCTACTATGATTGTAAATGAGTTTTCTTTGCAAAGGGGTTTTCGTGAAAAGGCAACAAAAAGAACAACAGATAATGATCAGTATCGAAGACATAAGAAACACAATTTTAAGCTCTTAAGACGTCAGTCAAACATAAACAAAAAGCAAATACTGTTTGGAGCAACAGAAAAATAATGCGCCTGGTCCAAAATGAGACGAAGATACTTGTTGACAATGAGAACAAAAATAGAGAAGTGAAAAAACAGTCTTTAAAAATGAATTAATTGAATTTCATCAAAACCGTTAGCTATAAACTGAAATGAGTAGATGGATAGTATTAAATATCTAAAGAAGCGTTTGGGTTTGGTTGTCAAGAATATTCAGCACACCAACAAAAAGAGCAATTAGAAGCAAAATTTTAATAAATTCTGTTAAATTTTGCGAGAGAACGGTTTCGCAGCCGTTAAAACTAAGCCGTTAAAACTGTAAAGCATTGATGAAGCCAAAAAAAACCATGAGCTTTCCTCTGAAGACATAATGTATTTTCATTTGGGTTCATTTTGTTTCAAGTAAAAATCTGTCATTTATTGGGCCCTGATTTGAAATCATTTTCGTCAGTAATGCTTATAAAACTAACAGAAACCGCAAAAATTTTCGAAGAAGACCGCCCTCAAATAATCCAAACAATTATTGATTATAAGATCCAAGACGAGCCCACCCTAGCGCCGATTTTCCTGCTCGTCCAACAAAAACACTTTATTATTCCATAAGTTTATTTTAAGTTTTATTAACATCTACGAGTTAAAGGTCAATAGTGTGCATCTAAGTAGTGCCAAACCCTTATGCCCTAACTCTTCAGTTTTAGAGAATTGAGTTTTTGATTAAGTTCATTAAGCTATTTCAGAGGTGATTTTTTTTAGGTAAGTCACGCAATTGACCTAGAAGCAGATCTAAAGCAGTAGAAGTCAATGAAATATAAAAATTCAATTCCAAGAAGTCAGGTCCCAAGAATCGTCGACTGAGACGAATTAAAAAAAACCATTATGTCTCCAATAATAGCTGCTATCGCTCCGCGGCTATTAAAGAAACCATTTGAGTATATAGTACCCCCCCACCCCCAATTGGGTCGGAATAATAAATGCCACATTGTCAGAAAATAGCCGAGAGAGCTTCATTGACCAGGACAATAAAAATGACCGGAGAAAAGAATAGTCTTTTTAGTAATTGCTGAGACGTCATTTTTTAGAGGAAATTGTATAACTTATGTGTTCTATTAGCTGCCATAAAAAACCTTCAATTAGTCACATATACTCAGCTGACATTATCTTCTTCGAGCAAAGTTGGCGAAAAATACATTTGAGAGAGGAAACTCTGAGAGAGGCAAGCAAACAGAAAAGCACTGCAATTCAAAAAAAAAAGTATTCTGATTTCAGATTATCATCCTTTTCAAATTCAATTTCTAACACTAATGTCTTTCAAGAAAAGTAGCCTCATAATTAATCATCTTTTGTGACATCTATTGAAGTTCTACATTCTCAAAGCTTTCAGCCTCAATACATTAACAATTCTGCGTGAGAGCTCTAAACCACGAAAAAAAACAAGCGCAAAAAATCAGTTGTCAGACGAAAAACCAATCGTAAGAAAAAAATGCATAAAAAACCAAGAGGACTAAAATAATTGTTACTCTTTGTTTGAGAGCAATTAGTGACACTGTAAAAAAACAATGATAGCTGTTACTTACCCGTTGTGCTCTCGTCCAATATCACCAATTTGGGAAATCCAATAAATGCAATCATTGTTGACACTTTTCTTCTGGTTCCACCACTGCATCTACTCAACAGCTTACCCATGTGCGATTCAGCGTCCAATATCTTAGCCATGAATTGTATTTGTTGAGTAACTTGGCTAGCTGTCAACCCTCTCAGAAATCCAAACAAACGCACCAGAGTTTCTGCCTTCAAATACCCAACGCATTTATCCATTTGCGAGCAGTACCCAACGTCTCTGAGAACACCCCATGGGTTCAGAGCCACAGATTTGCCGAACACTTCGACCAAGCCCGACTGAAGTCTGATCCCACTTGTTAAGATCTCGAACATTGTACTTTTTCCAGCTCCGTTTACTCCCAAAAGTGCATAGCACTCGCCCTCTCTAACGCTCATATTCATTCCTCGGAGCGCTCTGACGGACTTCGCGATTCCATAGTACGAATGGCGGACGTCAGAAACATTAACCGCAACTTCTTCACCGTGAACTTGGACAGATCGACGTCTGCGAAAAATTGATGACACGAAGTTGAAAAATACTCTCAACAGCAAGGATTCAATCACTACAATAAGTGTGAAAAATACTGCAGACTGGATAAGCCAGTAAGTTGACGCTTCTTTATTGCTCTTTGGGTCGCTTGAAAACAGAAGACCCAGACCGCCTGTGGGTATGACGTAACCAGGGACGATCAGCAAATAAAACCATCGTGACATCTCAGTTAAACTATCGTGCAACTGTCTCGAGAAAAAGAATATCTGGTATAACACAAAAACTATCACAGTCAAGCCAAGATGAATCAGAATAGAACTGAAAAACTTGGCAATAAAGATCGCAAAACAAACAAAAGTAAAAGAGAACAGAGCAAAGGGTCCTAAGGTCTCAAATTTCAGAAAATCTGCATCACTATACTTAAAATTTCGCTCTTCGTAGTAGAAAACGATGGCGGCGAAATAACCAAATGTCAGCACGAAATATCCCGAAATTCTTACGAATAAGGAGAATAATTGAAAGGCTCCATTAGCTCTAAAAAACGATGCTAGATTTTGATCATTCCTCAAAGACTCGATGCGAATGATGAAATAGAGCAAGAATGGGTAAATATACACTGGCATAAACAGACAAATAGCGCTTTGGCACGTCTTCAAGGCTGACGATTCTCTCGCTTCGTTTTCTTCATCAATCCAGGACGACTGGGACTCTTTCGGGAAATAAGTGACAGCGACTTTCAAGTTTTGGGCAAATTCACTGGATGAATAAATGGGTACCATCGCAGTCAGGCACAAAAGCGTACTGCTTTGAAAATGATTGTTGATCACACAGTCAAATATCCCCGAATTCTGATTGTACTTTAGGAAAAACGGATAGATGTTGAAAATTTCAGTGGGAGCTTCTTGGTATTTTCTCATAATGTCTTCCTCCGAAATCGAGTCAATAAGTTTCATTCCAGGTTTCTCAAATTTGTTTTGTAGTTTCTTCATTTCAGAATCCGGTGCGTTGCCAAAAACAGCAACTTTTGGATTCGTGTTTAGGGTAAATGGAGTTACTGTAATGTTCCCATGCGCAAATATACCTTCTGAATCCTGCACAAACTGGTCAAGGTAACACAGCAACATTATCAAGTGTGGTATACCAAACAAAACGATTGGAAAAAGAATTAAGAACTTCAAATTTTGCATCACAACTCGAAATAAATCTACAAGCAGTGCAAACTTTACTTGCGAAATTAACCACGAGAAGAAGTTGTTGCATATTTTTTCGGATCGGTCATGTTGCTCCGAATTCTCAAACATCACAGATTGCATTGAACCTTTGTCAACTGTATCGTTAACATTTAGTAAGTTTGGAACTTTTGTACTATCAGTAGACTTCTTTTCACCAGCAGCGCGATTGTTGGATAATGACACGAATACATTTTCCAACGTGGCCGCGTTAAAACTGTACTCAACTTTCTTTTCGTCTAATTGGTCAAGAATTTTAGAAAGACAACTCGATTTTTCAGTCGCTATTTGAAACAAACCTCCATCATCGCTAGGTGGAAAATTTGCTTCCGGACAATATTTCAGAACTATTTCACGGACAGATGATTCGAATTCGGAAGCGTACGTAAAAGTATAACCAACACCAAAAAGCGACTTCAAATAGGAAGCGGTTCCTATAGCTCGTAAGTAACCATCTGAAATAATCGCAATTCTCTGTGAAAGAACATCGGCTTCTTGCATGAAATGCGTACACAAAATCACAGCTTGATTTGGGTTTTCCTGTTGTTGAGTTTGAAAAAAGGACCATAATGTTTTTCGCGTAGCAGCATCGACTGCCGAGGTTGGTTCGTCAAGTATTATCAGCGGAGAATTTGCAGCGTATGCCATTGCAATACAAACGCGTCGTTTTTGACCTCCAGAAATATTTCTCGGTTTTTGCGACGATTTTTCAAACAAACCCAAAACTTGCAGTAATTTCACACAACGTTCTCTGTTGAACTGAGAACCTTTCAACATACACATGAATTTCAGATGCTCCATAACCGTCAATCGATAGAAGAATCTGTCTTCTTGGGGACAAAATGACAATTTTGACAAAGCTTCCTTTCTGTTGATTTTTGAGTCAATACCACAAATTTTGACGTCACCAGCTGTAGCTGAATGGAACCCGGAGATAATATTCATAGTTGTCGATTTTCCGGCTCCATTTTTACCGAGCAGCCCAACTATTTCGCCCTCGTAGATTGAGAACGAAACATTTGTGACAGCTTGCGTTCCGTTTTTGTATTTCTTAGTCAAACCGCTGACCTCGACAACTGGCTGCTTTTTCGTCTCTAGTTGCAATTCCTCGTGGACTTCGAAGCGGCCCACATGTTCATGCTTGGACTTCTTTTTGAAAATGAGCCCTATAACACAGGTCCAAAGCGGCCCGAAGTTGACCAAAAACAGTAATGATGCTAGTATTGAAAACACCAACATAGTGCATAATGTTTCGAGAGTATTGCCGAAAAACATTTGCTCCGGAACATTAAAGTAACTATTCAAAGAGAATAAATTAATTCCAATTTTCGAAAATTCTGCAGCTTGTGCTAGCTGGAACAGGTTTCTTGCTTGTGCAACAGGGTGTAACAAAATTGCAAGCCGGATTGCTTTTGATGAAGGGTAAGGAAGCGAGTTTTGAACGTTGCTCCACATAACTAAAACCACCCACGTTATCAACATTTGAAATATGGCTAATAAAAACGTCAACGTTCCTTTCACAAACTTCGAAGATATGAGGGCGAAAATTGCGGCGACTAGAAAGGTCAAAGTTAAACATAGCCAAAGGATGAACAAATTTGACGATAATGAAAACAGTACTGGCATTAACTGGACAAAGTTTATAGCAGACCAAATCATTGCCTGGGTGATAATGGCCAAATACCATGATACCATCTGTTCCGATTTTGATATGCCCAGAGACCACAAAAGCTCGTCCGTTTTTCGCTGTTTATCTTGGTGCAGTTCTGACAAACAGATAGAGTAAAAGAGAAACACACTGAAACTGAAGGTGTCGATAGTTGTGAAGACGTATCTTGATTCAATAAATTGTTCAAAAGGAGTTTCAAAGTTGATTTGTTTGCCATTATCAATGATATTGCAAAGATTATCTCGTGCTGTCCACGATTCGTACCCCAAGTCCATCTGTCCAATTGAAGTCATCCTAAAATGCAGAAATAATGCCATTTAGCCTGTTTTGCTACTTAATTTTTCCAAAGTTGATCAGTTACCCAACTTTTGAAAAAAATGAGCTAACCGAATTAATCCTTAGTCTATCTGAGTCTGAGAGAGGCCTCAAAAATAAGATCTGCGCAAAACAAAAACCATGTGTACATTTTCTCAGGGAGCTCTGTTGGTATAGATCTTCAATCTTCAAGACAACTTTGTAGCACTTAGTTATCACAATGATGAAAAATCTTATATTTATTGTTTATAGCTCGAACATTACCTCACAATAAATACATTAACATACATCTTCTGAATTCTCTTTTAACGTTTCCCCTTCAATTTCTCACAAACTGTACGAGTGAAAAGCTTAAATGAAACTGGATTTCTAAGTACATATCGCATTTTCTCACTGAATCATTCAGCGCTCCGAAAGTTGTTTACAGAAGATTTGTTTTAAGTTTTCATTGCAGCAGACAAATTTTAACTATTGAGCTGTATGTTTTTTAATTATTCCAAAAACTTGCCGGCTTGAGATTGCGTGTTTACTTAGAAAAATAAACAAACGTATTTATCACAATCTTTAAATATCTCCAGCTGCGGAACATGGGTTAGCTATTGCGACATTTGAAAATAGCATCTATTTGTTTTGTTTGTCGAGTCTGAGTGCGACCGGTTACGTTCCCAGATTATTAGCGATTATTTGCCTTCAACACGTTGGTTTTGAAAAAAAAAAACAAAATAGGAACCATGATTTCAGAAAAGAGAACAAAAGTCAAAAAGGGGTCTACCTATAGCTGCCTCAAAAAATTTTAGCGTTCATAGATTTCAAGAAATCAAATGTATTCTTCGTTCATAGACGAGTTTGTGTGTCACTAGCATTCCCCTCTACGCTGACCCGCATTCAATTTCCCACTGGTATGATGTGTAATTATAGCTAGCTAGAATGCGGCTCGATGATAACGTTTCCGATGCAAAGCGAGTTAAATTTTTAAGGTAACAAGAGAGGAGAGTACAGCCCTCAAGTGATACAAAACGCTTTGGTTCACCGCATTCTGAGAGCGCTGTAACCTACTCAATGCAAGACGTAAGCTTTCATTCTTGGCCCTTGAATCTTTCAGCTGAAGATATTCCAGTAGAACGTTCTAGGTAAAACATGAAGCAGTCAGGGGTTGCATCAGCTGTCTTAACCACAAAACGACTGGAAAAATAATCAGCTCGTACAGTGCACACGGTCTACACAAAAAACGAGGTTCCTGTCAGCAGCATTTTTGTTGGAGGAGCCTTGGCACGAGACAAAAATTGAAGAGATTAACATGGTAAAATTGAACAGATACATAAGGCGTTTAGGCATTATGTGCAACAAGTATTATTACTCTTTAGGCAATGACCTTTTTTATTGACAAAATCACTTTTATTTAAAAAAAGACGAAACAGCAGTCTATTTAAGAATAACAATCCACTCTAAGAGTTCCACTTTAATAGGTTACTCAAGAAAATTCTGTAGACCGATACAAAAGAGCTCTTATTTATTTTCTACCTCAATTAATAACTCACAAAATATACACAACCTTTTATATTACAACTTCTGGATTCTGTTTTAATGTTTTCCTCTTGAATTTTTCAGAAAACGTACGCTCGGTAAGGCTTCAAAATCAATTTGTGCATTTCTTAGTAAAACTTCACTTTTGTTATTTGATTATTCAGCAGCCGAAAAATATGTATAAAAGATTTGTTTTACGTTTCCATTGGCGGCAGTCATACTTTAACCATTGAGCTGTATGTTTTCTAGTTATTCAAAACACTTGACGGCTTGAGACTTCATGTTTACTTAGGAAGCTAAACTGATATGTAATTGTCACAATCTTTAAAAACCTCAAGCTGCGGAACATGGGTTAGCTATTGCGACATTTGAAAATCCCATCTATTTGTTTTGTTTGCCGAGTCTGACTGCGACCAGTTACGTTCACAGATTATCAGCGATTATTTGCCTTCAACACATTGTTGGCTTTAAAAAAAACAATAGGAACCATGATTTCAGAAAACAGAACAAAAGTCAAAATGGGGTCTACCTATATATGCCTCAAAAAATTTTAGCGTTCTCATCTTTGTTGGTTGAAACATATGAAATTCACCTAGTCCAGTTTCCAGAACATCGTGTCACAGTGGAGGACGAAAAAGGAAAACTTCTTCTTAAGCTAATGAAGCAAAGACCAAATCCGTCACGAGAAGTCTCAAAAACTGTTCATCTCAGATTGACAACCTCATGGGAAAAAAAACAAACGAGACGTCCGATGTGAGAATTCGATGAAACCAGAGAGCGAGATTATTCAACGTCATTGTCAATTCTGTTCGTCAAAGAGGACAAATTAGTCCTATATGTGGAGGCTATTCACACAAAATAGTGCGACTTCAAATGCATTGCAACTTGCCGTCGAGCTGTTACTCACCATTTGAAAAAAAGTCCTTAACCAGATAATCCTTAGTCTATCTGAGTCTGAGAAAGGCCTTCAAAGCTAACATCTTTTTAATTATTCCAAAAACTTGCCGTCTTGAGATTGCGTGTTTACTTAGAAAAATAAACTGATACGTAACTATTACAATCTTTAAAAAATCTCCAGCTGCGGAACATGGGTTAGCTATTGCGACATTTGAAAATCCCATCTATTTGTTTTGCTTGTCGAGTCTGAGTACGACCCGTTACGTTCTCAGATTATCAGCGATTATTTGCCAACACGTTGGCTTTGAAAAAAAAACAAAATAGGAACCATGATTTCAGAAAACAGAACAGAAGTCAAAACGGGGTCTACCTATAGCTGCCTCAAAAATTTTAGCCATCATAGACTTCAGTACCATTGTTATCCAGATTAAGAAGAAATGAGTGCTGAACCAGATACAAGAGGAGCTTTATGTGGCTAATTGCAATCATTCGAGTTGAACAATAATTGCTTTTTGTGTCCCCATGTCCAGAAAAAAGCAGCTGAAAAAGTCTGCTTTATAAACACGGTGCACACCAATGACTGGCTGAACTGCCCATGTCCACGTAGTTTCCATGCTCTTAAGGCACAAGTCTGAACAGAACCACGAAATCAAGTGTATTCTTGTTTCATAGATGAGTGTTTCACTAGCATTCCGCTCTGCGCTGACCCGCATTCAATTTCCCACTGGTATTTGTAAATAGAGCTAGCTAGAATGCGGCTCGATGATAAACTTTCCGATGCAAAGGGAGTTAAATTTCTAGAGAAGTAACAAGAGGGGAGAGTACAGCCCTAAGGTGGTACAAAACGCTTTGGTCCACCGCATTCTGAGAGCGCTGTATCCTACTCAATTCAAGACGTAAGCTTTCATTCTTGGCCCTTGAATCTTTCAGCTGAAGATATTCCAGTAGAACGTTATAGGTAAAAAATGAAGCAGTCAGGGGTTGCGTCAGCTGTCTTAAGCACAAAACGACAGGAAAAATTATCAGCTCGTACAGTGCGCACGGTCTACACAAAAAACGAGGTTCCTGCCAGCAGCTTTTTTGTTGGAGGAGCCTTGGCACGAGACAAAAAGAAAATAAATCAACATGGTAAAATTGAGCAGATACATCAGGCGTTTAGGCATTATGTGCAAAAACAAGTATTGTTATTCTTTGGGCAATGTCCTTTTTTAATGACAAAATAACTTTTATTTAAAAGAAGACGAAATAGCAGTCTATTTAAGAATAATAATCCACTCTAAGAGTTCCACTGTAATAGGTTACTCAAGAAAATTCTGTAGCCCAATTGTCCTACCGATACAAAAGAGCTCTTATTTATTTTTTACCTCAATTAATAACTCACAAAATATACACAACATTTATATTACAACTTCTGGATTCTGTTTTAACGTTTTCCTCTTGAATTTACAGAAAACGTACGTTCGGTAAAGCTTCAAAATCAAATTGTGCATTTCTTAGTAAAACTTCACTTTTGTCATTTGATCATTCAGCAGCCGAAAAATATGTATAGAAGATTTGTTTTACGTTTCCATTGGCGGCAGTCATATTTTAACCATTGACCTGTATGTTTTCTAATTATTCAAAACACTTGACGGCTTGAGACTTCATGTTTACTTAGAAAGCTAAACTGATACGTAATTGTCACAATCTTTAAAAACCTCAAGCTGCGGAACATGGGTTAGCTATTGCGACATTTGAAAATTCCATCTTTTTGATTTGTTTGTCGAGTCTGAGTACGACCGGTTACGTTCTCAGATTATCGCCGATTATTCGCCTTCAACACACGTTGGCTTTGAAAAAAAAACAAAATAGGAACCATGATTTCAGAAAACAGAACAAAAGTCAAAACGGGGTCTACCTATAGCTGCCTCAAAAATTTTAGCCATCATAGATTTCAGTACCATTGTTATCCAGATTAAGAAGAAATGAGTGCTGAACCAGATACAAGATGAGCTTCATGTGGCTAATTGCAATCATTCGAGTTGAATAATAATTGCTTTTTGTGTCCCCATGTCCAGAAAAAAGCAGCTGAAAAAGTCTGCTTTATAAACACGGTGCACACCAATGACTGGCTGAACTGCCCATGTCCACATTGTTTCCATGCTCTTAAGGCACAAGTCTGAACAGAACCACGAAATAAAATGTATTCTTGTTTCATGGATGAGTTTGTGTTTCACTAGCATTCCGCTCTGCGCTGACCTGCATTCAATTTCCCACTGGTATGATGTGTAAATAGAGCTAGCTAGAATGCGGCTCGATGATAACCTTTCCGATGTAAAGGGAGTTAAATTTTTAAAGTAACAAGAGAGGAGAGTACATCCCTCAAGTGGTACAAAACGCGTTGGTCCACCGCATTCTGAGAGCGCTGTATCCTACTCAATTCAAGACGTAAGCTTTCATTCTTGGCCCTTGAATCTTTCGGCTGAAGATATTCCAGTAGAACGTTATAGGTAAAAAATGAAGCAGTCAGGGGTTGCGTCAGCTGTTTAAGCACAAAACGACAGGAAAAATTATCAGCTCGTAGTGCACACGGTCTACACAAAAAACGAGGTTCCTGCCAGCAGATTTTTTGTTGGAGCAGCCTTGGCACGAGACAAAAGTAAATAAATCAATATGGTAAAATTGAACAGATACATCAGGCGTTTAGGCATTATGTGCAAAAACAAGTATTGTTGTTCTTTGGGCAATGACCTTTTTTATTGACAAAAAAACTTTTATTTAAAAGAAGACGAAATAGCAGTCTATTTAAGAATAACAATCCACTCTAAGAGTTCCACTGTAATAGGTTTATCCAAAAAATTCTGTAGCCCGATTGTCCTACCGATACAAAAGAGCTCTTATTTATTTTTTACCTCAATTAATAACTCACAAAACACACACAACATTTATATTACAACTTCTGGATTCTGTTTTAACGTTTTCCTCTTGAATTTTTCAGAAAACGTACGTTCGGTAAAGCTTCAAAATCAAATTGTGCATTTCTTAGTAAAACTTCACTTTTGTCATTTGATCATTCAGCAGCCGAAAAACATGTAAAGAAGATTTGTTTTACGTTTCCATTGGCGGCAGTCTTATTTTAACGATTGAGCTGTATGTTTTCTAATTATTCAAAACACTTGACGGCTTGAGACTTCATGTTTACGTAGAAAGCTAAACTGATACGTAATTGTCCCAATCTTTAAAAATCTCAAGCTGTGGTACATGGGTTAGCTATTGGGACATTTGAAAATTCCATCTTTTTGATTTGTTTGTCGAGTCTGAGTACGACCGGTTACGTTCTCAAATTATTAGCAATTATTTTCCTTCAACACACGTTGGCTTTGAAAAAAAAAACAAAATAGGAACCACGATTTCAGAAAACAGAACAAAAGTCAAAATGGGGTCTACATATAGCTGCCTCAAAAAATTTTAGCGTTCATAGATTTCAGTGCCATTGTTATCCAGATTAAGATCAAATGAGTGCTGAAACAGATACGAGATGAGCTTTATGTGGCTAATTGCAATCATTCGAGTTGAATAATAATTGCTTTTTGTGTCCCCATGTCCCGACAAAGGCAGCTGAAAAAGTCTGCTTTATAAACACGGTGCACACCAATGACTGCCTGAACTGCCCATGTCCACATAGTTTCCATGCTCTTAAGGCACAAGTCTGAACAGAACCACGAAATCAAATGTATTCTTGTTTCATAGATGAGTGTTCGACTAGCATTCCGCACTGCGCTGACCCGCATTCAATTTCCCACTGGTATGATGTGTAAATAGAGCTAGCTAGAATGCGGCTCGATGATAACCTTTCCGATGTAAAGGGAGTTAAATTTTTAAAGTAACAAGAGAGGAGAGTACATCCCTCAAGTGGTACAAAACGCTTTGGTCCACCGCATTCAGAGAGCGCTGTAACCTACTCAATTCAAGACGTAAGCTTTCAATCTTGGCCCTTGAACCTTTCAGCTGAAGATATTCCAGTAGAACGTTATAGGTAAAAAATGAAGCAGTCAGGGGTTGCGTCAGCTGTCTTAAGCACAAAACGACAGGAAAAATTATCACCTCGTACAGTGCACACGGTCTACACAAAAAACGAGGTTCCTGCCAGCAGATTTTTTGTTGGAGGAGCCTTGGCACGAGACAAAAAGTAAATAAATCAATATGGTAAAATTGAGCAGATACATCAGGCGTTTAGGCATTATGTGCAAAAACAAGTATTGTTGTTCTTTGGGCAATGACCTTTTTTAATGACAAAATAACTTTTATTTGAAAGAAGACGAAATAGCAGTCTATTTAAGAATAACAATCCACTCTAAGAGTTCCACTGTAATAAGTTACTCAAGAAAACTCTGTAGACGCAGACTGTCCTACCGATACAAAAGAGCTCTTACTTACTTTTTACCTCAATTATTAACTCACATACAAAATATACACAACATTTATATTACAACTTCTGGATTCTCTTTTAACGTTTTCCTCTTGAATTTTTCAGAAAACGTACGTTCGGTAAAGCTTCAAAATCAAATTGTGCATTTCTTAGTAAAACTTCACTTTTGTCATTTGATCATTCAGCAGCCGAAAAATATGGATAGAAGATTTGTTTTAGGTTTCCATTGGCGGCAGTCTTATTTTAACAATTGAGCTGTAACTTTTCTAATTATTCAAAACACTTGACGGCTTGAGACTTCATGTTTACTTAGAAAGCTAAACTGATACGTAATTGTCCAAATCTTTAAAAATCTCAAGCTGCGGTACATGGGTTAGCTATTGCGACATTTGAAAATTCCATCTTTTTGATTTGTTTGTCAAGTCTGAGTACGACCGGTTACGTTCTCAAATTATCAGCGATTATTTTCCTTCAACACACGTTGGCTTTGAAAAAAAAAACAAAATAGGAACCATGATTTCAGAAAATAGAACAAAAGTCAAAATGGGGTCTACCTATAGCTGCCTCAAAAAATTTTAGCGTTCATACATTTCAGTACCATTGTTATCCAGATTAAGAACAAATGAGTGCTGAAACAGATACAAGATGAGCATTATGTGGCTAATTGCAATCATTTGAGTTGAATAATAATTGCTTTTTGTGTCCCCATGTCCAGAAAAAGGCAGCTGAAAAAGTCTGCTTTATAAACACGGTGCACACCAATGACTGGCTGAACTGCCCATGTCCACATAGTTTCCATGCTTTTAAGGCACAAGTCTGAACAGAACCACGAAATCAAATGTATTCTTGTTTCATAGATGAGTGTGTTTCACTAGCATTCCGCTCTGCGCTGACCCGCATTCAATTTCCCACTGGTATGATGTGTAAATAGAGCTAGCTAGAATGCGGCTCGATGATAACCTTTCCGATGTAAAGGGAGTTAAATTAAAGTAACAAGAGAGGAGAGTACATCCCTCAAGTGGTACAAAACGCTTTGGTCCATCGCATTCTGAGAGCGCTGTATCCTACTCAATTCAAGACCTAAGCTTTCATTCTTAGCCCTTGAATCTTTCAGCTGAAGATATTCCAGTAGAACGTTATAGGTAAAAAATGAAGCAGTCAGGGGTTGCGTCAGCTGTCTTAAGCACAAAACGACAGGAAAAATTATCACCTCGTACAGTGCACACGGTCTACACAAAAAACGAGGTTCCTGCCAGCAGATTTTTTGTTGGAGGAGCCTTGGCACGAGACAAAAAGTAAATAAATCAATATGGTAAAATTGAGCAGATACATCAGGCGTTTAGGCATTATGTGCAAAAACAAGTATTGTTGTTCTTTGGGCAATGACCTTTTTTATTGACAAAATAACTTTTATTTGAAAGAAGACGAAATAGCAGTCTATTTAAGAATAACAATCCACTCTAAGAGTTCCACTGTAATAGGTTAATCCAGAAAATTCTGTAGCCCGATTGTCCTACCGATACAAAAGAGCTCTTATTTATTTTTTACCTCAATTAATAACTCACACAACATACACAACATTTATATTACAACTTCTGGATTCTGTTTTAACGTCTTCCTCTTGAATTTTTCAGAAAACGTACGTTCGGTAAAGCTTCAAAATCAAATTGTGCATTTCTTAGTAAAACTTCACTTTTGTCATTTGATCATTCAGCAGCCAAAAAATATGTATAGAAGATTTGTTTTACGTTTCCATTGGCGGCAGTCTTATTTTAACAATTGAACTGTATATTTTCTAATTATTCAAAACACTTGACGGCTTGAGACTTCATGTTTACTTAGAAAGCTAAACTGATACGTAATTGTCCCAATCTTTAAAAATCTCAAGCTGCGGTACATGGGTTAGCTATTGCGACATTTGAAAATTCCATCTTTTTGATTTGTTTGACGAGTCTGAGTACGACCGGTTACGTTCTAAAATTATCAGCGATTATTTTCCTTCAACACACGTTGGCTTTGAAAAAAAAACAAAATAGGAACCATGATTTCAGAAAACAGAACAAAAGTCAAAATGGGGTCTACCTATAGCTGCCTCAAAAAATTTTAGCTTTCATACATTTCAGTACCATTGTTATCCAGATTAAGAACAAATGAGTGCTGAAACAGATACAAGATGAGCTTTATGTGGCTAATTGCAATCATTCGAGTTGAATAATAATTGCTTTTTGTGTCCCCATGTCCAGAAAAAGGCAGCTGAAAAAGTCTGCTTTATAAACACGGTGCACACCAATGACTGGCTGAACTGCCCATGTCCACATAGTTTCCATGCTCTTAAGGCACAAGTCTGAACAGAACCACGAAATCAAATGTATTCTTGTTTCATAGATGAGTGTTTCACTAGCATTCCGCTCTGCGCTGACCCGCATTCAATTTCCCACTGGTATGATGTGTAAATAGAGCTAGCTAGAATGCGGCTCGATGATAACCTTTCCGATGTAAAGGGAGTTAAATTTTTAAAGTAACAAGAGAGGAGAGTACATCCCTCAAGTCGTACAAAACGCTTTGGTCCACCGCATTCTGAGAGCGCTGTATCCTACTCAATTCAAGACGTAAGCTTTCATTCTTGGCCCTTGAATCTTTCAGCTGAAGATATTCCAGTAGAACGTTATAGGTAAAAAATGAAGCAGTCAGGGGTTGCGTCAGCTGTCTTAAGCACAAAACGACAAGAAAAATTATCAACTCATACAGTGCACACGGTCTACACAAAAAACGAGGTTCCTGCCAGCAGATTTCTTGTTGGAGGAGCCTTGGCACGAGACAAAAAGTAAATAAATCATTATGGTAAAATTGAGCAGATACATCAGGCGTTTAGGCATTATGTGCAAAAACAAGTATTGTTGTTCTTTGGGCAATGACCTTTTTTATTGACAAAATAACTTTTATTTGAAAGAAGACGAAATAGCAGTCTATTTAAGAATAATAATCCACTCTAAGAGTTCCACTGTAATAGGTTAATCCAGAAAATTCTGTAGCCCGATTGTCCTACCGATACGAAAGAGCTCTTATTTATTTTTTACCTCAATTAATAACTCACACAACATACACAACATTTATATTACAACTTCTGGATTCTGTTTTAACGTTTTCCTCTTGAATTTTTCAGAAAACGTACGTTCGGTAAAGCTTCAAAATCAAATTGTGCATTTCTTAGTAAAATTTCACTTTTGTCATTTGATCATTCAGCAGCCGAAAAATATGTATAGAAGATTTGTTTTACGTTTCCATTGGCGGCAGTCTTATTTTAACAATCGAACTGTATATTTTCTAATTATTCAAAACACTTGACGGCTTGAGACTTCATGTTTACTTAGAAAGCTAAACTGATACGTAATTGTCCCAATCTTTAAAAATCTCAAGCTGCGGTACATGGGTTAGCTATTGCGACATTTGAAAATTCCATCTTTTTGATTTGTTTGTCGAGTCTGAGTACGACCGGTTACGTTCTCAAATTATCAGCGATTATTTTCCTTCAACACACGTTGGCTTTCAAAAAAAACAAAATAGGAACCATGATTTCAGAAAACAGAACAAAAGTCAAAATGGGGTCTACCTATAGCTGCCTCAAAAAATTTTAGCGTTCATACATTTCAGTACCATTGTTATCCAGATTAAGAACAAATGAGTGCTGAAACAGATACAAGATGAGCTTTATGTGGCTAATTGCAATCATTCGAGTTGAATAATAATTGCTTTTTGTGTCCCCATGTCCATAAAAAGGCAGCTGCAAAAGTCTGCTTTATAAACACGGTGCACACCAATGACTGGCTGAACTGCCCATGTCCACATAGTTTCCATGCTCTTAAGGCACAAGTCTGAACAGAACCACGAAATCAAATGTATTCTTGTTTCATAGATGAGTGTGTTTCACTAGCATTCCGCTCTGCGCTGACCCGCATTCAATTTCCCACTGGTATGATGTGTAAAAAGAGCTAGCTAGAATGCGGCTCGGCTCGATGATAACCTTTCCGATGTAAAGGGAGTTAAATTTTAAAGTAACAAGAGAGGAGAGTACATCCCTCAAGTGGTACAAAACGCTTTGGTCCACCGCATTCTGAGAGCGCTGTATCCTACTCAATTCAAGACGTAAGCTTTCATTCTTGGCCCTTGAATCTTTCAGCTGAAGATATTCCAGTAGAACGTTATAGGTAAAAAATGAAGCAGTCAGGGGTTGCGTCAGCTGTCTTAAGCACAAAACGACAGGAAAAATTATCAGCTCGTACAGTGCACACGGTCTACACAAAAAACGAGGTTCCTGAAAGCAGCTTTCTTGATGGAGGAGCCTTGGCACGAGACAAAAAGTGAAAAATCAACATGGTAAAATTGAACATATACATAAAGCGTTTAGGCATTGTGTGCAACAAGTATTATTACTCTTTAGGCAATGAATTTTTTATTGACAAAATCACTTTCATTTAAAAGAAGACGAAATGTTTATTTACGAATAGCAGTCTATTAAGAATAACAATCCACTCTAAGAGTTCCACTGTAATAAGTTACTCAAGAAAACTCTGTAGCCCCAGACTGTCCTACCGATACAAAAGAGCTCTTACTTACTTTTTACCTCAATTATTAACTCACATACAAAATATACACAACATTTACATTACAACTCTGGATTCTCTTTTAACGTTTTCCTCTTGAATTTTCAGAAAACGTACGTTCGGTAAAGCTTCAAAATCAAATTGTGCATTTCTTAGTAAAACTTCACTTTTGTCATTTGATCATTCAGCAGCCGAAAAATATGTATAGAAGATTTGTTTTACGTTTCCATTGGCGGCAGTCATATTTTAACCATTGACCTGTATGTTTTCTAATTATTCAAAACACTTGACGGCTTGAGACTTCATGTTTACTTAGAAAGCTAAACTGATACGTAATTGTCACAATCTTTAAAAACCTCAAGCTGCGGAACATGGGTTAGCTATTGAGACATTTGAAAATTCCATCTTTTTGATTTGTTTGTCGAGTCTGAGTACGACCGGTTACGTTCTCAGATTATCAGCGATTATTTTCCTTCAACACACGTTGGCTTTGAAAAAAAAACAAAATGGGAACCATGATTTCAGGAAAGAGAACAAAAGTCGAAACGGGGTCTACCTTGAGCTGCCTCAAAAAATTTAGCGTTCATAGATTTCAGTACCATTGTTATCCAGATTAAGAACAAATGAGTGCTGAACCAGATACAGGATGAGCTTTATGTGGCTAATTGCAATCATTCGAGTTGAATAATAATTGCTTTCCGTATCCCCATGTCCAAAAAAAGCAGCTGAAAAAATCTGCTTTATGAACACGGTGCAGACCAATGACTGTCTGAACTGCCCATGTCCACATTGTTTCCATGCTCTTAAGGCACAAGTCTGAACAGAACCACGAAATCAAATGTATTCTTGTTTCATAGATGAGTTTGTGTGTCACTAGCATTCCGCTCTGCGCTGAACCGCATTCAATTTCCCACTGTAATGATGTGTAAATAGAGCTAGCTAGAAAGCGGCTCGATGATAACCTTTCCGATGTAAAGGGAGTTAAATCTTTAAAGTAACAAGAGAGCAGAGTACAGCCCTCAAGTGGTACAAAACGCTTTGGTCCACCGCATTACCCTACTCAATACAAGACGTAAGCTTTCATTCTTGGCCCTTGAATCTTTCAGCTGAAGATATTCCAGTAGAACGTTATAGGTAAAAAATGAAGCAGTCAGGGGTTGCGTCAGCTGTCTTAAGCAAAAAACGACAGGAAAAATTATCAGCTCGTACAGTGCACACGGTCTACACAAAAAACGAGGTTCCTGAAAGCAGCTTTCTTGTTGGAGGAGCCTTGGCACGAGACAAAAAGTGAAAAATCAACATGGTAAAATTGAACATATACATAAAGCGTTTAGGCATTGTGTGCAACAAGTATTATTACTCTTTAGGCAATGAATTTTTTATTGACAAAATCACTTTCATTTAAAAGGAGACGAAATGTTTATTTACGAATAGCAGTCTATTAAGAATAACAATCCACTCTAAGAGTTCCACTGTAATAAGTTACTCAAGAAAACTCTGTAGCCCCAGACTGTCCTACCGATACAAAAGAGCTCTTACTTACTTTTTACCTCAATTATTAACTCACATACAAAATATACACAACATTTACATTACAACTTCTGGATTCTCTTTTAACGTTTTCCTCTTGAATTTTTCTGAAAACGTACGTTCGGTAAAGCTTCAAAACCAAATTGTGCATTTCTTAGTAAAACATCACTTTTTTCATTTGATCATTCAGCAGCCGGAAAATATGTATGGAAGAATCGTTTTACGTTTCCATTGGCGGCAGTCATATTTTAACCATTGAGCTGTACGTTTTCTAATTATTCAAAACACTTGACGGCTTGAGACTTCATGTTTACTTAGAAAGCTATACTGACACGTAATTGTCACATTCTTTAAAACCTCAAGCTGCGGAACATGTGTTAGCTATTGCGACATTTGAAAATGCCATCTATTTGTTTTGTTTGTCGAGTCTGACTGCGACCAGTGACGTTCACAGATTATCAATGATTATTTGCCTTCAACACATTGTTGGCTTTTAAAAAAACAAAATGGGAACCATGATTTCAGGAAAGAGAACAAAAGTCGAAACGGGGTCTACCTTGAGCTGCCTCAAAAAATTTAGCGTTCATAGATTTCAGTACCATTGTTATCCAGATTAAGAACAAATGAGTGCTGAACCAGATACAAGATGAGCTTTATGTGGCAAACGAGTCTGACTGCGACCAGTTACGTTCACAGATTATCAATGATTATTTGCCTTCAACACATTGTTGGCTTTTAAAAAAACAAAATGGGAACCATGATTTCAGGAAAGAGAACAAAAGTCGAAACGGGGTAAAATTGAATAGATACATAACATGGTAAAATTGAACAGATACATAAGGCGTTTAGGCATTATGTACATCAACAAGTATTATTACTCTTTGCGCAATGACCTTTTTTATTGACAAAATCACTTTTATTTAAAAGAAGACGAAATGTTTATTTACGAATAGCAGT
Source organism: Convolutriloba macropyga (assembly GCF_964194025.1). Lineage (NCBI taxonomy): Eukaryota > Metazoa > Xenacoelomorpha > Acoela > Convolutidae > Convolutriloba > Convolutriloba macropyga. The sequence continues at coordinate 73,743,774 of NC_134471.1, read as the reverse complement.
CTATTAAGAATAACAATCCACTCTAAGAGTTCCACTGTAATAAGTTACTCAAGAAAATTCTGTAGCCCAAGACTGTCCTACCGATTCAAAAGAGCTCTTATTTACTTTTTACCTCAAATACTCACATACAAAATATACATAACATTTTTATTACAACTTCTGGATTCTGTTTTAACGTTTTCCTCTTTGAATTTTTCAGTAAACGTACGTTCGGAAAAGCTTCAAAATCAAATCGTGTAATTCTAAGTAAAACTTCATATATGTATAGAAGATTTGTTTTAAGTTTCCATTGGCGGCAGTCAAATTTTAACCATTGAGCTGTATGTTTTCTAATTATTCAAAACACTTGACGGCTTGAGACTTCATGTTTACTTAGAAAGCTAAACTGATACGTAATTGTCACAATCCTTAAAAATCTCAAGTTGCAGAACACGGGTCAAGCTATTGCGACATTTGAAAATCCCATCTATATGTTTTTTGTCGAGTCTGACTGCGACCAATTACGTTTTCAGTTTATCAGCGATTATTTGCCTTCACGTTGGCTTTGAAAAAAAAACAAAATAGGAACCATGATTTCAGAAAACAGAACAAAAGTCAAAACGGGGTCTACCTACAGCTGCCTCAAAAAATTTTAGCGTTCATAGATTTCAGTACCATCGTTATCCAGATTAAGAACAAATGAGTGCTGAACCAGATACAAGATGAGCTTTATGTGGCTAATTGCAATCATTCGAGTTGAATAATAATTGCTTTCCGTATCCCCATGTCCAGAAAAAAAGCAGCTGAAAAAATCTGCTTTATAAACACAGTGCAGACCAATGACTGGCTGAACTGCCCATGTCCACATTGTTTCCATGCTCTTAAGGCACAAGTCTGAACAGAACCACGAAATCAAATGTATTCTTGTTTCATAGATGAGTTTGTGTTTCACTAGCATTCCGCTCTGCGCTGACCCGCATTCAATTTTCCCGGAGGTCTGATGTGTAAATAGAGCTAGCTAGAATACGGCTCGATGATAACCTTTCCGATGCTAAGGGAGTTGAATTTTTTGAGAAATAGCAAGAGGGGAGAGTACAGCCCTTAACAGAGTTGAACTAAACCCTTTGGTTCACCACATTCTGAGAGCACTGTACCCTACTCAATACAAGACGTAAGCTTTCATTCTTGGCCCTTGAATCTTTCAGCTGAAGATCTTCCAGTAGAACGTTATAGGTAAAAAAAGGAGCAGTCAGGGGTTGCGTCAGCTGTTTAAGCACAAAACGACAGGAAAAATTATCAGCTCGTACAGTGCACATGGTCTACACAAAAAACGAGGTTCCTGCCAGCAGCTTTTTTGTTGGAGGAGCCTTGGCACGAGACAAAAAGTGAATAAATCAACATGGTAAAATTGAACAGATACATGAGGCGTTTAGGCATTATGTACATCAACAAGTATTATTACTCTTTGGGCAATGACCTTTTTTATTGACAAAATCACTTTTTTTTAAAAGAAGACGAAATGTTTATTTACGAATAGCAGTCTATTAAGAATAACAATCCACTCTAAGAGTTCCACTGTAATAAGTTACTCAAGAAAATTCTGTAGCCCCAGACTGTCCTACCGATAAAAAAGAGCGCTTATTTACTTTTTACCTCAAATACTTACATACAAAATATACATAACATTTTTATTACAACTTCTGGATTCTGTTTTAACGTTTTCCTCTTTGAATTTTTCAGTAAACGTACGTTCGGAAAAGCTTCAAAATCAAATCGTGTATTTCTAAGTAAAACTTCATATATGTATAGAAGATTTGTTTTAAATTTCCATTGGCGGCAGTCAAATTTTAACCATTGAGCTGTATGTTTTCTAGTTATTCAAAACACTTGACGGCTTGAGACTTCATGTTTACTTAGAAAGCTAAACTGATACGTAATTGTCACAATCTTTAAAAATCTCAAGTTGCAGAACACGGGTCAAGCTATTGCGACATTTGAAAATCCCATCTATATGTTTTTTTTTCGAGTCTGACTGCGACCAATTACGTTCTCAGTTTATCAGCGATTATTTGCCTTCACGTTGGCTTTGAAAAAAAAAACAAAATAGGAACCAAGATTTCAGAAAACAGAACAAAAGTCAAAACGGGGTCTACCTACAGCTGCCTCAAAAAATTTTAGCGTTCATAGATTTCAGTACCATCGTTATCCAGATTAAGAACAAATGAGAACTGAACCAGATACAAGATGAGCTTTATGTGGCTAATTGCAATCATTCGAGTTGAATAATAATTGCTTTCCGTATCCCCATGTCCAGAAAAAAAGCAGCTGAAAAAATCTGCTTTATAAACACGGTGCAGACCAATGACTGGCTGAACTGCCAATGTCCACATTGTTTCCATGCTCTTAAGGCACAAGTCTGAACAGAACCACGAAATCAAATGTATTCTTGTTTCATAGATGAGTTTGTGTTTCACTAGCATTCCGCTCTGCGCTGACCCGCATTCAATTTTCCCGGAGGTCTGATGTGTAAATAGAGCTAGCTAGAATACGGCTCGATGATAACCTTTACGATGCTAAGGGAGTTGAATTTTTTGAGAAATAGCAAGAGGGGAGAGTACAGCCCTTAACAGAGTTGAACTAAACCCTTTGGTTCACCACATTCTGAGAGCACTGTACCCTACTCAATACAAGACGTAAGCTTTCATTCTTGGCCCTTGAATCTTTCAGCTGAAGATATTCCAGTAGAACGTTATAGGTAAAAAAAAGGAGCAGTCAGGAGTTGCGTCAGCTGTTTAAGCACAAAACGACAGGAAAAATTATCAGCTCGTACAGTGCAAACGGTCTACACAAAAAACGAGGTTCCTGCCAGCAGCTTTTTTGTTGGAGGAGCCTTGGCACGAGACAAAAAGTGAATAAATCAACATGGTAAAATTGAACAGATACATAAGGCGTTTAGGCATTATGTACATCAACAAGTATTATTACTCTTTGGGCAATGACCTTTTTTATTGACAAAATCACTTTTTTTTAAAAGAAGACGAAATGTTTATTTACGAATAGCAGTCTATTAAGAATAACAATCCACTCTAAGAGTTCCACTGTAATAAGTTACTCAAGAAAATTCTGTAGCCCCAGACTGTCCTACCGATAAAAAAGAGCGCTTATTTACTTTTTACCTCAAATACTTACATACAAAATATACATAACATTTTTATTACAACTTCTGGATTCTGTTTTAACGTTTTCCTCTTTGAATTTTTCAGTAAACGTACGTTCGGAAAAGCTTCAAAATCAAATCGTTTATTTCTAAGTAAAACTTCATATATGTATAGAAGATTTGTTTTAAGTTTCCATTGGCGGCAGTCAAATTTTAACCATTGAGCTGTATGTTTTCTAATTATTCAAAACACTTGACGGCTTGAGACTTCATGTTTACTTAGAAAGCTAAACTGATACGTAATTGTCACAATCTTTAAAAATCTCAAGTTGCAGAACACGGGTCAAGCTATTGCGACATTTGAAAATCCCATCTATATGTTTTTTGTCGAGTCTGACTGCGACCAATTACGTTCTCAGTTTATCAGCGATTATTTGCCTTCACGTTGGCTTTGAAAAAAAAACAAAATAGGAACCATGATTTCAGAAAACAGAACAAAAGTCAAAACGGGGTCTACCTACAGCTGCCTCAAAAAATTTTAGCGTTCATAGATTTCAGTACCATCGTTAACCAGATTAAGAACAAATGAGTGCTGAACCAGATACAAGATGAGCTTTATGTGGCTAATGAATAATAATTGCTTTCCGTATCCCCATGTCCAGAAAAAAAGCAGCTGAAAAAATCTGCTTTATAAACACGGTGCAGACCAATGACTGGCTGAACTGCCCATGTCCACATTGTTTCCATGCTCTTAAGGCACAAGTCTGAACAGAACCACGAAATCAAATGTATTCTTGTTTCATAGATGAGTTTGTGTTTCACTAGCATTCCGCTCTGCGCAGACCCGCATTCAATTTTCCCGGAGGTCTGATGTGTAAATAGAGCTAGCTAGAATACGGCTCGATGATAACCTTTCCGATGCTAAGGGAGTTGAATTTTTTGAGAAATAGCAAGAGGGGAGAGTACAGCCCTTAACAGAGTTGAACTAAACCCTTTGGTTCACCACATACTGAGAGCACTGTATCCTACTCAATACAAGACGTAAGCTTTCATTCTTGGCACTTGAATCTTTCAGCTGAAGATATTCCAGACAAAATCAAAGAATACAAGCGAAATTAAAACAAACAATAGATAACTGAGTATTAAAGAAATGCTACAGATTTCGAAGTTAACAAGAAGCGATCAATCAAGGTAAAGCCAAATTTGATTTCAAAAATAATGGTTGGGTACTAACTAGAGGCAATGGTAGAAACCTCTGCTGCCAGTTAAATTAAATTTTCGCAAAATTCTACAGCCTTAAATTCAAAAAAAACGTGAAATTCAATATCCGCATATATACATACAAAACTTTCAATGAATAAACGAGAAAAAATCTACGTAATATGAAGGAACATATAACACTTAGAGTCAAGAATTGGTCTAATATAAGAATGGGTTGGTGCTACGATTACGTTAAGTGTCTATGGCTAAATACAGGAGAAAGAAAACTTACGTTCAGAATTTTTCAGAAAACGTACGTTCGGTAAAGCTTCAAAATCAACTTGTGTATTTCCTAAGTAAAACTTCACTTTTGTTATTTGATCATTCAGGAAACTATGCATAGAAGATTTGTTTTACGTTTCCATTGGCGGCAGTCAAATTTTAACCATTGAGCTGTATGTTTTCTAATTATTCAAAACACTTGACGGCTTGAGACTTCATGTTTACTTAGAAAGCTAAACTGATACGTAATTGTCACAATCTTTAAAAATCTCAAGTTGCAGAACACGGGTCAAGCTATTGCGACATTTGAAAATCCCATCTATATGTTTTTTGTCGAGTCTGACTGCGACCAATTACGTTCTCAGTTTATCAGCGATTATTTGCCTTCACGTTGGCTTTGAAAAAAAAACAAAATAGGAACCATGATTTCAGAAAACAGAACAAAAGTCAAAACGGGGTCTACCTACAGCTGCCTCAAAAAATTTTAGCGTTCATAGATTTCAGTACCATCGTTAACCAGATTAAGAACAAATGAGTGCTGAACCAGATACAAGATGAGCTTTATGTGGCTAATGAATAATAATTGCTTTCCGTATCCCCATGTCCAGAAAAAAAGCAGCTGAAAAAATCTGCTTTATAAACACGGTGCAGACCAATGACTGGCTGAACTGCCCATGTCCACATTGTTTCCATGCTCTTAAGGCACAAGTCTGAACAGAACCACGAAATCAAATGTATTCTTGTTTCATAGATGAGTTTGTGTTTCACTAGCATTCCGCTCTGCGCAGACCCGCATTCAATTTTCCCGGAGGTCTGATGTGTAAATAGAGCTAGCTAGAATACGGCTCGATGATAACCTTTCCGATGCTAAGGGAGTTGAATTTTTTGAGAAATAGCAAGAGGGGAGAGTACAGCCCTTAACAGAGTTGAACTAAACCCTTTGGTTCACCACATACTGAGAGCACTGTATCCTACTCAATACAAGACGTAAGCTTTCATTCTTGGCACTTGAATCTTTCAGCTGAAGATATTCCAGACAAAATCAAAGAATACAAGCGAAATTAAAACAAACAATAGATAACTGAGTATTAAAGAAATGCTACAGATTTCGAAGTTAACAAGAAGCGATCAATCAAGGTAAAGCCAAATTTGATTTCAAAAATAATGGTTGGGTACTAACTAGAGGCAATGGTAGAAACCTCTGCTGCCAGTTAAATTAAATTTTCGCAAAATTCTACAGCCTTAAATTCAAAAAAAACGTGAAATTCAATATCCGCATATATACATACAAAACTTTCAATGAATAAACGAGAAAAAATCTACGTAATATGAAGGAACATATAACACTTAGAGTCAAGAATTGGTCTAATATAAGAATGGGTTGGTGCTACGATTACGTTAAGTGTCTATGGCTAAATACAGGAGAAAGAAAACTTACGTTCAGAATTTTTCAGAAAACGTACGTTCGGTAAAGCTTCAAAATCAACTTGTGTATTTCCTAAGTAAAACTTCACTTTTGTTATTTGATCATTCAGGAAACTATGCATAGAAGATTTGTTTTACGTTTCCATTGGCGGCAGTCAAATTTTAACCATTGAGCTGTATGTTTTCTAATTATTCAAAACACTTGACGGCTTGAGACTTCATGTTTACTTAGAAAGCTAAACTGATACGTAATTGTCACATTCTTTAAAAAAGTCAAGCTGCGGAACATGGGTTAGCTATTGCGACAATTGAAAATCCCATCTATTTGATTTGTTTGTCGAGTCTGACTGCGACCAGTTACGTTCACAGATTATCAGCGAAAGTAGATCATCAGGTTTTTAAAGTAACAAGAGAGTAGAGTACAGCCCTCAGGTGGTACAAAACGCTTTGTTTCACCGCATTCTGAGAGCGCTGCACCCTACTCAAAACCAGACGTAAGCTTTCATTCTTGGACCTTAAATCTTTCAATAAAGATATTCCAGTAGAACGTTATAGGTAAAAAAAAATGAAGCAGTCAGGGGTTGCGTCAGCTGTTTTAAGCACAAAACGACAGAAAAAATTATCAGCTCGTACAGTGCACACGGTCTACACGAAAAACGAGGTTCCTGTGAGCAGATTTTTTGTTGGAGGAGCTTTGGCACGAAACAAAACGTGAACAAGTAATGTTAATCTTCGGGCAATGACCCTTTACGATGACAAAATCAAACAATACAAGCGAAATTAAAACAAACAATAGATAACTGAGTAACAAATAAATGCTACAGAATTCGAAGATAACAAGAAGCGATCAATCAAGGTAAAGCAAAATTTGATATAAAAAATAATGGTTAGGTCTAACTTGAGGCAATGGTAGAAACCTATGCTGCCAGTTAAATTAAATTTTCGCAAAATTCTACAGCCTTAAATTCAAAAAAACGTGAAATTCATTATCCGCATTTATACATACAGGACTTTCAATGAATAAACGAGAAAAAATCTGCGTAATATGAAGGAACATATAACACTTATGCTCAGGAATTGGTCTAATGTAAAGAATGGGCTGGTAATACGATTACATTAAGTGTCTATGGCTAAATACAGGACTAAGAAAACAGGACTAAGGCGGTCTCGTTCAAAACTCAAAACTAGCATAAGCAAGAAGAAAAAACCGTTCAGCCGTCCCTTATGAACAATGGGAGAGGACGAATTCTCCGTTGCTTCGTTTTTTCGTAACCACCGAGGATGTGTGTATTCTACAGTCACATTTTCCGAAGGAAACGTCCTTGTTCTACAGCCTTAAAACATCCTACTTCATCGTTCACAACTCAAAAATAGAGGAACTGTCAGAAAAATATTCTTTTCCAACAGCCGCTTGATTCCTGTCTACGCACCAATTTATTGGTGGATAACAATTTAGCAAATCTTAACGAATATTAAAATACTTCACTGAAACGATACCTAGCGCAAACTTTATCTTGTCTAAAAAGACGGTGGATAATCATTACGCAGACAAACAGCCGCTATCTTTAACTGAAAAAGTCTCGATAATGAGCTGTCGCAATATTGCCACAGCCACTGTAGGGTGGCTCTGGGCTCATTAGAAGGGTTAATTACTTCCAACTTTTCGTGCTGACATATTGATCGATTGAATCTGCAGAATACTCAACAACGTGGCTTGATTTATATTGCGCGGAGGCAATAAGAGCACCAAATCCGATCACTTGTAAAAGAAATACATACGTAGCAAATATACGACGGATTTTGTTAAGAACGTGACACCAGAGAAGCCCTTTTACGTGCTGCCCACTAAGCTTCTCATTGTGCAATTTTTTTGAGTTGATAAATAGATTAGAAAAGCGCTGACCAAATATGCATTTCTTCAAAAATTTGGAAGAAGCATTTGATGAAAAGCCCCACTGTGGAATGATATCCTTTTACGCGGACTTCTCAAAAGCTTTTTCAATCTCAAAAGTTTTTACAAGAACTAATACAAAGACTTGCAAATATAGGATTCAGATGCCTGCTTGGCGGAGATTCTCAATCATTACTTGCAAAGTAGAGATCAATACGTTAAGAAATGACAGCGTTGAATTTAATTAGAGGGCTTTCACAGGTCACTCCTTGAATCTCTCTTGTTTTGCCTTTCGATGCTCTCATCTTTGCAGACGACCAGAAAATTCTCTCAGCAAATAGGTGAAAATAAATGAAACGACCCAAAAAATTCTAAAATTTGCACGAGACGCAACGTGATTTAGATATTATCAAAAACTGGGTTCATACAAACAAGATTGAACTGACAATGGCAAATGCGTATCAATAAGGTTCAGAGAAATAGAACACAATCTCACGCTAACGAAAACGATGCTGGATCAAAATGAATCAGTTAAAGACGTTAAATGTTAAGAGTTGGAAGACGGCGAATACAGTCATCAACGGTTACCTTTTCTTACCATTTTTCTGTAAAGCTTTTCATGTTTAGCAGCGACACGGATGGATATAAAAATGCTGAAATGGTTCCAAAAGAAGGCCGGTAGATGATTAACTGGTTAAAAAACGACTTCCTATGTCAGTCAACTCCGATTGCTAAGCATAATGCCCTTACCGATGTTCCTTCAACTGAAAAATCTACTCTACGCTGAATATCAGATGGGCAAACGAGAACGATCTCTCCTAACTGAACGGACGGATGAAGGACGGTTAACCGAGATCTTCAAAGCCCAAAAAGGAACGGAAAAAGCACGTACTTATTTCTACTACCGAACGACTCGACTTGTAAACCAAATAACAAAAAAAAATCACTATTAATCACACAGACGTTTTGGGCGGAAATTTGTCAACCAACGGTTTGACAAACGAACAAAACGTCCGCACTTGACAGTTGCTTTACGACTTCTTCTTCTAGACGTTCGCCCCTCCTGGGGCATGTCCTTTCACTCGGGTGCAGTTTTCTACGTGTCTCGCGTAATTCGAAGCCGACTTTTCTTCCCCGAAAGTATCGCATATTTTCCCTCTCGGTCTGTATACTCTCGCTGGGGTGCTGGAAGACGTCGGATCGCATTTCTTTAAGTGGTTTCGCCAGTTTGACTCCGACTGGAAGGTGCGGTTGCAGTTTTCGCAGAAAAAAGAACATTTCAGTTGGTCCATGCATTCGTTTCTGGTGTATCTTGAGGCCTGCCATTGTTTTTCACTGCTTGTTGCATACCTCGCATGTCAGACTGGGTGGTGGTGGTGTTAAGTTCCGTTTGTGTATGCTAGTTTGTTGTCTTGTTTGGTGGTGTTTCGCTCTTTCGGTTTCCCATTTATGTATGTGTTCCACTCTTGATACTACTAAAGCTTTCCACTTTTTCCTGTCGGTTGCTAACTTGGGTGCTTCCGCCCAGTTTATTCCCGCCTCTTTTAGTAATTTACGCCAATAAAAGATTGTCTTTCTCTTATGACCAGGGAGTTTGGGTAGCTCTTCTAGGCTTGCTAGCCAGCCAAGTATTGTCGCTTTTGTTGTTCTTTTGTTACTCATTAGCACGTGTCCGATTCTTTCTAGGGTACGTTTTTCAATTTTCCATCTTAGTGTTTTGATTACTGCATCAGGTGAGGTGATGGCCGTACGAGGCGTGTTTGGAGGTGTTCCGAATGGCTGGTTCTTCGCCGCTCCGTTGACTTGCCGGGGGTTTCGATCTCTTCCCGTTTCCAGTGTGATTGCGTCAAATCTCGGGGTCCTCTGTGTTCTTTGCCACACAGTTGTTTTACGACTGTCATCTCTTCGGAATTATCGTCATGTTTTTAACATAAGACGACTGTGACAATAGCAAATCCCTTCAGAATAGCGAAATGAAAACAAACATACCACGTACCAAAAAATGCTGCAGAATTTGAAGTTATCAAGAGGCGACCAATCAAGGTAAAGCCAAATTTGATTAAAAGATAATGGTAAGGTCTAACTTGAGGCAATGGTGGAAACATCTGCTGGTAGTTACACTAAATTTTTGCAAAACTCTAGAGCCTCAAAATAAAAAACGTGAATCTCAATATCCGCATATATATATATATATATATATATATATATATATATATATATATATATATTCATACAAGCCTTTCAATGAATAAACGAGAAAAAATCGCGTAATATGAAGGAACATAATACACTATGCTCACGTATTTGTCTAACGTAAAGAATGGGTTGGTGCTACGGTTAAGTTCAGTATCTACAGTTTACAACAGAAGTAAGAAAACCTAGAGGGGGTCCCGTTCAAACCTTGAGCAAAAAGGAAAAACAAAAAAAAACGTTCAGCCGTCCCTCATGAACAATAGCAGAGCACAAATGTTCCGTTGCTTCGTCCAATTTGCAGTTTTTCGTAACGACCGACACCCGCTGTGGCAGAGGATGTATTTATTCTACAGCCACAATTTCCAAAGGAAACAAACCGACAAATGTCGGAAGAATTGCTCTTGAACGACAGGCGAGGCAATTTAAGGAGCTGTAGCCTAGATAAATTTTTCTTTAAGGGTGCAAAAAAACCTTTCCCCAGCCGGGATTCGAACCACTGACCTCCCGATCACCGTCCACCCTCACTTCCCAATGCGCTACGAATCACTTTCCTCTCCCATGCTGCAACCGATTTTTTATTAGCCAACAAGTTTTACTTCAGAGCAATAGAGATCACTCAAAAGTTAAGAACGAAAGCGTGAAAAAGTCACTTGAGAAGTCAAAGAATGTTCTAGAAGAAAAGCGGAAATTGTCAAGCGAAAAATTTGCATAAAAGACACACACGTTTACAATAATTGCTATGAACTTCGTTCAAGAGCAATTAAACATCCTTATTCCCTTAATAAATCCTACTTTATCGCTCACAAATTAAAGACGGAGGAACTGCCATACAAAAGATCTTTTTTCAAACAGCCGCTTGATTCCTGTGCACGCACTTCTTTATTTGCGGATAAATTTATAGCCAACATTAACAATAATCAAAACAGTTTACAGAAACGATGCCTTGGCCAGGGATTTGGAAAAATTAATTGCAATTAATTGGCTAGACAAAAACGGGAGCAATCAATTAATTTAATTAGCAAAAGATAATCAACTATTGCAATAATTGCAACTATTGATCAATTAAATTTGATTTATCAATTAATTTTTTTGCAGATTTGAAAACAATTGTGCCTTGATTTACCTAAAAAAGTACGCCAATGGTTATATTATCTAGATTTTTCTGAATTATTCAATTTCTAATCAACGACGAAAATTTTTTAACACCCACATCTGTCAAATTACATAAAATTGTGTAGGACGTTTGTGATCTGGGAACTTTTTCTCGAGTTGCATGCTTGCGACCTGACAAAATGCTGCTTCAATTTCTGCCAATTATTGGGCAATTAATTGTGCCGTTCCAATCAATTATTGCAATTAAAAAAGAGTAATCAATCAATTATTGCAATCAATTAATTGCCAATTATTGCAATTACAATTAATTGCCAATTATTGCAATTACAATTAATTTTTCCAAATCCCTGCCCTTGGCACAAGCTGCATCTTGTTAAATAGACGGTGGATAATAATTACGGACACACAGCAGCTATCTTTACCTGAAGTCAATGTCTCTCGATATTGAGCTGTCGTAAACTGCCACAGCCACTGTCTGGTTGCTAAGGGCTCCTTGGAAACGTAAATTACCAGACCCAGTACAACTTTTAGTGCTGTCATATTGATCGATTGAATCTGCAGAATACTCCACAGCCTGGCTTGATTTATAATGCGCAAAGGCAATAAGAGCACCAAAACCTATCACAAGCAAAGGAAACACATACGTGGCAAATATGCGCCGGAGTTGGTTAAGAAAGTGAAACCAGAGAAGTGCTTTTACGTGCTGCCCACTAAGCTTCTCCATTGTGCAATTTGTCTGAGGTGATAACTAGATTAGATAAGCACCGACATTGCCTACTCCATCGAACCTACTCGAGCTCCATGTCAACATAACTGATCTAAACATTTCAAAAGCAAAAAAATTCGAAGTTGAGAAATCAAAAGGAATAATTTCCGTTAGTGCTCTCAGTACGATATGCACTTTTCAGTACGTGCTTTCTAAGAAATGCTCTAAAAAATCCTATAGGACAAACACCAATGGAAGCAGGCCTGCTCTCAGTTAAGAAGCTTCTGGATTATATTTGATGGCCGAAATACACTCGAAAATATCTACACGGAATTATTAATTGATTTTATCCTGCCACGAAGCAAGACTGAAAAAAAACTCATCAATTTTTGCCAAAATAATTTAAAATGGGTCTTTTTATTATTAACTAAGCTGAGTGGGGTCTATGATTGGAAAAGTAATAGTAGTAGTAGTAGTAGTAAAAGACTTGAATTTACCAATTATGGAATTTTAAGAGTACAAAGAGAGGCCTACACAGAAGGTAACTAATAATTAATTTTAAAAAAACATTGATTAAAACAAATAGTGAGCTAAGATCTGCAAATAGAACAGTGGCATTTTACTGACCATGTGCAAGGTTAATTAAAATTGTACTTAGAGTCACGCAGTTTTTGAAAGAATGTCTTTATAAGAGATTTTGAGTTGCTTGGTGGCTCAAGTAAATTGAAGACTTTAAAATCATTGAAATCATTGACCGCTGTTACAATTCGATGAAAAAATGATCTCCCTGTTAGGTTTCTCTTATAGCCAGACGAAGACTTATGTTGAACAGTATCGCTGCGTAAAGATCTTTGATTCTGCCTAATCGTAAAGTAATTGTCAAACTGAATGCAGCTTCTTCCACCCCTAATTGCTAAAAAGAAATTGAGATCGCGTTCAATCAAATGATAAGATATCGGAAGGCAGTTAGCGCGCCGCAATAGCGATAAGTAGTCCGTCCTACCAAAAAACCATGAAAGACATTTCAGATGAAACTTCTCCATTAACCGAATGAGACACATCTGGACTCCACACTTGTGATCCATACAGAAGCGTCGATAAAACGCAAGCACAATACAAGTTCAATTTGACTCTGCTTGGCAGACTGTATGGTGCATTGTGCCAAGAAACCCAAGAAACGAGGTCTACGCAAACCGAGTATCGCTCACCGCCTCCCCCAATAAACTTCAGCACCCCACCCCCGCAAGTTTTCCACGATTGGGAGTGTGGCGGATACATTAGACGAACAAAGAGCGTTTGAAACAGTTAAATTATCAAAATTGCGCTTCTTTTAATCTTTTAATTTACAACACGAAAACTCCAATCAAATCTACTGTCCTTTGAATCGCTCTTTCATTGGTAAGAACGTAAATTCTCACCTGTTTTATGAAGTTAGCTTTAGTACATTTGATTCCCCCCATTGTTTCAGAAAATTTCGGACATTAAACGAGTTTTAGAGCGTCGAAAGATTGACCAAAATAAAGGAATGATTAAAGTTTCTGCAATATAACGTTTCTGCAATATCTTAAAAATACTTTATTATTAAAGCAACTACCACATTGCCTCGAACAAAAAACCATTATCATTCTTTTTGGAATTCAACTTATTGGTATATCTAAATATTCGAAACAGTTGCCCCTAAGCCTGTATGTCGAAATGCACGATTTACTACTTTTACTATCGTTACTTGACAATAAATTCGACGTCAAAATAAACTTTGAATTTCAGGACTTTGTAAAGACTAGACAAAGCGCAAGATGGGAATTGAAAATAGCAAAAAATCATCTAAGGAAGACTGATGATAACTTCCTTCACAGAGCCAAACTACTTTACAACACCTTTTCCAAAGTTCCTTCCAATTCAACACAACTATCGAGCAAACAACTGTGAGTGACATCTACTGCAAATTCTTTAAAACAAAATACGAATTTAACAACAAAAGCATGTGGAGAATCTTATGTAAATGTGGGATAAGCAACTCACTATCGAAAACCGATTCGAATTAGGACACGATAACAAGGGTGCCTTGGCGCACCCCTGGGAAGACCCTAAAGCCTAAACTACTACTACTATTTGGGCCTCTAATCTAGTGGATATATCGAGTATCCGGCGGCTTGGCAAGATCGCGAAAAAACACAACGATAATATTCCTTCTAGTCAAAGACGTTGTCCCGTTTTTGTTATATCAAATTCTTATTTTATGGCAAACTGTTTTGCCCGCAGTCATTATTAATAGCATTACGCACATCCGGTGTATATCAAAAAGTTCTTATCTTCTGCGGATCGTCAATTGGAAAAAGCTGTTCTGGCTAAAGTTTATCATATGGTGAGAGTTGAGGGAAAGGATAGACAAGACTTTCAGATCAAGAATTTAAAAACCGTACTACCAAAAATACGCTTGTTGATATAGCAAACAATTGACAACATGCTTTTAATTGCGCTCTCATAAACTGTCAATCAATATGCTCTCTAGATAAACGCTACGATTTTTTGAAACTATGGGCTTCGAACTCATTACTTTACTGTTTACTTGTTTCTGAACTCGAGATGTTTACTGAACTCATCTCTTTACTGTTTCTCAACAAAACTTGATAAGATACGGAACTCGCTATTTTGGGTTCTTCCTTCCATTTTATTGCAAGATTAGATCGTAATCGTCGCCAGAATGGTGGCCTGCTGATTACACAACTCTCTAACTTAGCCGTCAAATTCGTTGATATTACCATTTCTCACCTCGATTTTGCTATTTCATGTGCTGTCTTTTTGAGAAACTGTACTTCTTTGCGCTTATCTACAACCCGCCAATATCCTCAAAGTATTCAGTGTTCGTATCCAATATAATGGCTTTTTTTTCAGTCCTACTACACTAAATTCGACTTTTTACTGGTTCACTTTGGTTACGGTTGCCATTATGATGTTTATCCAATAGGGGACTTCAGTTTTCCCAGTATTGATAGGGCAAACTACTCGTCATCCTCATGTCATGAAAGTTGATGTCTTAAAATGGTCATTGAAAAAGACCTGACTCAGTGTTCGTCGCTGAATCTTTAGATAAAAGTAACAGCATCATGGATCTTGTTTTATCTAACGTTGCTAATCTATCAGTTATGGTCGGCAAAAAAATTGTTTTTCTCAGGCCATTTCCCCTTTATTTCTACCTTAACTCCCCGGAAGCGCCAATATTTTTTCGGATTACTTATTCAAAATCTTCCGTCAATGCGCTATCATTCAACAGTGATCAACAACGTCATTTTATGGTTCTGTCGAATGATAATTCAGTTAATTCTACTTTACCCGATACTTGGTACAGTCTACAATCTCACACTTTCATTAATGCAATTAATTTGAACCGCGCTGTCAACCTCAGTTAATTCTCCATTGTTTTATTCATCACATACTATTCATCTCATTAATCAAGAAGAAACCACTTTAGGCAATTGAATAGTGGTACTTCTTTTGTTACTCGCCTTAAATCTGAGAGAATTCAACTTATAAGTTTAAGATTCTACCGAATTAAAGAAAGAATCATTTATCAATCAGTTTGATCTCTCTTCAAATCGACAATCTTAAACGCTCCAAAGAAATTTTGAGACCAAAGAAATTTTGGTCTCAACTCGTCGTTTCCTCCGGTTATATTTCATGGAAGTTCCGATTCAGAGAAAGCCTTGGGATTCAATAAAATCTTTGCTACTGTCCTTCATGACAGTAGTTCGTATACTGTTCCTGGTCAATTGAAAGAATCTTACTTCAAAATTGCCCAACCTTGATTTTTATTTTTGCGATGTTTTCCTCTTGGAGTTGTGTGAACATTCTAGTGCTGCTGGTGCTGGTGAATTAGCTTTATTCTTCCTTCACTAATGTGCGAAGATTCTGTGTGCGCCAGTTTTTGAGCTATGCTTCTGGATTGTCAAAACCCATTATTGGCTTTATCTTTGGAATATAACACGCGTTACATCTTTACTTAAATCTAGACCTCATGATGATATTGCTATCTACCGTGCCACTAGCATCCTCCCCAAATATTCCTTGTTACTTGAAAAAATAAATTGAAAGAAACTGAGATACCAGTGTTGTATATTGTCAGGAAGCTTTTATCTCGCTAAAAGCAGAAGGATGAGAAAGTGTTGAAAAAGTACCGCGAGCTTAACTGGGATCAATTTCTCGAATGACCTGAAATTTTTCAACAACTCCTCAATCTCCCTCGTGCAAGAAGACATCAACTCCATATTTAATTGGTGTAATTAAAGTGGTCTGCATTTCCACCAATCAAAAATTACAGCTAATAGTTTCGGCGGGCATGATGAGGCTGCTTAGTTTCCTCTAGGGTTTTACTACGTACATTTCAAAAAACGAAACGGAAATTTGGGTTTTATTGTGTCTAGTACGCTATTCTGAAAAGCTCTCCTATATTCAAAGTTTCTAAAATGAAATAGAATTTGTAGTTTCCTGAAGCAAATTATCGTTTTTTCATTGTCGAGTCAGGGAAAACTTTTGCTCTATAGATCTCTTATCCTGCCTCTTTTGTTATACGGTGATCCTGTTTGGTCTCCATCCTAAACTGTGCTACACCAAATTGAACGTTTTGAGTATACTGCCGTTCGTTGGATGATACGCTGCTCATCATATGTGGTAGGCCTAAATCCTTACAGCTATTTCTTGTGCATTACAGCTTAATGAGAGATGACTTTCATTTGCTATGGAAGCTTTACAACGCAGCCGTTAACATACAGTGTAATTTTCATTTAGCATCTTTGCCAACACGATAGTCATCGAATTGACCATTTTGCATCCCTACAGCACGCAAGGTCTCTTCAGAAGACAGACAGTATTTTTCATCCGAGCAATTTGAGCTGAAAACGAGCTCATGAGATTGAAAATCGTTTCATTTGAATTGCCATTGAAAACTCTGAAAAAATTCACTCATCATTTACCGGATATTCAGAACATCAAATTAATATGATATCAAATAATCGTGTTCACTATTAATCAAGAATTATTGTAGATTTTGTCGTGAATAAGTCCTACATGTGTGTTCTCTTAAACCTTATTTGAACACGAATTATTTTTTTCACTACTACTACTACTACTACTACTACTACTACTACTACTACTACTACTACTACTACTACTACTATTAATACTACCACCACCACTACTACTACTACTACTACTACTACTACTACTACTACTACTACTACTACTACTACTACTACTACTACTACTACTACTACTACTACTTATACTACTTCTATTAATACTACCACCACCACTACTACTACTACTACTACTACTACTACTACTACTACTACTACTACTACTACTACTTAGACGTTTGACGCCGCTGCTAGGATTTGGTCGGTAGTCGACGATCCTCGCGGGTAAAATTTATAGTTAGACCATCCATGCTAAAAAACAACGGAGATGCATAAGTGAACCGAACCGGAAGTTCGCATGACAGTCTTGGTCTCTAACGATCAGAAAAATTTTTCTGAATACACACAGTTTCGGAAATCCGGTCTAGTGTAGCAGAACCCTAAGTAGTCGGGCATTTTCTGTTTTCGACGTTTCATACCGTGAAAATAATTTTTTTTTGAAAAGTAGGTTCTGAGTCGGTATTGGGTGTTGGGAAACCATTTTTTGTCAGTGTGTTGTACTCCTTGTCTAGTATATCATCTGTTTTTGCGTTTTTAGATCAATCGTACTGGGAATTCAGGATTTGCAGGGTTTTGCCCATTAGCAGCAGGCTCCTCTCTCTTTGGGCAACCTTTAGTGTTTCCGTCTGTGCAATACATATTTCATATTTCAGAGTTGATTTGATGGATGATACAGTTTGTACCTTCACGCCGGAACCCCCCGCGCATAAAATTGTTTTGAAAAGCCATGATTATATTGCTTCAAGTTCCCAAGTTGCTGGCCCAAGCACGTCAGCTCCCACTACTAAACGAAAGAGGTCCGAACTAGCAACACCAACTCCCAAGAAGAAGACGAGGAATTGTGGAAATCAGGAGAATGATAAGGACAGCCAGCTAGACTCTCAAATAAGTGTACACCGTACCCCGTATGGCCGCTTGCAATACAGTAAGTTTTTATTTAGTGAGATCAGACTTCGTTGCTATATATATATATACGGTATCCATTCTGAGTTTTTTTTCAGCCGACCCGATATCACAGGCTTCTGATCTTGACGAGATCCAACATTTGGATAGTCCCCGAGTGCTTCGTGTGACAAAGAAGTCCCGCTGTTATGTGTGCGGAAGAAAATTGGCCGAAATGGCACAGCACTACCAGAAACCCACTACCACTACACTGAAATATACTTTTCAGTATTTGGCAAATGTTTCAGATTCCCCTGATCGTTTATTGAATTTTGAGTTGCTCTCCGATAGGATTGAGCAAGTTAACAGCACTTTGGAGGTGAAAGGAATCCTCTACTACCACAATCAGAGCTTCTACGATCTCATTTTTAGCCAACAGCGAAGTTATCGTGGACGCTTGTCTTTGCTTCGTGCAAGCCCTTTTGGCTTGTATTTTTGCCACCCATTTGTCCATCTTGAACTGTGTAAGAAAAGTAGAGTCGATGGCATCTACGAAAGTCGCTGTGCTACAAGTGGTTAGAAGGAGGGAAACACAGTGAAAAAGTGAGACGAGACGCCGCTGCTAAATTCACAGATATCATCACCACAGTGGCGAGAGGGGAACACTGCTGCAAAAAAAAGCATTGCAGATTGTCCATATACAATGTATTTGCTGTTCCTAGTGCATTTTGGAAGTTTAAAAACATAAAAACGCTAAAATTTGAAGAATTTTGTACATTTTCTCAACTTAAAAATTTGTACTTAAATCTTTGAAAAAAATCACTTTTTTCAACTTTCAGACCTCTTCCATGGCAGGAAAAGGTTGGTGTTAGTCCCCTGAGAGAAGCTAGAACAATTTTAGTACCAAAGTTTATGACCAAAACAACTAGTTGAGGCTGGAAAATAAGCATTTATCAGCGCGGTCTGCTCTCACTAGTACCAGAACTCCCAGATCAGTACTTTTTCTCAGATAGTGTTGCTAGTGTTGTTTTTTCAACCTAATCTCATACAGTAGTCACATACGAGTCTTTTTGGATAAATTGCATGATACAGGAACCCTTTGATAGGTAATGATGAGCGAATTAGAGTTCACCGGCCATTACTTTTTTTGACTACTAACTCAGGCCACCCCCCCCCCCCACAGTGCCTAAAACAAAACCAATCGAAGTTTTCAATAGCGCCCTAGATCCTTCACTAGCAACCACGTTGATTAAGCCATATCAGTTAACTCCAAGAAAACGGGTTTAAAAATCTCCTGTCATTGCAGGTTTAATTAGGCATAAGCGCTACAGCTATTCTTGCTTCCACAGCTCTGTCCTATTGTTTCCAATGTGCCTAAATAGGCGTATGGAGTCGAAAAAATACCCTAGTTACTGTTAGCAGTCTCAAATTTCCCCTTTTTTGGGGAAAAAGGCTCAGGAACGATTTAGCAACAAAAATTTAGCACGGACCCCGCTGCTAGCCTACCTTGATTTTTAAATGAGTCAGGAAAAGGATAGAAAAGGATCAAAGGGAGACGTTAATTCAAATGTTGGGGCTACATCTTGTTTTCTATTGAGATCAGAATTAGAGAACAATATTTAAAGTGGATAAGTGCAAGAAGGGGGGTGACTACCCAGTAGTGGCTATCAGTAGGCTACGTGATCAATTTTTTGATGAATTTTTGTGTCAGGTGTCACTGTTATTAGTGAGCACAGATTTCACTCAGAGGCTTGTAGAAACTTTTTATTCTTTCTTGCAGTGTCCATACAGGTAGGTTGTACCTCTAGACAGTGAAAAACATGTTGTGAATCAACAACATGTTGAAAATGAGAGAAGTTTTTATCTTCAATATTAGCAGTAGGCTCCTCTCTCTTTCCACAACCACCGCTATGTAGGTACCACAAATAATGATTTTAGATACCTAATTCCTATACTAGGATGTCTTTTTAGGCCAAAACAATGATATTGGTGCAAAAAAAAGTCATCCAAAATGTAAATTGGGAATCTCACACACGTATAAGCACTAGCAGCGTGGTGTGCTCACCAACCTACTACTAAAAAGTTAGCCCATCTTTATAGCTTGAAATTTGAAAAAGCCGAAAACACAAATTGTAGTGGTGCTAGAGAGCTTTCAGAAAAACTTTAGATCACTTTCAAGAGCCTTAGGAATGTGCAGAAATCAGCCTATAAAAAAATATTATCACTCACGTCTGTGCTAAAAAGGGGTGTAGCAGCTAGGTCTGATCACCCACGATATTAGGGTCCACTACTAGGCCGGTAGTGGGCATTTTTCCGTCCGGCAAGTTAAATGTTAAGGTCTTATCTAATAGTAGCGATGTCGAGCTACCCTCCCAGCCAGGTTTCCGCTGTCTAGGGCCCCTAGTCTAGGCTCTGCACATAGGACGTAGTTGATCACACTGAGGAGCGGCGTCTGGGACAGCCGCTGATACGGACCCCCGCTGCTCCAAATAGCACGAAGGTCCCGCGCTCATACTACTACTACTACTACTACTACTACTACTACTACTACTACTACTACTACTACTACTACTACTACTACTATTACTACTACTATTACTACTACTACTACTACTACTACTACTACTACTACTACTACTACTACTACTACTACTACTACTACTGCTACTACTACTACTACTACTGCTACTACTACTACTACTACTATTATTATTACTACTACTACTACTACTACTACTACTACTACTACTGCTGCTGCTGTTGTTTACTGTTACAACTACTACTAATATTACTACTACTACTACTACTACTACTACTACTACTACTACTACTACTACTACTATTATTATTATTATTGCTACTATTACTACTACTACTACTAACTACTACTACTACTACTACTACTACTACTACTACTACTACTACTACTACTACTACTACTACTACTACTACTACTACTACTACTACTTATACTACTTCTATTAATACTACCACCACCACTACTACTACTACTACTACTACTACTACTACTACTACTACTACTACTACTACTACTACTACTACTACTACTACTACTACTACTACTACTACTACTACTACTACTACTACTACTACTACTTATACTACTTCTATTAATACTACCACCACCACTACTACTACTACTACTACTACTACTACTACTACTACTACTACTACTACTACTACTTAGACGTTTGACGCCGCTGCTAGGATTTGGTCGGTAGTCGACGATCCTCGCGGGTAAAATTTATAGTTAGACCATCCATGCTAAAAAACAACGGAGATGCATAAGTGAACCGAACCGGAAGTTCGCATGACAGTCTTGGTCTCTAACGATCAGAAAAATTTTTCTGAATACACACAGTTTCGGAAATCCGGTCTAGTGTAGCAGAACCCTAAGTAGTCGGGCATTTTCTGTTTTCGACGTTTCATACCGTGAAAATAATTTTTTTTTGAAAAGTAGGTTCTGAGTCGGTATTGGGTGTTGGGAAACCATTTTTTGTCAGTGTGTTGTACTCCTTGTCTAGTATATCATCTGTTTTTGCGTTTTTAGATCAATCGTACTGGGAATTCAGGATTTGCAGGGTTTTGCCCATTAGCAGCAGGCTCCTCTCTCTTTGGGCAACCTTTAGTGTTTCCGTCTGTGCAATACATATTTCATATTTCAGAGTTGATTTGATGGATGATACAGTTTGTACCTTCACGCCGGAACCCCCCGCGCATAAAATTGTTTTGAAAAGCCATGATTATATTGCTTCAAGTTCCCAAGTTGCTGGCCCAAGCACGTCAGCTCCCACTACTAAACGAAAGAGGTCCGAACTAGCAACACCAACTCCCAAGAAGAAGACGAGGAATTGTGGAAATCAGGAGAATGATAAGGACAGCCAGCTAGACTCTCAAATAAGTGTACACCGTACCCCGTATGGCCGCTTGCAATACAGTAAGTTTTTATTTAGTGAGATCAGACTTCGTTGCTATATATATATATACGGTATCCATTCTGAGTTTTTTTTCAGCCGACCCGATATCACAGGCTTCTGATCTTGACGAGATCCAACATTTGGATAGTCCCCGAGTGCTTCGTGTGACAAAGAAGTCCCGCTGTTATGTGTGCGGAAGAAAATTGGCCGAAATGGCACAGCACTACCAGAAACCCACTACCACTACACTGAAATATACTTTTCAGTATTTGGCAAATGTTTCAGATTCCCCTGATCGTTTATTGAATTTTGAGTTGCTCTCCGATAGGATTGAGCAAGTTAACAGCACTTTGGAGGTGAAAGGAATCCTCTACTACCACAATCAGAGCTTCTACGATCTCATTTTTAGCCAACAGCGAAGTTATCGTGGACGCTTGTCTTTGCTTCGTGCAAGCCCTTTTGGCTTGTATTTTTGCCACCCATTTGTCCATCTTGAACTGTGTAAGAAAAGTAGAGTCGATGGCATCTACGAAAGTCGCTGTGCTACAAGTGGTTAGAAGGAGGGAAACACAGTGAAAAAGTGAGACGAGACGCCGCTGCTAAATTCACAGATATCATCACCACAGTGGCGAGAGGGGAACACTGCTGCAAAAAAAAGCATTGCAGATTGTCCATATACAATGTATTTGCTGTTCCTAGTGCATTTTGGAAGTTTAAAAACATAAAAACGCTAAAATTTGAAGAATTTTGTACATTTTCTCAACTTAAAAATTTGTACTTAAATCTTTGAAAAAAATCACTTTTTTCAACTTTCAGACCTCTTCCATGGCAGGAAAAGGTTGGTGTTAGTCCCCTGAGAGAAGCTAGAACAATTTTAGTACCAAAGTTTATGACCAAAACAACTAGTTGAGGCTGGAAAATAAGCATTTATCAGCGCGGTCTGCTCTCACTAGTACCAGAACTCCCAGATCAGTACTTTTTCTCAGATAGTGTTGCTAGTGTTGTTTTTTCAACCTAATCTCATACAGTAGTCACATACGAGTCTTTTTGGATAAATTGCATGATACAGGAACCCTTTGATAGGTAATGATGAGCGAATTAGAGTTCACCGGCCATTACTTTTTTTGACTACTAACTCAGGCCACCCCCCCCCCACAGTGCCTAAAACAAAACCAATCGAAGTTTTCAATAGCGCCCTAGATCCTTCACTAGCAACCACTTTGATTAAGCCATATCAGTTAACTCCAAGAAAACGGGTTTAAAAATCTCCTGTCATTGCAGGTTTAATTAGGCATAAGCGCTACAGCTATTCTTGCTTCCACAGCTCTGTCCTATTGTTTCCAATGTGCCTAAATAGGCGTATGGAGTCGAAAAAATACCCTAGTTACTGTTAGCAGTCTCAAATTTCCCCTTTTTTGGGGAAAAAGGCTCAGGAACGATTTAGCAACAAAAATTTAGCACGGACCCCGCTGCTAGCCTACCTTGATTTTTAAATGAGTCAGGAAAAGGATAGAAAAGGATCAAAGGGAGACGTTAATTCAAATGTTGGGGCTACATCTTGTTTTCTATTGAGATCAGAATTAGAGAACAATATTTAAAGTGGATAAGTGCAAGAAGGGGGGTGACTACCCAGTAGTGGCTATCAGTAGGCTACGTGATCAATTTTTTGATGAATTTTTGTGTCAGGTGTCACTGTTATTAGTGAGCACAGATTTCACTCAGAGGCTTGTAGAAACTTTTTATTCTTTCTTGCAGTGTCCATACAGGTAGGTTGTACCTCTAGACAGTGAAAAACATGTTGTGAATCAACAACATGTTGAAAATGAGAGAAGTTTTTATCTTCAATATTAGCAGTAGGCTCCTCTCTCTTTCCACAACCACCGCTATGTAGGTACCACAAATAATGATTTTAGATACCTAATTCCTATACTAGGATGTCTTTTTAGGCCAAAACAATGATATTGGTGCAAAAAAAAGTCATCCAAAATGTAAATTGGGAATCTCACACACGTATAAGCACTAGCAGCGTGGTGTGCTCACCAACCTACTACTAAAAAGTTAGCCCATCTTTATAGCTTGAAATTTGAAAAAGCCGAAAACACAAATTGTAGTGGTGCTAGAGAGCTTTCAGAAAAACTTTAGATCACTTTCAAGAGCCTTAGGAATGTGCAGAAATCAGCCTATAAAAAAATATTATCACTCACGTCTGTGCTAAAAAGGGGTGTAGCAGCTAGGTCTGATCACCCACGATATTAGGGTCCACTACTAGGCCGGTAGTGGGCATTTTTCCGTCCGGCAAGTTAAATGTTAAGGTCTTATCTAATAGTAGCGATGTCGAGCTACCCTCCCAGCCAGGTTTCCGCTGTCTAGGGCCCCTAGTCTAGGCTCTGCACATAGGACGTAGTTGATCACACTGAGGAGCGGCGTCTGGGACAGCCGCTGATACGGACCCCCGCTGCTCCAAATAGCACGAAGGTCCCGCGCTCATACTACTACTACTACTACTACTACTACTACTACTACTACTACTACTACTACTACTACTACTACTACTACTATTACTACTACTATTACTACTACTACTACTACTACTACTACTACTACTACTACTACTACTACTACTACTACTACTACTGCTACTACTACTACTACTACTGCTACTACTACTACTACTACTATTATTATTACTACTACTACTACTACTACTACTACTACTACTACTACTGCTGCTGCTGTTGTTTACTGTTACAACTACTACTAATATTACTACTACTACTACTACTACTACTACTACTACTACTACTACTACTACTACTATTATTATTATTATTGCTACTATTACTACTACTACTACTAACTACTACTACTACTACTACTACTACTACTACTACTACTACTACTACTACTACTACTACTACTACTACTACTACTACTACTACTACTACTACTACTGTTTCAACACTTTAATTCCAAATATGAAATAAAGGCACGGTTGGCAACAAATACAAACAAAACAAGAAGAGTTATTTGTTTGGTTATTCTGTGAAGTGCTGTACGACGAAATTGTTGAAGGCATTCTTTGACCCGGTTGCTGCTTTCTCCTGCAATCTGGTGAACGATACTTTGTTTCGTACACAGTCTCCTTCGATTTGACTCATCCACGTTTTCCGTTGCCCCCCAGGAGTGCGTCTAGCATGGACGTATTGATCGGGCGGGTCCCAATCGAAAGCACTGCGGGCTAATCTTCCTGGTTCCATTCTCTGGATGTGTCCGTACCATTTTATCCGTTTGAGCATGATCATCGTGGATAGTTGGGGCATTCGTGATCTTGACATAATTTCTTCGTTCGTTGCTTTCTCCAGATATGACACACGTAGAATTCTCCGAAGACAACCACAGTGGAAACTCTCAAGTTTTCTCTCCATTAATTTCGAAAGAGTCCAAGTCTCTGAGCTGTACAGCACGGCTGATAAAACGAGTGCTTTGTACAAATTGCACTTGAGGTGCACGCTGAGCTGCTTGCTCTTCCAGAGATTTTGGAAGTGAGCAAACCGTTGTCTACCTTCTGCAAGTTTGCAATTGACTTCCTGCAGGTCTCCATGCTTGAGGCTGACATATGATCCGAGATACTTGAACGCTTCTATGTTTTCAAACTCGTTTCCGAGAACATCTTGTACTTTGCAGGAAAACACGCGTGTGGCAACTGCTTTAGGTTTGCCACAGTATCTCGATTGGTGAACTTTTCGGCCATTGACTGTTTTGAACTTTCTTTCACACTTGTCACAGGTAAGGCTCGCCTCTAGTTGCTCAAACTTTGACTTGTCGACGACATTTTTTGACAAACCGGCTTTGCAGAATCTTGTTTGGTGCACTTTGCGTCCGGTAACTGTACTGAATTGCCGCTGACAATTCTGACATCTTAAAGACTCTTGGTCAGCCACCACTGACCGACTCTCATTTTCTAGCGACTCTGAATCTGCTACCGCAGATTGTTGTTGTGAAGCTACCAACGCTGGCTTAGCCACCGCTAAGCTTTTCAATCTTAGCTTCCGGCCATCTTGTGTTTCGAACCAGCCCGCTTTCTTTTTCGTTCCCAGCAGCACCTCCGTGCTGATGGTTAGTCGTGACTGGCTAGATGTTTCTGCCAGGAGTCCTAGTTTGCCTTTATGTGTTCCAGTGAGTATCTCCACGTTCTGTTGGATACTAGGCACTGCAACAACATTTGGGCTGTCGCATTTTACGCCCATATTCTTTGTTTTGGCCACATTAATCTTCAGACCAGCGGAATCCGCAAGGGCCTCGATTCGATGTAGGTTTTCTTGCACCTCACTGTCTGAGACCCCCACGAGAGCAACATCATCAGCAAAATCTAAGTCAGCCACCAATCTCCCAATGTCTAATCCTCCATGCACCGAGTTAGCCAAAATGTAGTTGATGACAAGGCCGAATAGGATTGGGGACCACACATCACCCTGCCTAACGCCCGTTCTGACATCAAATAAGCGTCCTTTCTCACCTTCGGCTTTGACTCGACATTTGAATCCATCTACTACTACTACTACTACTACTACTACTACTACTACTACTACTACTACTACTACTACTACTACTACTACTACTACTACTACTACTACTACTACTACTACTACTACTACTAATACTACTACTACTACTACTACTACTACTACTACTACTACTACTACTACTACTACTACTACTACCACCACTACTACTACTACTACTACTACTATTACTACTACTATTACTACTACTACTACTACTACTACTACTACTACTGTAGCAGAGAGCAATTTGGGTAAGGGTGGCCGCGGTTTCTGGAAAAAGTCCGAGCCGCCTCAATTTTGATGTTTAAACTCAAATCAACCCCAAGATTGATAATTATGAGCTATAGTTGACGATTACCGAAACGGCCTTAAAAACAAACCAGTAGTGCTCGTGCTATAGCCTTCCAAAAAATTTAATTGTTTTTTTCTTTTCTAGCGTTTTTCTCCTTTTTTAACAGTAAAAGACCATTAAAATTGAACGTTATTTGATAGATTTTTATCTCTATTTTCTGAAACATGTATTTTTAAAAATTTCTGTTAAGTATTCTTTGAGATATTGAGCTATAGGAGTAGGGTGAATTTTTTGGCCGAACAGTAAGGAAAATTTAACAGGCAGTTTCTCTACGAAAAACTACTTTTTTTCAAAAACTTTTTTTGTTCCTGTCTTGTATGACTACTTTCTGTCATTTTTTTTCTTATAAATGTTTGACGTAGCTTTTTCAGATACGGTGAAAATTTCGGCATATGAAATCGGTTTGACTTAGTCGAGTGCGTTTGGACATCCTCAGATCCGAAATGAGGTGATTTTTGATAAATGACCACAGAGTTCTGAAATTTGGCATGCAAGTTCGGAATAGTACAACAACCCACCTCCCAAAAAACTGGAGCTTTTTATGTAGTGAAGAAGTAGAAAAAACATCTTGAAAAAAACGGCCTTCAAATATGGGTAACAGTTTTTGGATAATTTTTGGCCCAATTCTGATATTTTTTAATTGATTGCAGA
The DNA here is from genome assembly GCF_964194025.1 of Convolutriloba macropyga. NCBI lineage: Eukaryota > Metazoa > Xenacoelomorpha > Acoela > Convolutidae > Convolutriloba > Convolutriloba macropyga. The sequence goes on along the minus strand of NC_134471.1, from coordinate 73,716,248 downwards.
TTTTTGCCTCAAATTTAACTTTTTGGAAGCGCAAAGATGAAAAGTAGGAGGTGACATGCTGGCCATGTGCAAAAAAAGTTAAAAAATATGTTTTCCTGCTGTAAAAATTTTAGATGAAAATTAAAAAAAAAGGTTTTTCATAAAAAACTGTGGCCATTTCGATCTGGATTGTGCTAGTGTTGGAAAACTAACTATTCCATAAACTAAAAATGCTGCGTTTCAAATCTCATATGAAAAAAGACAAATTCAGGCAAAAAAAGTTGTTCAAAAACAACCCCAAATTCTAAAAAAACACAAGATATTTTTTTCTATGTGTTGTCGGGAAATCTTTGATTTCGACCGTTTCCTTATCCAATGAATGATTTTTTGAAAAGCAAATCTAGTGATCTCTAAATGATCAGTATGAAAATTGGTTCAGAAATCAATATATCAATAATTTTTCTACTCAAATTTTTTTTGTGCACGAAAGTGCAAAATGGGTAACGGTGAGAATTTTGAAGTCAAATGAGCAAGGGTTACAGAAATGTCCACAAAAAAAAACAATATAATGATCCAAAAACGCCTATTCTAAAATGCTGAGGACTTTTAATTGTTATCTGAGAGATATTTAAGTTATGACATGCATCAAAACAACGCTTCTGAAGCATAAAAAACAGCTATCACCAAAATTTGAGGTCAGTTGGACGAAAATGAGAAAAAAATTTTTGAAAAATTTGATAGCAGAAAGAAGTTTTTCCAATTGTCTAAATGAAACAAACCAAATAATATTTTGGTGTCTCTGTGTGCAGGTTGCAAAACCTATTGAAAAAACCTTTTAAAGCACGTTTCTCTGATAATCAATTTTTTTTAAAAATGGGTACCTTGTTCGAGATGTTCGTTTGGCCGTTTCAAAAAAGTTTTTCCCTAAAGAAGAATGAACTACAATCGTACTTTTGTTTGGAACTAGTTTATTTTTGAAAAGACCTGTCCATATTGGCCAAAACTAAACTCGATAAAAAATTTAAAAAAAACAGAAAAAACCTAATGCGTCAGAAAACAATTCGACGGCAGCAAAAGTAAATAACGAAAAAAGTTATAGTGTTTTCATTTTTCTGATCAACGAAATCTTTTAAGTTTCACTCAAACTCTTTCGGGGCATCGAGAAACCATTTTTTGAATAAAAACAAACCAAAATCAGCAAGAAAATTGCCAAAATCTGCACAGTGGTTAAAACAACATATACAAAATTGAACCACACTTGAGGCTGTTTAACTTTGTTTTTGTTAAAACTCAACGCACTATTCTGTTTCTCAGGATTTTTAAAAAACAATTTTTGATCAATTCCTTTTTCTAATTATTTTTGAGACAAAAAAGTGCTTTTTTCAATTTTGGTCAAAAAGTGGAATATGGGTAATGGTGAGGTTTTCGAACTCAAATGCGCCAGGGTTACAAGAATGTCTACAAAAAAGACCAATTAATGATCCAAAAACGCCAATTCTAAAACGCTGAGGTCTTTCAATTGTTATCTGAGAGGAAGTTAAGTTATGGAATGCATCAAAACAACGCTTCTGAAGCAAAAAAAACGGCTATTACCAAAATTTGAGGTCAGTTGGACAAAAATGAGAAAAAAATTTTGAAAAATTTGATAGCAGAAAGAAGTTTTTCCAATTGTCTAAATGAAACAAACCAAATAATATTTTGGTGTCTCTGTGTGCAGGTTGCAAAACCTATTGAAAAAACCTTTTAAAGCACGTTTCTCTGATAATCAATTTTTTTAAAAATGGGTACCTTGTTCGAGATGTTCGTTTGGCCATTTCAAAAAAGTTTTTCCCTAAAGAAGAATGAACTACAATCGTACTATTCTTTGGAACTAGTTTATTTTTGAAAAGACCTCTCCATATTGGCCAAAACTAAACTCGATAAAAAAATGTAAAAAAAAACAGAAAAAACCTAATGCGTCACAAAACAATTCGACGACAGCAAAAGTAAATAACGAAAAAAGTTATAGTGTTTTCATTTTTCTGATCAACGAAATCTTTTAAGTTTCACTCAAACTCTTTCGGGGCATCGAGAAACCATTTTTTGAATAAAAACAAACCAAAATCAGCAAGAAAATTGCCAAAATCTGCACAGTGGTTAAAACAACATATACAAAATTGAACCACACTTGAGGCTGTTTAACTTTGTTTTTGTTAAAACTCAACGCACTATTCTGTTTCTCAGGATTTTTAAAAAACAATTTTGGATCAATTCCTTCCTCTAATTATTTTTGAGACAAAAAAAGTGCTTTTTTCAATTTTGGTCAAAAAGTGGAATATGGGTAATGGTGAGGTTTTTGAACTCAAATGCGCCAGGGTTACAAAAATGTCTACAAAAAAGACCAATTAATGATCCAAAAACGCCAATTCTAAAACGCTGAGGTCTTTCAATTGTTATCTGAGAGGAAGTTAAGTTATGGAATGCATCAAAACAACGCTTCTGAAGCAAAAAAAACGGCTATTACCAAAATTTGAGGTCAGTTGGACGAAAATGAGAAAAAACTATTTGAAAAATTTGATAGCAGAAAGAAGTTTTTCCAATTGTCTAAATGAAATAAACAAAATAATATTTTGGTGTCTCTGTGTGCAGGTTGCAACACCTATTGAAAAAACCTTTTAAAGCACGTTTCTCTGATAATCAATTTTTTTTAAAATGGGTCCCTTGTTCGAGATGTTCATTTGGCCATTTCAAAAAAGTTTTTCCCTAAAGAAGAATGAACTACAATCGTACTATTCTTTGGAACTAGATTATTTTTGAAAAGACCTCTCCATATCGGCCAAAACTAAACTCGATAAAAAATTTAAAAAAAACAGAAAAAACCTAATGCGTCAGAAAACAATTCTACGACAGCAAAAGTAAAAAACGAAAAAAGTTTTAGTGTTTTCATTTTTCTGATCAACGAAATCTTATAAGTTTTAATGAAACTCTTTCGGGGCATCGAGAAACCATTTTTCGAATAAAAACAATCCAAAATCGGCAACAAAATTGCCAAAATCTGCACAGTGGTTAAAACAACATATACAAAATTGAACCACACTTGAGGCTGTTTAACTTTGTTTTTGTTAAAACTCAACGCACTATTCTGTTTCTCAGGATTTTTAAAAAACAATTTTGGATCAATTCCTTCCTCTAATTATTTTTGAGACAAAAAAAGTGCTTTTTTCAATTTTGGTCAAAAAGTGGAATATGGGTAATGGTGAGGTTTTTGAACTCAAATGCGCCAGGGTTACAAAAATGTCTACAAAAAAGACCATTTAATGATTCAAAAACGCCAATTCTAAAACGCTGAGGTCTTTCAATTGTTATCTGAGAGGAAGTTAAGTTATGAAATGCATCAAAACAACGCTTCTGAAGCAAAAAAACGGCTATTACCAAAATTTGAGGTCAGTTGAACGAAAATTAGAAAAAACTATTTGAAAAAATTGATAGCAGAAAGAAGTTTTTCCAATTGTCTAAATGAAAAAAACAAAATAATATTTTAGTGTCACTGTGTGCAGCTGGCAAAATCTATTGCAAAAGACTTTTAAAGCACGTTTCTCTGATAGTCAATTTTTTTTTAAAATGGGTAACTTGTTCGAGATGTTCGTTTGGCCATTTCAAAAAAGTTTTTCCCTAAAGAAGAATGAACTACAATCGTACTATTCCTTGGAACTAGTTTTTTTTTGAAGAATCCTCTCCATATTGGCCACAACTAAACTCGATAAAAAATTTAAAAAAAAACAGAAAAAACATAATGCATCAGAAAACAATTCTACGACAGCAAAAGTAAAAAACGAAAAAAGTTATAGTGTTTTCATTTTTCTGATCAACAAAATCTTTTAAATTTTACTCAAACTCTTTCGGGGTATCGAGAAACCATTTTTCGAATAAAAACAAACCAAAATCGGCAAGAAAATTGCCAAAATCTGCACAGTTGTTAATACAATATATACAAAATTGAACAACACTTGAATCTGTTTAACTTTGTTTTTGTTAAAATTCAACGCCCTATTCTGTTTCTCAGGATTTTTAAAAAACAATTATGGATCAAATACTTCCTCTAATTACTTTTGAGACATAAAAAGTACATTTTTCAATTTTGGTCGGAAAGTGGAATATGGGTAATGGTGAGGTTTTTGAACTCAAATGCGCCAGGGTTACAGATATGTCTACGAAAAAGACAAATTAATGACCCACAAAATGTCAAGTTTAAAACGCTGAGGTTCCCCAATTGTTATTTGAGAGGTAGTGATGTTGTGGAACGGATCAAAACAACGTTTCTGAAGCGAAAAATACAGCTATTACCAAAATTTGAGGTCAATTGGACGAAAATGAGAAGAAACTATTTGTAAAATTTGACAGCAAAAAGCAGCTTTTTCAATGTTGTCTCAAAAAAAGAAACCGATAACTTCACTATAAATATGGAGCATTGACGCTTACAAAATATTAAAGCATGAAATATAAGCTTTGCCTAAATCAACCTTAACGTTTACAGTTGAGCAAAGTTTTATCAGGACAAAAGCTAATACAAGTCACAATTTATACTGGAGGAGTCTCTGGATTCTGGAAATAAGCTTAAAATGACGAACACAAATAGCAGATTTATGGCGGCCAGAAAAAATGGGGGACCATCCAAATTGGAGGTCAAGCCTCCAATTCGGGCGGTCCCCCATTTTTTTGAAATTTTTTTCTTTTTTTTCCAGTTTTTCAGGTAAAACCCAACTTTTTGTTGCCAATAATGAGCACACTGTTCCTACACACAAATTTGAAATTATTATTAGTAACCCAAGAAATGATTTTTACACTTTGCTGCAAAACTTAAATAAAATAGGGCAAAAGAGAACAAGAAAAATAAATTTTGGATACAAAAGATGGATCTTATCGCAAGAGACCTAGGCCAACAATTCTAAAATGGATCAAAAACACACACAGTGATAACTTCACTTTAAATACGGAGCCATTGACGCTTTCAAAAGATTTAAACTTGCAACATAAGCTTTGCCTTAACCAGCCGTAACGTTTACAGTTGAGCAAAGTTTTATCAGGACAACAGCTAAAACAAGTCACAATTTATACTGGAGGAGTCTCTGGTTTCTGGAAATAGGCATAAAATGACAAACACAAATAGCAGTTTTTATATCGGCCAAAGAAAATGGGGGACCATCCCAAATTGGAGGCCAAGCCTCCAATTCCGGCGGTCCCCATTTTTTTTGAAATTTTTTTCTTCTTTTTTCAAGTTTTTCAAGTAAACCCAACTTTTTTGCCAATAACAAGCACACTGTTGGCTAAACACAAAGTTGAAATTATTTTTAGTAAACCAAGAAATGATTCTAAAATGGATCAAAAACACACACAGTGATAACTTCACTATAAATACGGAGCCATTGACGCTTACAAAAGATTAAAGCTTGCAACATAAGTTTTGCCTTAACCAACATTAACGTTTACAGTTGAGCAAAGTTTTATCAGGACAAAAACTAAAACAA